>NW_006494608.1:8630454-8666670 GCF_000325575.1 Pteropus alecto | reverse complement strand
CTTTCCCTTGCTAAGAAAGGCTAGATTTTGATTTCCCATTCTGAAATACAAAATAAGTATCAATGGTTATTCTGCTAATTCACCTACTTACACTGCCACCACACCTGAGTTGTGGTGACATGGTCAGTCACCTATGTCAACAGCAGACATCTTTGAAACTACAGGGTTCAGGGGAATATAGAACCTGTATGAAAAATATGCAAAATGGCATTTCTAAAATTATTTACTTTTTGTTAAAATATATAAAACTTTTAATATTTTCAGGATTTATCAGAGATAATTAAGAATCTATTTCAGAGTTTTAACAAGATATTTTTAGTCTGTAGAGTTGCCACTAATATAGCTATAAATACTGAAGTGTCACTTGGGGATTGAGTAACTCCAATTAACATACTAATTTTCCCCCTCACCACATATCTTCTACATTAAAGGGAAAATATTGTTTTCTTCATGTGAGATATTAGCCACGTTAAAATAAATTAAAATGCTACTATCTAAAATCTAAAAAGGAACAGACATATTATTAAACAAAAGCTAGCCAAAAATCTATACTAGATACATATGTATACCTAACATAATACCATGTATAAGTATAGTATTGCAATGTATAAGCCAATATAAGCCAATACAAAGAGCCCTTCTCTTTCCAGCCCCTCCCAAGTAACATCTATAATATTAGAAGACAAGCTGCAAATCTGCACTACGAAAGGACAAAGATAAATGAAGAGGTGAATACACAGGCTGACTAAACAAAGCTACCTACACATAATTTCAAAAGCAAAATCTAGGATGCTTTCACTAAACAAATTTTAGCTTGAAATTTTTTATAAAATGGGTTTATAAACCTACTCATATGCGTGTATGCAAATATTACATACAATTGTTGGGAAGGTTCTTTTTTGAGGTCTCTATCTCTTGAATTCACAATTCTTCAATTGGGAATCATTCCCTCATTCTTTTCCTATTTAAGAATTCGCACCAAGGTCTATATTTCAGGTCAACCCTCAGGGAAATCTAGCTCAGGATCTGGACAAAGGAAGGGCTTCAAACCACCTAGTGCTCTTCTCAAGCAAACCAAGCAATCCCCCTGATATATTACTTACTCTGAAGAATTATACATAGTAATTATCATTATATCATAATAGATAATCCAGAATAAGTCATACCTACAGCTTTCCTAATTTAGGCTGCAAAGGCAATGAATGGAATAAAGACTGATACATTCCACACAAAAAGCTGAATCTGGTAAACATTTCTAATTAGAAAGAGATCTTCCATATATGTACATTTTCATTCTATAAATACTTGCTAGAGCATCTGTCACCAAACTAGACCCTAGCTGAACATTTTCTTTAGTCAAGACAACTGAACGAAGCACAAATCTAATTCAATAATCTCTACATAACAAACATTCCTTAAATTATCTTTCATTTTATTTTAGTCTTTATCCAGATACTTAGAAAAAGCAAATAAACACAATAAATAATCTATTTCTTCTGAATTATTTTCTAAAAGACTAAGTGGGACATTTTATACTAATGACATTAGATAAAACAATTTTTCATTATACAATATCACTACCTTAAAAAGATAAAAAGAAATGTATGCCTGAAATTTACATTGCTCCCTTTACAAAACAGAATATCATCATATCATTAAATATAAAACTGATGTAACAAGTTCAAAATGTTATGCACTATTATATATGTATATATTTTAAAAACCAGAATTATATGTATTAAAATATATGTATGTATGTGTATGTATTTAAAACAAACAAACAGGAATTCGTGTTGAAAGCCCAGCCAGTTAGGTATTGGGGTGTGGGGGCTGCCCTTGTAAGCCTTACCTGTCGAATGATACTCTTCACACAACGAACTGGAAGGCCTTGATAGTTCGACTTGATGATCCACTTGAGGAGATGGTGGCCAAGCACTTCAAAGACCATGCAGACATCTGGGACGCGGTTAAGGATCGTTTGCGGACACATTTCCTAGACTGATGCAATTACTAAAAGCAGCATCAATACGGCACTTGGAAAACATTTCTTCATAAAATGCGACATTAATACATCAGTAACAACAAAAGTAGTCATTTACTATTTCTCACCTAAATAAAACAATCTAACATTTACTAAGTACTTATTATGTGCCATGTATTATTTAATGTGTACTTGTAACAACCATAGAAAATTATATACTTATCCCCACAAAGAAACGAGGATTAAACCTCAGAGAGTTTAAAGAACAATCCTGCATTACAGCTGAAGAGTGGTAGTGATAACTCAATCCCACACTTAGCCTTAATAAAAATGAGCAACACCGGGAATCTCACAGAAATTGATGAGAAAAAAAATAAAGAACTCCCCTCTCTTAAGTGTCCTGCCTGCCTGCCTGCCTACCTGCCTGCCTAAATTTCTATTCCAAAGGTGACATAAAACATTTTTTATGTGTTTTAAATTTATCAAACACAATGAAGACATTTAATCTTTTCTTCAATAATATCTTTCGTTGTGTAACTAGATCAATTTTAATATAGTTTTAAAGAACGTATGATCACAATATAAGATACGGCATTTAAGAACAACCTATAATAATAAAATCTCAGGAATGTGTTTGTTTGTTTGTTTGTTTTTAAATAGAAATTCTACTCAACCATCGACACTCCAGAACTATGGCCCATAATACAAATCTATCTGTCATTCATACAGGTAGATTTTAAATGGCTCTGAAATCTTCTGAGAATATCTGATTCATCACTGGAGGCCTATCAATAGGTTATTATAGAAGATTAGTTGATTTACTACTTTTTACAATATCTGTATCTACATCACAGTAACTACTGCTTTAAATATTTTTAATAAAAATAAAATATTTCTACAATGTTGAAGAACACGTGAACTACAAATTTATTCACAAATCATTGACAAATCTGGACTATGATGGTTTTACAGCATGTTATTTAACAGTAAAAATAGTCACTAGAATGTATATATGTTCACACACACACACACACACACACACACACACCCTTTTACAAATTATGTGGTTTCTCCAAAGAAACCATCTCCCTGTGAGCTGTCATAGGAACTGCCTTGCAGATCTGATACAAAGCAGAGGGGCCTGCCCTGCCTGCCCATAAACAAACAGGCTCACATGGAGAGCAGGAGCAGAAAAGGACCAGCTCTATCTTTCCGTCTATCAAAAAAAGGAAAAATGAACTCACTAATTAGGAGAAATTATACTGAGACAAAGGGCGAGGTGACATCAGCAGTTATTGGTACTTGCTAGTACCCTCAAGTCCAATCTCTAAAAGAAATACAGGCATAGTTTATATTATTGTACTTCGCATGTTGTTTTTTAACAAATTTAAAGCAAGGCTCTTCTTCTACCAACAAAAAGATTATGACACGCTTCAGTTCCAGTGTTCTGGAACTGAACCCACAATATCTCCGAGGTATGCCTATATAAAAATCTCAAATACAGAGGGTGTGAGAGGAATGCTTCCCTAAGGGATTAATGCTTAGCAGATGAAAAAACAGGATATCATTCTTGGATTTAAGCTGGGAGACAGCTTTGTCCTCAGGCTTCTGGAGCTTGAGCAGGTAAAATATCGAAACAAGGAAACAGCTAAAGACCAGGAAGGAGAAGACCCTGGCTCTTAACACATCCCTGACACTCATCAGTCACCAGGGTTCTGGATAAGTAACTCAATATCCCTGAACTTGTGAAATAAAAGTACAGCAGACACTTCCTTATCCAAGAAAGATATGTTCCAAAATACCTCATGGATGCCTGAAACCGCAAATATTACCGAACCCTATGTATACTGTTTTTTCCTATACATTCGTACCTATGATGAAATTTAAAAATTAGGCACAGTATATTTATTACAATATACTGTAATAAATGATCCATGAATGTAGTCGCTCTCAAAATACCTTATTGTCCTATACTCCCCCCTCCATTTTGTGACATAATAAAATGCCTACAGGATGAAATGGAGCAAGGCGAATGACACATTAGGCTACTGTAAGGGTTAGTTGAATACAAGCACTACTTGCCCATTAAATCACTTAGTAGCTGTCTCAGTCAGTCTAATAACTGAGACAGCTACTAAGTGACTAACAAGCAAGAAGTGTACACAGCACGCATAGGCTAGACAAAAGGATGATTCACGTCCTGGCCAAGACAGTGCAGGAAGGTGTGAGATTTCATCATGCTACTCAAAATGGTATTCAATTTATAACTTATGAATTATTTCTGGGATTTTCCATTTAATATTTCCAGACCATGGATAACTGAAATTGCAGAAAGCAAAACCATGGAAATCGGGGGAGCTGCTGTATCACCTCCATCAGGCAAACAAGGAGTTATCTTAGAGGATCCAATATGAAAATACTGGAAAGAGCATTCTGGATACTAAAAATAGTATCTCCTCTCCCTCTGCTATCAGCTGGAACCTATACTTGTTGGATTACTGGGCATTCGCTGATCCCCTGCAGCTGCCCTTTACCAACACCCCAGGCAAAGGGAAGGTGAAGACCACAGCTCCTTTCCACAACATCCAGTCCTTTCCACCTGAGCCCCGTCCCCCAAAACTAATAAGAATGCAAACAACTCACCAGCAGCCCAGTCAAAAGTGATATTCTCAAAAGAGAATGGGAAATAAGGCATAAGGTACCTTTGCTATATCTTCTTGCTAGACACATTTCTTTTCCAATAGGACCTAGAATTAAGATGAAGCCTTCTCTAGTTAAAAACCAAAAGGAACAGGTAACTAAGAAACTTTCATCTTTCAAGAATCATTAATTCCAGCGAGATAACTTCTTTATGAGAAAGCAAAGCAAATACTCTGTATGACACTGTAATGAAAAAGAAAAAAAAAATACTGAACAATTTAATCATTAAACAACTAAAATAAGTTGATACAGATAAGAGAAAAAAATAGTAGGAGAAAATCTTGTTTGTTGAAATATGATTCAAAACATCTCTTAAAAAGTCATTTTTCCATTATAAAGAAAATTTGTATCAAATAAGGAAATTATCTTTGATGAGTTTCATAATTTTTTAAGTTCATATTATTTTCAAAAGATGCATACTGACATTTGTAGAAGAAAAAACAGGATGTCTAGGGTTTGTTTGGAAATAATACAGCAAGAGATATGGGTAAATGAAACAACTGTGGTCAGACCTTGATAATTACTGAATTTGGGTTATAAATTTATAGACATCCACTGTATTACATTCTCCAAATTTATGTATATTGCAAAGTTTACATTATAAATGTTTTTAAAGAAGAACAATGGAGGTTTCCTTCCATTAAGCACTGGCTTCTGTGAGATTTACCAACCAGTATAGAAAATGTATCACTTTAGTTTTTCCAGGCTTTTCCAAAGCAGAAAAACACACCACCACAAACCAACACACTTCCATATTTACCTGGTAGAAAGATGATGCCCTGCAGGATCGAGTGCAACTCTGCCATGCTGACATTAGCAAAGCATTTTGCCTTTAATTGCCTCAACCTTACGTGATTCTTTGCAGCTACTGAAGGATACCTAGCCCTTGTGCATAAATTCATTAAAGTTTAAAGTAAAAAGAAATGTTGGGATACGCTTCCAATTACTATTGCAAGAATAAATTCCACTAGGATAAAAAAGATTAATAACTCTATGCCAAAATCAAGTCGTGTCATAAAAAATAATTTTATAAGATGCTACCGCATGAAAAATCCCAAAAGGCCCTTCCTTGCAGAGAACTCCAGGCATACCACTTATAACACTCAGTGATAACGCTAGAGGCTTTACGTGGAGAATGATACAGCACACAGAAGTTTATGCAGGTTTAAAATATTTCCATTTTTCAAAAGCAAAAAGAAAAACTACAGTATAATTCAGGCATTAGGAAGCAACAGAACTGTCAGAAAGGATACGTATTCCATTCATGCCTGAAATCTTGAAGTCATCGATTAGCTGCACTACCATGTCTTTATTTGGGTCACTGGGATCACTTTCTCTAACCTATGGAAAGAAAAATGAATCAAGGACAGAGGCATTTAAAACTGAAAGTCACTTCCACTAGACCAACCGAAACTTTTAATAAAAGTTGATGTCATTAAAAATAAGATTTGATATTTGAACTTACAGAAAATAAATTCAATTTTGATTTAGTAAAACCCAGAAAAATCCCTCTGTAAAATTTTAAGTTGTTAATTTTTCTAATAATCATTCACATTTTGCATTACTTACACATTTAAGCAATTTTATTTCATCCAAGGCTGTCTCCGTATAATGCTGGGCACTTTTTACAACTTTCATTGCAACAAATCTTTTCCCCCTTAAAAAAAAATGCATATTTTTAAATATTATTAGCAGAGGTGACCATTATGAGATATGTCCAATAAACAGAAACTTTTAATAAGTTTTCCTTTAAAACAGTGCTTTTCAAATTGTGAAGCAATAATTAAGCAGTGGGTTCATGGGTCAAAACGATCTTTTTTGTGTTTGTTTTCTTTTTTTTCCCCTGACAAAATAATATAGACTAGAAAATGTCACTCATCACATAGAATCAGGGTAAGAATTAGCTTGTAACACTTTTGCTTCAGTAGACACATACACACACACACAACACGCATATTTGTTGTACCGGATAGCAAAGGTGTTTCATACTATAGGTCATAGCTTTTAAATAAAAAAAGTCAGAAACCTCTGATTTGAAAGGCCTATACATTATTATTTTATATTTGAAATGTTTTTCTGGCAATGATAAATTATTAGGAAAAAATATTGCCCCAGTATAATGTAATTTCAATTAATAAGCCTCGGATATAAAGGCATAAGAAAGTGTTTTAAGATAAAAAGAAAATGAACTTCAAACTGAGGGGAGGAAATGTATAGCTAGGTGAGGCAGGCTTGCGTTAACAAGCACTTTACATGCCACAACAGAAACGGTGTGTCCCTCAGTCATACCTTCTCCCAAAATAAAGATGTTGAACTAGGCCAGAAATCAAATGTACAAATGACAAAGAGCACTTACTGCATATCCCAGCACAGCCAAACAGTAGAGAAGTGTCCCCATCCTAGCTTCCTAATAACATGATACCGGCCATTGAAGAGGTCTCCAATTTTCACTGGATGGTAGCCATAATTTTAAAAAAAAAAAAAAAAAAAAAAAATTATAATATATACTTATTTCCTCTAGAAAAATAGTAATAGAATTTCATCTCTTCCTTTGTCAGTTCTTGATGCTATTAAATGAAGCTGTAAATTTTTTTTAAAAAAGATTAAAATGTTTAATAATAAAACATTTTTTCAAGAATATATTTCATCAAAAGAACAATGTCCCCCCACTAGGACCCAGCAATTCCACTTCCGGGCATGTATCCAAAGAAAACCAAACACTAATTCAAAGTTATATGCAACCCTATGTTCACTGCGGTGCTATTTACAACAGCCAAGATATGGAAGCAACCTGAATGCTCATCAATAGATGACTGGATAAAGAAGTGGTATATATATGCTACGGAATATTATTCAGACATAAAAGAAAATGAAATCTTACCATTTTCAACAACATGGATGGACCTAGAGGGTATTATGCTAAGTGAAGAAAGTCAGACAGAGAAAGACAAATGCCATATAATTTTACTTATATGTGGAATCTAAAGAACAAAATAAACGAACCAACAGAAACAGAGTCATAGATACAGAGAAGAAACTGGTGAATGCCAGATTGGGGGTACGGAGGGAACTAAGTGAAAAAGGTGAAGGATTTAAGAAGTACAAATCGGTATTTACAAAACAGTCACAGGGATGTGAAGTACAACAGGGAATATAGTCAATAATATTGTTATAAGTATGTATAGTGCCAGGCGGGTACTAGACTAATTGGGGAATCACTTCATAAATTACATAAATATCAAACTATGCTGTACACCTGAAACTAATATAAAATAATATTGAATGTCGACTCTTAATTGAAAAATAAAATTTTTTAAAAAAGGGAAAAAGAAAAATGTCCTCTGCCTTTCTATTTATGTAACATAAAAAAAGCAAGAAACCACCCAGCATTCCATAATAATAATTTTAGGTTTTATATTTAAGTCTAGTTGTAAATAATAGGTATGTTAGCTCTTGAAATTTCCAAACAGCATTTTTTTCTTCTAAGCTATAAATTTAATGAAAAATTTTTTGGGTCAGTACAACATAACTCACCAAAATAAAGGATGTGTACTCTGCATAATTCTGTAAATTCTGCATACACTAAAAGTTTATCATCTAATGTATGACAATTTACCCTCCAACAGAGCTTTCTCCTCTTACCATTCTTCCACCAACCTCAAACTCCCATGTGAAAACAGGCTGAAGAGGGAACCCAATTAAGGTAGACTTCTGAGGGAGGAAAAGGGTGCTTCAAACATACATCTGGCCTAAAAAGTCCTTTGCTTTGCATTTCTAAATAAAATAAGCAGGCTAAATAAAATAAGTAGCATGTATAATAACATTTCTGTGAAACACACAAGAAAAAGAGTAGGAGGACAAGATATTAGCAACAAATACCTCTGGATCTAAAATTGCTTTTATTCTTTGAATCTGTATTTTATTCTTTTTATCTTTTGCTATTTCTTTCTGAAACAATAACTTTTCTACTTTTATTTTTTAGCATCTACTGCTCTTTTATTGCAAAAATATTATTTTTCATTTTTTAAATCTGGAAAATTCTTACAAATCAAGAAAGACGAGTAGTTTGTGCCTACTTTTGAGCCGCTCAAAGCAGGTGTAGGAAGTATCTAAACCACATCCTTCAATAAATCTGTAACTCTCACAGGGCGAGGAGTAATACTTCAAGAAATACTATGAATATTTATGAATACTAAATTGTGTCAAGCAGACACTGAGTTTCTAAGATTCTTATTCTCATACCACTGCACTTGCTTTTCCTGGATTTTAATACAGAAGTTATAACAATTTTGGTTTTAAAATATGAGCTAAAAGATAATAAATTAGAAATAAAATATAATGGGTTTAATGGATAGATGGGTGTTAACTATACTCATTGTGTTAATCATTTTGCAATAACACGTAGGTGAAATCATTAAGTTGTACACCTTAAAACTTATACAGTGTTGTATATCAATTATTTCTCAATAAAACTGGAAGAAAACATGGCTAATTACTTAGAAGGCTAACTAAAATTGAAAAAGACTGAGTTTACAATACAGTTTTAAACCATTAAAATTAACAATGAAAGAGAAGAAAACTATTATTTTTCAAATACTAATCAGGGGCACTGTGCTAGGTATATTATTTTCAAAACCATGTCCCATGAAATGAAAGTAAATTAAAATATGTTGCAAGCGTTCCACAGGGGGAGCAGGGCAGGAGAAAGGAAGAAGAGTGGAGAAGTTCTGTCTGGGAAATGACAAGTTAAACAAAGAAAAGCAGATTTCTTGACCAAAGGGGTTCTGATAGCCCAATGTCTTAACATGTAGTGGGAACTTCTGAGAGGAGAGTATGCTGCAAATTCCAGACATAACTGCTCAGGAAACCAATTCTTCAAAGAATCAGTCACATTTCACAGCACACTGATGTCTGTATCATTTCTTACAATCACTCTGCAGAGTACGTGGTGTTATCTCTACACTGATGATGTGGACATGGACACAGTTTCGGCGACAGTAAGTAGTAGGTGCAGGGCTGGAAACTGGGTTTGACTCCAAAGCCCATATTCTGTCCACCAGTAAGAAATACACTCCATGTTTAACAACTGAGGACTGTTCGCCAATCAGTATACAGGATACACTTGATATCTTAATTTTAAAAAGCCATCTACTACTTAACTGAGTATTATTGCTAACATTAAAGTCACTAAAGTTAAAAACAATTCAATTATGCATAAAGAGAAGAAATTATCACTATCGTATGTTTCAGGTGTGGATTCTCAAACAGCCAGAGTGCGTACTTATGAGCAAAAATAGAAGAGCACTCTTTTCAGTGTAATCACTGCATAAATGCAGCTGTTCCTTTTCTCAAAGGGACTGTGAAAGTTGAACAAAAGAAATTATTAGTTTAGTCCAGTTATCTCAGGAACCCACAGGACAGCTAAGAATATCATGGCTAAAAACAGGCCAACTAAAGAAGAAAGACATAAAAATAATTTTTAACTACAAATATAAAAGCAACTGAATGTCCTAAACTCTTATCCTTTTATTTTGAAATTTTGACGTACACAATTTGAAATTTATATTTTATAATCCTTATATTCTAATTCCCAGATCTCTACAGAAAATGACAGTCTCTTCTGACCAATTTTTCAATCTCTTCTCATAGAGTGGTAACTAAGACTCTTACTGTCAAAAGGCTGGAAGATGTCTCTCAGAGCAGACCACACTAATCCACCCAAAACCAAGCGAATTAGAGTAAACGGACTCTCCAAAACTGTCAGAAAATTCTCCAGTTCCCTGAGATTAGCAAACTAGATGTGCCATAATGTCCCCTAATGAAGTCTAGCACACAAGGAAGCTTGAGAACAGTCACAGATTAGACAAGGACCCCTCTTCCTCTTGGTACTTCACCAGCAGGCCGTACGGGATATAGGGTAACGGCCGTGCTGCACATGGGCCCCTCTCAGGGCATCAGTCAGACTCCCAGAAAGGGTCAATCACTTGAAGACTACAGCTCAGGGGTTTGGTTGATATATCTGTACATCGATATTTATACTAATTAATATAAAAACCATGCATTTATCACCTAGACATTTTCCTTTTATTCTTAAAAAAAAAATGTAAGTTAGGTTGATTTACAAACACAAGAGAACAAGAATAGGTTAAGTAATCATTAAGTTCACTGCTCTGCTTTCTTCTCCGACTCCTACTCCTCCAGCACACCAAAGAAAACTATAACTAAAGCTCCACCTATACTATTAATGAGGCTCCAAAGATGACAATTCTAAAACCATCCTCAGCTGTTTGGGGAGGATGTTGGTCGAAAATAAAGATGACTATTTTCTATGCCCAGCAAAAAACAGGTTCAACTTGTAAGAGTGAATCCAAAGTTCAGAACTCTGATAGAATGTAGTCTACAAGGATTTTAAGTAAAGTATTTTCTACTAAAGATAGTATAAAGTCTTCATTTTTTTCACTGATCCTAGTTTCTCAGCCCTGTGATGATGAGGCTTCTCTCCATAACCACTGAAGGCTTTCATAGGGCTAAGGAGATTTGAGAATCACCTCTAACATAAAGTCTTTAAAAAGGAAGGGATAGTAAAAAGATATTCACAAAACAGTAACAGACAGACACGTTTTGGGTCACTGAAGATTTCAATACTCTCTTCCCCCAAAATTAACAAAACAACTAGACAGAAAAGTGGTAAGGATATGGAAGATTTGAATACACCATCAACCAATTTGATGTGACTGACACTTATAGAACAATCTACTCAACAGCAAATATTCTTTTCAAGTACATGGAACATTTACCAACACAGACCATATACTGAGCCATAAAACAAGTTTCGGTAGAAATTAAAAGATTCAAGTCATATAAAGCATGTTTTCAGATCACAAGGAAATTAAATTAGAAACCAATAAGAGAAAATACCCCAAAATTGGGAAATGAGCACTTTTCAAAATAACCCATGGAACAAAAAAGGAATCAAAAGGAAATAAAGTATTTTATACTAAATGAAAATGAAAATATAACATACCAGAATCTGTGAAATGCTGCTAAAGCAGAACTCAGAGGAAAATTTAGAGCACTAAATGCCTGTATCAGAAAAGATGATCTCAAATAAATGACCTCAGTTTCCATATTAAAAAATCTAGAAGAGCAAATGTAACCCAAAGTTAGCAGGAGAAAAGAAATAATGAAAATATGAGCTGTAATCAGTGAAATAAAAAGCATAAAAACAATAGAGAAAATCAGTGAAACCACAGCTAGTTCTCTGAAAAAAAATAAAAATAATTAATAAATTTCTTGCCAGGCCAACCTGGAAAAAAGGAAAACACAAAATGCTAATGAGGAATGAGTGAGGTGACATCACTACATAGTACACAATTATGGAGGCAAGAGACTATTACAAACAACTTTATGCCTATAAATATAAATAGTTAGATGGACTGGACACAAAGCACCCAAGTTCCAACCAAAAAGAAATACATACCTAAATAACTACGTTAAAAAGTGAATTTGTAGTTTAAAACCTTCCCATAAAAAAACAAATTGGTGAATTCTCCCAAACATTTATGGGGAAAAATACAAACAACTGTGCACATACTTCTAGTCTCATTCTATGAAGCCAGCATTACTTTAATTCCAAAGCCTGGCAACGACATTTTAAGAAAGCCACAGACTAATTTTCCTCATGATGTAGATATAAAAATTCTAGACAAAATTTCATCAAATCTAATTAAACAACAAAGTAAAAGGATAATACTTCAGATGACCAAGTGGCATCTATTCCAAGAATAAAAAGTTGGCTTAATATTCAAAAATCAATGGATGTAATTCACCAGAGTTAAAACACTAAAAAAGAAAAACATGATCAGCTCAATAAACAAAAAATAATTTCATGACAGCAAGCCAACGTACATTTCTGATCAAAATTCTCAACAAAGCAGGAACTGAAAAAGATCTATGAAAAAACTACAGATAGCATCAGACTTGAAGGTAGAATACTGAATGCTTTCCTTCCTAAGATCAGGAACAAGATAAGGATGTCAGCTCTCACTCCTTCTGTACAACATTGTACTGGGAGTTCTAGTCAGCACAATCAGGCAAAATGAATAAACAAAAAGGCATTCAGACTAAAAAGGAAGAAGTAAAACTATCTTTATTCTCAGACAACCTGATTTTATGGAAAAGCTGAAGGAATCTGCAAAAAAGCTACTTAAAACTAATAACTAAGTAGCAGGTAGCAGAATATTAGGTCAAAACATAAAAAACAATTGTATTTCTATATATCAGCAACGATGAGGAAATGAAATCTTAAGTCATTTACAATAGCATACAAAATATGAAGTACTTAAGAGATAAACTGACCATGAGAGAGGAGGGGCTGAACACTGAGAACTACAAAACACTGCTGAAAGAAATTAAAGAAAACCTAAAGAAATGGTGTTCACGGGTTAGAAGTCTCAATATTGTTAAGATGTCAACTCCCCCCAAATTTATAGATTTGGTGCATTCTCAGTCAATACCCCAACAGGTTTTGTTGTAGAAAGTGGTAACTAATTTGAAAGCTCATATGAAAATATAAAGCATTGATTTCATTCGAAGGCGTAAGGGCAATTCAGTGGAGAAAGGACACTTTTCTACAAATGGAATAACCCTATGTTGAGAGAGAGACAGACAGAGACAGAAACAGAATTTTCTACAGCTTGCATCATATGAAATTAACTCAAAATGAATCAAAGATCTAAATCAGAGGTTCCCATGACCCCCTCCTAGGGTTCGACAATTTTCTAGAATGACTCACGGAACTCAGAGAAACATACTAGATCACCGGTTTATTGTAAAAGGATATAATGCAGGAACAGCAAAATGGAAGAGATGAGCAGTTTAAGGTATAGATGAGGAGCAGGCACGACACTTTCGTGCCCCCTCTGTCAGTGCCACTTTGTCCACATCTCCAAGTGTTCACCAACCGGGAAGCCCTCCAAACCCTGACCTTTTGGGTTTTTTATAGAGGCCTCATTACACAGTCATGGTTGACTAAATCACTGGCCACTGACAACTGATTCAATCTCTAGTTGTCGATCTCCAGTTCTCTCCTCCCTGGAGGTCAGAGATGAGGCTGAAAGTTCCAACCTTTCAAATCACCAGGTGGTTCTCCCGGTCACTAGCTCCCAACTTTAGCTGCTGTCTGTCTCAAAGTCACCTCATTAACATAACAAAAGACAATTCAATGCTCTCAAGGCTTAGGAAATGCCAAGAGTTTGTGAGCTAGGAAAAAAGAGAAATATATTTTGGTCACCATATATGTTATAAATCACAGTATCACAATCATGCATGTATAATAAAGTAAGATAAAATGCTAGCAGTTCTTCGACAGTACTAAATGTTAGCATCCTCCTCCAAGGAGGAAATGCAGGAATTCCCTATACTATTCCTTCAACATTCAGGCCTGTTTGAGAATTTCCATAATGAAAAGAATGTCATTTTTAACTAGTCTCATTCCAAAAGTATGATTGTGAAAGGAATTTCAGAGATTAGGGACAGAGAAAGTCGGGCCCAACTCCAAACACTGGGAGGCAGAGAGAAGGCTGCAACGAAGACCAGTTCATGCACCTGGGTGCGATTCCACTTTTCCTAAAATAAACTCTAAAAAATAGGTTAAGAGGGAAAAAAATAAAAAAGAAAAGCCCACTCAAGGTTCTTGGCACGTATGATTTCATTTAAAGTGCACAACACTGGGGCGTTTCACAGTCATTCCTACTGAGCAAGTGCAGGGAAAAGAGCTGACGCAGTTATGCACTAAACCCAGTGTCACCCAGGAAGGAGGCACTAGAGTCAGGATTGGAACTGAGATCCTAAAACCTGTGCCACGTTCTAAAACCTGTGTTCTTTCTATTATACCATGTTTTAGTATTAAGCCATCAGCTAAGATATGGCTTAATACTAAAACATGGTATAATAGAAAGAACATGACTAGGATTCTATTATAAATTAAACGTATAGTGCTGTGCATGAACAGAGAAAAACTAAAATAAATTAAAAACTGTCATTGAAAATACCTATTTTCTCAAGATAGAGAGTTGGAAATGGTATGTCTGTCAATGATTCGTAAGAATTTATTGTAATTGGCCTTTATGAACAAAATCTTACAACCATTCTTTAGGAACCATAATTTAGGCTACGAAACAAATATGAAGCTAACTTACTAACTTAAAATTTTATCACACATACTTCCTAAAACTTGACAGCTACATCTCTGAGTTGTGAAAAATGTTTGTAGGTGATATAAAATAAAAATACCGAAATCTAAGAATACACTATTCTCATTAGTAACTTAAAGTACAATTTAAATCACATGTACCCCAATAGAAACATTAATAACACTAAATATAAAAAGGAAGCAAGAATAAAGGTATAATGGCCCTAGAATTTACCCCAAAAACTTTAGCAATAATGGAGCCTCTGACACAACTACTAAACTCTTGAGGGGAAAGGGGGTGGGTCAAAAAGCAGTCAGAGAAATTATTTAAAAACTCTTGCATGTAAATTAATCTGTTACATAAAATATTCTCTGTAACACTAACGAATGAGAGCGAGCTCTAGAGGGAAAAGCAGAGTAAATGAAAATGCTCCAAAAGACAGAGGATTCCTATTTATCTATGACCTAAGACGGTAACGAAAAAAATTATTTGAGCATAAAATAAATATAACGGATGCAGAAACAATTTTTGCAGTAGGGCTAGAGAGAGTTAAGTAGCATCCATAGATTGAGAAACCTTGCATATCTGAAATATTAATAAAGGCCAATAACTAATTTCAAGCTCTTGCCTACTGCCAATTATTTATACAGATCCATACTTAAATTTGGGGGTACTGATTTGACTCAGAACACTGGCATTTTACTAGCTTTGTGACATTGAGCAAATTACCTTATTTCTCTGGGTACTTGCCCCTACCTCACTCACTCAGAACCACACCTGGGCACATATTAAATGCCACATAAGTGTTTACAATTGTTAAGCCATTACCCAACCCACTGTGACTAATGACACAGATTAACAATCAGAAGGCCAGGATTAAGGGTACTGTCTATTCCTATTTAAAGATGGTAAAACTGACTGGCCCAAAGTGTAATCTAATTCATTAGGACAGCCCAATTAGCAAAAGGTTTTCGATACTCTAGATACGATGATTTATAACTGTCAACTGTCAGGCTGAAAAAGAAATTAACCTGTCTTTATTGATGGTTTAGCCAAACATTAAAATGTCCTTACAAGAGAATGAAGACTTTAGACATTCAAATTTAATGTCAGGTCCCAACAGATATGGTTATAAAGACTGTGGTTTCCATTCTGGGTGCTCTCTTTCTCACTCTCTGCTAAGCTAGCTTGCTGCCTTTATTGTGAGCAGTCAGTTCTGTGGAAAGGCCCATGTGGCAAGGAACTGAAGCCTCTAGCGAACAGCAGCAGTGAGGAAGTGAGACCTACCAACAACCACCTGCAGGAGCTGGGAAGCAGATCCTCAGTCCAGTCAAGCCCTCAGATGACTGCACCCCAGCCGACAGCTTGACTATAACCTCATGAGAGAACCTGATCCAGAACCAACCATATTTCTGCACATCTTTGGAAGAGAGACATCAACAGCCTTTGTTCCAGACTATCTTCTAAGGTTTCTATAGTAAACAACTTGGAAAATAGGCATATTATCTCTCTCTAGAGAAGAAGACAGGTTAGTTTGCTATCCAGTATAACAAACATCTCTCTCAGGAACAAAGGTTGGCAGGTTTGGATCAGGATTTCCTAACTTTGAAGTTCCTTAGCTGTGATACACACCCATGGTGTGCAAAGCATCCACCCAGGCCTGCTTCCACATGGCTCTTGAAGTCCTTTGTCTCTGACCCAGGAGTCTCATGTCTTCTACAAGCACCCATAAAACTATGGCCAGCTAACTTATTAGCTTGCAAGAAGGGTAAAATCTCAGAAGGGTCTTGGTTCATGATAAATTTATCTTTAGCACAAGGAAAAAACACTCTTGGTTAGAGTAGCTAGTTTGTTTTCATCTTATGAAGAAAACTGTCAGTCTTAGAATCACTACATTTCCTTCCTTGCTTTGATGACTAAGAAACCCAGAGGCAATCTACAACACTCTCAAATTGTACAGATCTGTACTAATAAATCTTTACATATTAACCTTAATCTGACTTTATATAATTACTTCCATACTATAATTTCCTCATCTATTTGTTTACTGTATTCTAATGTCTCATGTATGTAAAGAAAGTGTTAGGATACAAATAACAGCTACTTATCCCTCAGGATAAGCTCAAATAAAGCTCCCTCCTAGGAAGCATTTCCTGATTTTCCTGGCTGAGGAGAAGCCCCTGTCCTGTATTTCTCTTATGTACCTCCATAATGCCTCATTGTATGTTCAGTTACACTTCTGTTACAAGACACAGTACAATGTATTTTAATTATTCTTATTCTCATTTGTCTTTCCCAGGAAATTATAAACACTATGAAGACAGGAACAGTATTCCTAGCACATAGTACTTGAATTGCAAAAGACAATAAATATAAGAAAGAGAAGCAAGAGAACATGACACAAGAGAGACAAAAACAAATGAGAGGAAGAATGCTCTCTGTTCTCTGGTATGATGTGAGGGAGAAGCGGGAAAGGCTTTACCAGTGTAAGATGTGGGCTAAAATTAAATTCTGAGTTAATATTATACTTTAACAGGAAAACAAAGGCAGGCCGAGAAGAAAGAAGAGATACCATGAGGAAAATTGTTAACAGCAAGATAACATGTTTACAATAAAATACATAGTTCTGTTTGATGCTAAGAAAGAAAACAAGAACAGCAGCACAATGGAATCAAACTGTGAAGAACCTTAAGAGTAGTGCAAGTTTAGACTTTCATTGTTAAGTACAAAAAAAAACTGAATAATACAGTATGTTCATAGATTTCCTTTTATTTCTCTTATGACCAGTTGTGAAAAAAGTGAATAATCTAAATGCATCTCAGGTAATGTCATATAAAAATATTGCTAACAGAACTGTACAGTAGAAAAATTATATTCCTATTACACTGCAAAATTAAAATATACAGTATTTATGGCAAGCTAATAAGAAAGAATATTTGTAAGATCCTGAACATAGTGATCATGTGATCCACAAACATTTAGGAGGTTAAAGTATTTAATACTTCCAAACATTTACAAAGTTGGAACCTGATTCTAGATAAAAATCAAATAAAAATTAAAAAGGGTTTCTTCTGCTTTTATAATCAATATTCTAGATTTCTTGTCATTTTAGTGTTATAATTTTGTAACTACAGAAAAAAAATTCTAAAATATACTGATATCGACGTTCCCACTTTCTAGAAAAGAGTTTCAAGAATGACAGAGCCCACTGTAGAAATGCAAGTCACACTCTGAAAACCTATTCTGAAAACCTAATCTCTACATTCTACAGTCTAGAACAACTCTCAATCATTTCTCAATCTAGTAAGACTGCTTTACAGCACAGCATCTTAAACGTGCCTTGGGGGTTGATAGGAATCTTTAAAATGCATAGGTGTTAACATCAGATCACAAATGGGTAATGGGTGTTTTCAAGAGACCAAGTTTAGAGATGACCCAACTCTATATTTGGGTCACAAGTTTTCTCATACAAATACAACTAAATGCTCATTTTCACTGAAAATTTTTATGAGAACACTAATACCCTACAAATCTCATCTCAGAATTCGCAGCTAAAGAGAGTTAATGGACACATTTTGTATCCATTACCAACATTTCCTGTCATTTTTTAGCACAGCGTGCCAGACACAGCCATTTTGCTCCTTCGGGGCATCTTTGATAGAAAAACTTAGACCATGGCTCCATTAAATATGTTGTTAAAATTTTTACCTTTAAATTGAAAAATATAGTCTATGGAAACTAAACACAGATTCTTTAAAGCCCATTTGATAGCCTAGTTAATATACCTCTTAATAGTATGCTGTAAGGTTGAGTATTCCAAAGGATGGGTACAGGCTTAAATGTTCAGGTTTAATTTTGTGTTCTAATGAAATCAGTCTTTATAGCTTAGATTCTAGTTGTTTGAAGTTTGTTTGTTTGTTTGTCTGTTTTCCGATTTCTCAGAGGACTCATGAGAAAAATATTCCCTCGGGGCTTCATGTAAATAACAGTTCATATGAGACCTTTATAATTGAAGGTCAATTTGAACAGATACAAAATCTTTCGCTCAGACTTTCTTTCCTTGAGTATGTCAAGTGTATTGTTCATTGTTCTATTGTTTTTTTGGCCTGAAGTGTTGATGTACAAAAAAGCTTGATAACAGCCTGATTTTTCCCCCTGATAAGACATGTGGTCTTTTTGCCTAACAATTTTAACACTGAATCAAGCAAGCAAAAGCTGCAGTGTTTATTCTCTTTACTTGCTTTGTGGGCAAAGGAAAGTAAATAGACACTGAGGTCCTAAGTGCAGGGTTCTCTTCATAGTAAGCACAAGATTTGGTACATGAACTTGGATAGTGTTCATATGTATTCAAAGATTTGGAGTTCATTTCTTGATTCTTGTGTTCTGAATAAGTACAATATACTGAATTATGAAGTGGAGGAAAACTGATCTTGGAAAGATAAAGTCTTAGATAAAAGAATAATTCAGAAATCAGAAGACACTCGAGAAATACTGAAATCTCTTTTACAACTAAATAAACATTCTCTCAGTAACTAAAGAACTTTTACATTAAAAGAACTGTGAAAGTAGTTTCCTGGCTATTTAAAACCGATGGTCATAATTATATATACTCAGACATAAAAATATAACTGGAAGATTAAGTTATTTCAAGAAGTCAAGACCTATTGTTATTTTGGGCTCCTACTGATGATGAGAGTGCAGAGGTGTATCACAGCGCACAGCAATGTCTGACTCAGGCGTGTCCCCAGATATATGTAACCTCTTCTGTAAAAATGAAGAATAATGCATTGTAAATAATCTAAATTCTCAATTATTCTAAAGAAATCAAAAACTGGGAAAAAGAACACAAGTCTTAGTGAAAAATGACTACAAATGCAGTACATAAAAGGTCTTCAAAATATATACAAAAAGAGGACTCATTCTGAGGCTCATTTTCAAGCCCCATCTAGTTTTACAATCCAAGAGTAATTAATGCTTTCCAGTTTAATCATCAGAAAGTCTAACTCATGTACCAACTTGTGCACAGTCCTATGTTAGACACCCAACATAATTTAGATAGTTGACTTTGGGCTTAGGGTTTACATAATCTATGCCAGACAAAAAGAGTATTAGATGAATCTATAACCTTGGAAAAGTGGTTACATAATTATACCAAAAAAGAAATATAAATAAATATGTAGGAATCTGCAAAGTCCTCTCACTAATTTCTTGTAACATTCTTCTGATAGACTGTATTCTCCACAGAAGGCTGCAACAGTAACTCCCAAACCACTTGCTCTTCTAGAACCCTGAAGTTCCACTACCAAGAAATGGACTGTACTTTTCCTCCTGATAGATCTAATGGGTTTCTGAATGTGCTTCTAACCAAAAGAATGTAGTGCAAGTGACTGTGTGATTTCTGATGCTAGGCTGTAAAAGGCAACACAGCTTCCACTTTTAAGGTGGACATTCTATTTTGGAACTCTAAGTTGCCAGGCAAGCAGTCTGACTACTGTTAGGTAGCCATGCTGTGAGGAAAATGAACCGCAAGGAGGGCTCCAGCTGACAATCTTAGTCTCTCAAATCTCCTAGCCCAGGGACAGACATGTGAGTGAGCTTTCAGATGATGCCAGCCCCCAGCCATACAGTCAGCTCAAGCCTTTGGGATGTCTCAGCTGTAGTCCCAGATATCATGAAGCAGAGGCAAACCACCCAACTTTGCCCTTTCTAAATTCTAGATCTACAAAATCATAAGCAAAATTAAAAATAGGCTTCAGTCTACTAAGTTGTAGAATAATTCATTACGCAACAATAATAACCAGAACAGTCCTCATTCCTCTCACAACAGCTACGTAAAACCTCCTCCACTGTTTCCTAAGAAAGATGTGCCCTCAATCTTTCTAAGACTAGCCCACTATCTCCAAAAAGTACTCATTTAATTCCTTCCTTGCTGGTCCTTCAACTTCTCCTTAGATTTCTCCTCTTCTGCCTAGAAATATGCTCAGGTATCTTGTCCTAAAATCAACTTCCCCTTATCCAAAGCTGACCCCACCCTCACAAGCTACTATCTTCATTTCATTGCTAAATTTCACCAAAGAATTGGCTATGCTCTCTCAAGTATACCTTGACATCTGTATGACCCATAACTGGCCCCGACTGATAAGTCGCTAGAGGCCCTCCTCACAGGTAGGTTGACAGGCCCTTTCTCAGCCTTCATCCTCCTTAAACTGTGACTTAACTAAATATTATTATTAACTCCTTCCTTCTTGAAAATTCTCTTCTTTTTATGTCTCAGACCTAATTGTCTTGGAGAGAGCACCATTATCTCAGTGTGTTACTAATGTAAGAAAAATTACTACTGTTCTAGGGAAGATTTTTGATCTGGAATTCTGATGAGATATTCAGGTTTAAATGTTCACAGTGAATACAGGATGTAGTAAATAAAGCTGAGTGGGCTACTGACAGGATCAATAAAAGGTAAAAATAGGTAAAATTATTTTAATCAGCTTATAAAAAGGACACAGGAAGATAACATAATCAAGCTATGATGAAGAAAGTATAATCAAAGAACTAAAACTTCTTTTTAAGAAAAATACAAGATTACATAACACAAAAATAAAAGCAAGTTTTAAAAACTCAATGATCAAAAAAATATGAAGGGCACAATTTTTAAAAATATTAAATACAAATAGTCTTACTAATAATCAAATGAGCAAAATAAAAATGAGATTATTGGTAATACCATGTGAGGACACAGTTAGTGGTGCTAAATGGAGCCACACTCAGGTACTTCTGCTAAGTGTACAAATCAGGATGATCTTTTCTGGAGGGCAACTGGTGATGTGTTTTAAAATTAAAATGTGCTATGCTTCGAACTAGCTAATCACATCTATGCACGTATGCTCAGGACAAACGTGATGAATACGTAAGATGAATATACAAGAAGTTCCCAGTAATATCATTTACCATAGTGAAAACTGACAACATATAAATGTCTAATCAATACAAAGCTGTTAAAGTAAATACACAGAATAGAATATTACACACAAAACAATGAATCAAAACTATATGCAGGGTCATGGAAATATATCTATAAATATTACTGAAAGAAAAATAGCATAATATAAAAGAGCATACCCAGATTAATCTAATTTATGGAACTTATATACATATGGATGTACTTGTACACACATAAATTTCTGGGAGGGTATCTATGAAACTTTTAAACTTCTTTAATTTACCTTGGAGAAGTAGACTGTGCAGTAGAGTTTCAGAAGCAGAAACTGAAATTTTAATTTTTTGCTTACTCTATTTTGTCTGACTTTTATAGATCATTTTTATTATAATTTGTTGAACTAACAAAGAAGTAAATATATATTCTGCAATATAAGCTTAAATACATAGCTGTGGGAATACATACATAAGGTCACTTATAACTGCAAGTGTGAACCTCAATTTATACAGTACTTCCTAACATCGAAAGCCAACAAAGAAATAGGGGGAGGGGAGGCAATGTTTAAAAGATTAAAAACAAATTAGGGGAGGGTAGCACTATAGCTTTCTCAGGTACTGAGAATGGAGGAAAATGCTCATGGACCCTCATAAGTAGAACAACATGTGTTATCAGAAGCCAGACAAAAAACACTACATGTTATAAGATTCTATTTATACAAATAGTCCAGAATAAGCAAATCCATAAAGACAGAAAGTACACCAGTGGTTGCCAGGGACTGGGAGGAGAAAAAAATGGGGACTGACTACTAATAAACATGTTTCTTTTGGGGGGTGATAAAAATGTTCCAGATTAGATAGTGGTGATAGTTGCACAATTCTGTAAACATACTAAAAACTAGTAAATTGTATGCTTTAAAGGGGTGAATTTTATGTAATCGATAAAAAATTGTATGGGGAAAAAATAGCAAGTTTTCAATTACTGCTTCCTAGTCAAAATAAATAAACCAAAAAGAAAAAAAAAACTCCAATAAAATTAGAAACTTCTTTATTTCATTTCAATCTTCTCAATTTTCCAGGATGAAACAGGATCCAATACAAAGAAAGAAAAATCATCACAATTCTATCCAATCCAGAATATCAATGCTAAGAAAGAGAAATCCAAATAAGAAACTTGAAGAATATCATACTTTTCTATACTAGCCTCAAATGGAAAAAGAGAGAAAACACAGACAATACTACATTGAAAACTTCAAAGCTGCTAAGAGACTAGATCTTAATTGTTCCTACCAAAAAAAAATGATAGTTATGTGATATGATAAAGCTGTTAGTTTGCTGACACTAAGGTGGTAATCATACCACAGCATACAAATGTGTCAAATCGACACCTTAACTTACACAATTTTGGTGTCAATTGTATCTCAGTAAAAATATATTTTTAAAAAAGAGAAAATAAATTACTACAATACTTGTCTCATTACCAGGTTCTGTTGGTAAATGGTTTTAGATCTCAAGTAAGAGTCGAACGCACCTGGGCCTGCCATGGAGTTGGTAGAGAGCCCCAAGGAGCCAGAGTGCAAGAAATGGTTTGCGAGAGCATTTGTTTGGGGCCAAAAGAAGGAAGAAAGAACAAAGGGACGGAAGCTCCAGGGAGCCTATAAAGAGATAGGGGGAGTATGGGACAAAGAGTGAGTAAAAATGTGCCATCTCACTGCCTGTGGATTCTTTTGAAAACCAGACTCCAGGAATCAGTGGTGTAGGCCAGTGGACAAGGGCTGTGGGATGGCTGGAGGAACTGTTTCCACAAGGGGGACACTGAGGGGCGGTGCCTAAACAGTACTACACAGGCCCCTGGGGGGACAAAGCAGGGACTGGAGGGCATTTGGTCTGGTCTCTCTCACTACTCTCAGACCATACAATCCTGCTCTGGCCCTGAGTACAGCAGGGACAGCCCCAGCAGCACAGACAAGAGCGTTGTCATACAGTGGGTACTGGCAGCACCTGCAGGAGCAAGAGGCAGGAAGGAAGATCATGGCAGACCTCAAATGGTGACTCTGGCCCAGATCCTGTGGCACCCTCCTCTGGGGAGGTCCAGACCTGAAAGGGCAGACTATGTAGGGGATTGACAGATGATGAAAAGATCCACAGACATTTAGAATGATTACAAGTAGGACCCACCTACACCTAAAAATGGAAAGCTCAGATTATACAACTGAATATGTTCATGAAGTTTGTGTTCAGAATAACAGAGCTGCCATCTTATCAGTTCCTCAATCTGTTCCACATCAAGTTGAATATACATCTTTGGTTGCTCTCCTACCTCCCTACCTGCTCTATGCTTCTTACAACTTGTTCTCCTCTAGTATTCCATTAAATTTCTCAAAGGCTTGCCATTGAAGAGCCTCTCTCTGAATCTCTTTTACTCACTTAACACCCTTATATGATTGGTTTCCTATCAAAGCTATAATACTTGAGTAAGGTTTGGGAATAGTCCGCAAGACCCCCACTTCCAACAGAAATGCAGAGTTGAGGAGGCTTAAAGACCACCCTCACTGCTGACACCAATCGCAAATTTAGAGGTTCTGAACACTGTGCTCAGTTTCAATAATTAATAATTTGTGAGAACTCACAGAACTCACTGAAGGCCATTATACTTGTAGTTACAGTTTACTAGAGCATAAGGGCTATAGATTAAAATTAGTCAAGGGAAGAGATATATAGGACAGAATCTAGGAGGGTCTCAAATGCAGAGCATACAGCTGTCCTCTCTCAGTGGAGATATGAAAAGCATCATTTCATCTAGGTAATGATATGCAACAATACACACAGAGTATTGCCAACCCAGCCTTGGAGTGCAGAGTTTTTATTAGAGCTCCATTATGTAAATGGACAAAATAGCTAATCTATCTCCATACCCTCTAAAAGCCCCTACCACGAATCACATTGTTAGATTATCTGGCATGGCCCAAGCCACCCAGGTTGTTTTTTCTGTTCTTTTTAAAGACACTTAAAAGGCAGGACATCCCAAGGGCTTAGAGTTTAGGGCAAAGGCCAGGCCTCTCTTTGGGCAATGTTACATCCTTTACACTATTTCCTTACCCTCTACACCATTACTACACTATTTGTATTTCTAGCTGCCTTGTTCGTACCTTCCCCGGGTTCTTTAAACTCAAATGAATAAAGTCGAACTCATAAAAATTTCTGCAGACCAACTGTGATTTCACTGTTCCTGTCAATAAAAGAATCCAGCTCTTTCCTATGAGAAATTGAAGCAGTCTATACAACCACAATACAAGACACAAAATTAGAAGGAAACTGGGGCAAAGAAAACATATCCCAGAAAAAAAAAATGATGTAGTAAAGTTAAAACACAATACAGTGCTGTAAATTCTTGTTCACTTGTTAGAGGTGGGTTGCACATTGGGCTCTAAGCTTTTTAATAGCCGAACAATACCCAAAACAAAGAAGAAATGACAAGCAGTTTCAAAATTCACAGTCCCTTAAAAAAAAAAAAAAAAAAAATGCCCAGAAGGCACTACTACTCTTCTTCCAGTCACCCCAGGGTTCAAGACTTAAATTTTTCCTCAATATCCTCTATATTCAATCATTTGTCAAATGATGAAGATGCTGCCTCTGTGAGGCTGTTTGCTTTTTCGTCCCCTCCTTTGTATCTATCTTCTCTCCAACTCCAACCATTCAAGATCCGCATTAATCTTTCTTAAAAGTATCACTTCCCTGTTCAAAATCTACAAAGGTTCCTCAGTGCTAAGTTTTCTTCTTTTTTAATGATTTCTTCTATTTACAAAGAAATATGTGCTTGACAAAGAAAATCAAGACAAAGGTGTAGACACATACACACGAAACCCTATAATCTAGATATAACTAGCTACTGCAACTTTTTTAAAATTGAGATAAAATTTACATGCAAAGAATGTCAAACATCTTATGTACACAATTCCCTGATATCTGACATACGTGTATAACCTCATCAAGACAAAGACCATTTCTCCAAAACCTCAGTTTCTTGGTGTTCTCTCTCCCAGTCAGGTTCTTTGTCAGCTATATATACTGCAAGTATTTTCTCCTAGTCTGAAGCAGGTCTTTTCATTTATAACAATGTCTCATTCAGCAAAGGTTTTTTTTTACTATTTTGAAGAAATCTATCTTATTAATTTTCTTATTTTATAGGTCATACTCTTTGTACACTAAGAAATCTTCCCCTTCTCCAAGGTTGTGAAGATGTTCTACTTTCTTTAAATAAGCTTTACTTTATACTTTTACCTTTACATTTAAATCTATGATCCATCACAATCTGATAAAGATATCTTTTAAAAATCTACACATTTACTGGAATATCAGAAACAAGACAAAGATGCCTACTCTTACCACTTCTTTTCAGCCTTGTATATAAAGCAATGAAGAAAGAAAAAGAAAATGCATAAAGAATGTTAAGGCAAAAGAAAATTATTTGCAGTAATATGATAAATCACTTTGTGTACACAAAAACCAAAGAAAACCACACATACAGGAACTACTGTTTTCCTTTGAGTTTGTTTTTCTTAATGTATATTACTAAGTGATGCTTTGATTTACATCATGTACAAATTTTTTATCTTCATATTTGTCCTCTACATCAGCCATCCCCAACCTTTTGGCACCAGGGACCAGTGCTCCTATGAGAATCTAATGCCTGACGATCTGATGTGGAGCTGAGGAGGTGATGTTAGCACTGGGGAGCAGCTGCAAATACAGATGAAGCTTCGCTGGCTCGCCAGCTGCTCACCTCCTGTTGTGCGGCCACGGACAAGTTCCAGTCCAAGGCCCAGGGTTTGGGGACCTCTACTCTACATGATGCTCCCAAACTACTCTCCTACCACCACCTTTTAGCTTGTAGATTTATTAGGAAAACTAACACACAAAAAGCTTTTCAAAAACCCCTTTCCCAGCCTCCAGAATTTAGCCAGAAAAGTTCTCCACCCCCACCAATAAAGTCAAATTATTCTTAACTGGAAGGCACTTATTACAATTTCTATGATGTCTTTTCTTTTACCTCTAACCAAAGACAACCTCATTCCTTTTAAACCCTCACAAATTTTCCTTTATTTCCTCTCTTATAATTAATTAACCACACAAAAAAAGTGAAAAAGAGTCTTTAAATAATTTTTTAATTTGGTCTATTCATTCAGTCAACATTCAATAGGCCAGAGATTGTACTATCTAAGTGTTAGTAACAGAGTAGGAAAGCAAGATAGGCAAAGGCTCTGCCATTATATAGTTTATATTCTAGTGGCAAAGTCTTGAGGCCATGAGCTGGAAAGTAGGGGCGGCTGTTTCTCACTTACCTTAATATTTCTATGGTAAATTCCAACACTTAACACTTACTAAAGCCTCAAAAAGTTCATGTGTCATGCTAACTACCCTTGTCAGTAGCAATTCACAGCATCAACAGCTGTCAGAATCTCCTCAGTCTCCAAGAAAGAAAAGTCATTAGGCCTTATGTAATAAATTCAGAAGCATCTATTACTTTGTTCATATAGAGGCAGAGTTTCTTTTCAAGGCTTCAAGAAAAACAAATTAAGCCAATTAACTTTAAAAACACACACGACATGGTGAATTAAGTATGTGTGTACAGTGGCTTTAAGGAAAAGAACTGTGAATGAATAAAGGTTATGTTACATACCAAAAAGAACATACGCTAAAGACTACATTTCTGTAAAACACTTGAGCTACATGACATCATTTCTAAGACAACCTTGTGTAAGGTATATTATTTTCTCTCTTAAAAACAAAAAAAAAACCAGAAGATATAAAATAGTCCTAAGTCATAGATTCTGGAGACAAGGCTAATGAGAACTTATAAACATCAACATTAAATTTTGAGTTATTAAAATTCAACCAAAGTGTGCAAATATTTGCATTATTTACTCTCTGTTTCTAAACAGATATTCCTAAGTTTCAAAAGAAATAAACTGTATGCCACTCAAACATGTATAATACTTAAGAACTCCGGAGCATTATGGATGATTTTAAGGCAGAAACAAAGGATCTGGATTCTGATTTGTCTTTCATGGCATGTCAACCTGCTCACCTGACATGCCTTCTCAGACACACAGGTGACATCAACACTGTCTACCCCTTAGTTCTAGCTTACCACTAGAGAAAATTCCTTCATCCAATGAAAAATATTTACTGTGCTGTGGACAGTTCAAATGCAGTGAGGTTAACAAAATACTCAGCCCTTGACCACAGGGAATCCTTCCCACTAGGGAGGAGATCGCAAATAAACACAAAAATAAATGTATAATTACACAGAATGATGACTGCTGGGGAGGGGGTGCTGTGGTAGATGATACTATTGTGAGTGATAAAGAGAGGAGCCTAATTAAGATGTGATTAGGGATTCAAAGACCTTTTAAGGAAATGACACATGCTTTAGTACCAAGTCAGACCACAACCATGTTGAAAGTGATGTCTCCAGAAATAATCCAAGTGAAGAAACTGTACAAGGTGCCAACATATCTAAGAATGATTTAGGAAAGCCACTAAACAGGATCTCTAAGAAGCCCGTCAGCACAGGCGGCATGATGTAACAAAGCAAAGTCCCTGCTGTCATCATTTATTGCTCCTTGTAGCAAATACATGCTGAAGGTTCTGGAAATTTTTTGGAACATAAGGTAGGTCAAAGCAGTAATTCTCCATACACAGTAAATCAGTCACACAGTGAGAAGTGGAGGGAAAGCTCACTTCCCCCGAGTTTTAGAGAAATAGTACAGGCCTTAGACATCGATGTGCAGAGATATCACCTAATGAACTTGGTAAATATTTGGAGTCTAGGTCTTACCCCCAGGGATTCCAAGTCAGGATTTACAGTGCATCCAAGGAACAATTACCAGGCACCCCTAGTGATTCTAATGCAGGTGTTACAAAGGTCACATTCTGAAAACCCATATTCCACTAAAATCTCCCCAAAGGAATTGGTTTTGCCCTGATGAAGAGGCTTTATGCTGAACTCATGAGTGAGCAGGCATTACACGAGGGCCTCCCAAAAGTGTTTTGTTTACCGGCTGACTCTGTGCCTGACCCTTGTATCCCCTGGGCTTGGAAGTAGAAGTCTGAATAAACCGCAAGCTTGCTGCTAAATTCTTGCCCCAGAGGACTGACCAGAGGTGACACCGACATAAGACAGGAAGAGAGAGAGAAGCAATGATGACAGCCCTCTCTCCAGAGGATACGGAAACAAACTCACCACAAGTGAGGCAATTAGACCACTAAGGGAACCAGCACGAATGGGTGTGGCAAGAAAGTACAGATGGGAACACACTTGAGAGGAGGATGATAGCACCAAAAGGAAAGAAGAAAGTGAAATTCATATTTCTTAAAAATCGTCTATGTGTCAGGTAGGATGCCACACACTTCATATATTTGCCTCATTTTATTGCTCATAAAATTTTAGGTGGTAAGATGTTATTATCTATTATATAGAGAAGTCTCATATCATAGATGAAGAAACTAAAGCATAGAGGGAAAGGAACCTGTCCAAAGATAGAGTTGGGACCAAGATCTCTCAGACACCAAAGTCCATAATCCTCTTAGATTAGGTGGGGGAGCTATAAAGATGGGCAAGCTACTCATGAAGAAAGGAAGAGTCCCACTCCAAAAAGAATGCCAAGGCAAGTAGAAAGGAACAACGACTGTAGAACATTAAATAGTGGCCTTTTTGTTAAAACAGCTGAGGTTTCACAAGTTTGAAAGGGAAAAGACTTGTACAGGTAAAGAGGTACAAAGGTAAAAAGATGCAATTTGGTTGGTCATAAATGATTCAGAATGGCAGTGTCCTAAATGCTTTCTGCAGCTATATTGCTGGGGCTAGAATTCCATACTCCACCCACCAATGTTTCTATATTTCTTAAGATGAACAAATATTTCTTTTATAAAGAGATAAAATACGTGGTGTATTGCTTTATTTTTACTTTGGGAGTACTGAGAAAAAGCAGGCAGGGCAGAAGTTCAACAGGAATGAAGTCAAAGAAAACAAGACAACCAGGTGAAGTGACGGACAAAACAGATAAGACATACAAGACACCCAACAGACCAAGTAAACTATAACCCTAAGCCGTGAAAGTCATGCTGCCCTTTGCCCCTTCCTGAACATTCAGTCCATGGCCATTATGTAGGGCCAAGCAACAAAGTATGTCTGAGCAAAGCTTGGTGAGGAAGAAAGGGAAGAGATACCCAAAATGGCAGTGAGAGCAATGGGTAACTTATCACACACAAAGAAATTAATCGAGTGAGTAAATAAAATGAGGATAATGAAAGCCTCATCTCTTACTGTCAAAGAAAGAAACTAAAAATATAGAAAGGGAAAAAACTGGGCTAAATCTTCTGGTATTAGAGTGAAATCAGAGACAACAGATTAGGCTCATAGATTTTAATATATACATAAATAAAAAGAGAAATAAATATAAATGAGAAGTATATATAAACATAAAGGAAATTCATTACAGAATCACATTACATTTGGCTCTGTGCTAAGACATCTACAAGCAATGAAACACCTCAACGGTAATCATCACATCTAATGCCCAGATTTTGCTTTCTAAATATTATTCTCCAATAAAATGAACCAGGGCTCTATGTGGAAAGAGCTGATTCCAGGGCTGGAATTGAGAAAATTCGAGATTGTACCTGAAAGTAAGAAAGTGTTCAAAGAATGATAAGGACATTTCAAAAAGACCCAGAACCCACCTTAAGGGGCCCCTAATTACCAAATTGTGGGATAACCCAAGCATCGAAACCAATATAGAGAGCAACAGATTATAACTCACTGAATAAAAGGGAAATCCGATTCTATCCGAGAAAGAAAGACAGATGGACAGATAGACGAATGGATGGGAGGGACAGATCGAAAAAGGAAGTAACTTCATTGATGAAAGAATATTTACATAGTCTGAAAGTAACTCTCAACAATGTACAGGGTGGGGAGTGGGGAGGTGAGTAACTTTAGATATCTGGAAGACACCATCTGAAACATGTGATTGACATCAACTGTAATGGTGTAATCAAAACCATGCACTATCTGATAGAATTTCTTTTTGATATTCCAAATTGAGAAACATTGTACAAAATAACTGGCCCACAATGTTCAAAATGTCAGTCATGAAAGCCAAGGAAAGACTAAGGAACTGATTAAAGAAACAAGAAAACAAAATGTAATGTGATTCTGTAATGAATTGGTTTTGTATAAAGGACAATATTGGGCAACTGGCAAAACCTGAATGGACTCTGAGGATTAAATGGTAGAAATATATCAATGCTAACTTCCTGATATGGTTATATTATGGTTACATAGGAGAATGTACTTGATTATAGGCAAAATAAACTAAAGTACACAAGAATGAATAAAACATCATGTCTGTAACTTAAATAAATGGTTACGGTCTACACCACAAAATTCAGAGAAAGGCATCTGTCACATGCAATGCATTCGAGTTATAAGTTACTAACATAAGTGAGATAAGAATGAGTGAGTGATCAAGTCTGTGGCTGTGTAGGTAGACAGGTGTGTGTGTAAGAAAACCTTATCACCTCTAACATGTCTTAGTGAGGCTAACTTTAATAAAGATATTTAGAGTTCAGTGAACATTACCTAGAATCAACCTTGACTATGAAACCCTTCATTCATAGCCCTATATTTCAGTCTGGAATGTCCACAGTGCTGATTCGCAGAGGTAGTAAAGGGATGAAAGTACTGAATACATCTCTTGACCCAAATGTGAGGCAAACAGTTCTCATTCCAACATGAAGGAGCCTGTGTGCTGAAGAGAGCATTCCTACAGGCCACCCTAATGCTCCATCTAAGCAGCAAAATCAAAAGACAACTGTCTACACCTCTACAAACAACTTCATTTCTGAACCAAGAAATGTAGGTCAAGAGGAAGGATGAAAAACATCTTTTCACCTTTTCAAACTATCTCTGTACCTTCTTTTCCATATTAGATCGCATAGACCTTTAGGGTCACAATCACTACTCATATAAATGCTAAGGACCCACAATCCCTTTGCTAAGAAAAATATTGAGTCTATGTTTAGAAACCCACACCTATGGAACAGTCCGGTTAGAGAGGAAGATTAGTTCTTAAACTTTCCTAGCAAGTAAACTTCTCTTCCTCTTAACAGGTAAAGAAAAAGTACATTGTTCCTTAACCAACACACAAATGGTGACCGCAATCACTAGATAAATTCACACTAAGATACTATAGAGCCAAAGATTCATTAACGCTTTCTGACCTGAATGTGTACATCTTCTGCCATCTATTCTTATGCTGTATAGAATCTGACTTACATTTTCCTTAACCAGTACATGGCAAATAAAGTCTTGTCGACTGTTCTGAAGCTCAGAATTCCAGATGGTAATAATTTTCTATTAGAGGAAATTAAAGTCCAAATGAGTAAGAGTTAAGTAACAAAGGCAATCAAATGGACACAGCAACTTCCCTTTCCTTCCTGATTCTCATAGCCTAGTTTATACAAAGTATGGAATCTGAATTATATTGTTCTCAATTTTCACCACACGACATGCTTCCCTTTTAAGAGTTTAACTATATGCTCCTGGTCTTTATGAAGCCTCAGTACAAGAGCATTCCAAATGAATAATTTCTGTCTTCTGTGAAGTCATAGTTGAAAACATAATCCACTACGCTGCACAATAGCAGAACCCACAGAATGTCTTTTTTGTTGAGTACAATGCTAGGAAAAAGTTTGTCTCTATAAACGAAGTGGCAGGCTTTCCTTCCACAGACAATGAATACTGTGTAATTTAATGCTATGCAGAGTAAGGAGCAGTTCCTTGTTAGACTTAGGGGGTTAGAAAACTTAAAGCCAAATGCAGTGAACGACAGTAAAACTGGCTCCTCTCAGACACCTGGTACCTGCTAATCTCTGTGCTCTTCTTGGATGGGTATTATGCTTTTATCTTTAATTGCCCTGCTCTTTTATACCATCGTTAATTCAATTAGCAGATTTAAATCCTCTAGAAAGCACCCTGAGTATGTGTGCACATATGTATATATTTTCTCTCGTATAATTTTCCTTCTGATATTGCTTACATTTTCTGGTATCATTCTATATTTAATGATCTAAGAATTTAAAATGATAATGACACCATGAGGCTAATGTAATAAAGACCAAGCTGTCTGCATCATTAACTTCTCTTGTCCGCTGCCCCAACAAATCATGGGATGGGCTCAGTGGAAAAAGCGAGCAAAGCACCTTTGCAGTAGTCCGCGGGGTCCTCCTGCTCCTCATCGTCTGAACCCAGGATCTCCTCCTCTGGCTCTGGGGGTGCTGGGTCTGGCAGAGGTGGCGGCGGTGGTGGAGGTGGCGGTGGAGGAACTAAGGGAGCTTTCTGCTGAGGCTCCGGCCTGCAACAACAGAAGAAAAATCTCTATTTACTTAGAAGTAAATTCTGCATTATGGACACATTTGAGAGTTTCTTAATATGAGAAAAAAAAAAAACCTTGTCACACACTAAGAAGAAATGCTGGTTAATGTCATTTCATCCATTTTAACTAATTTCAAATAATGTTTCAACATACAGGTCAGAAGGAAAAACTACCCTCACTAGCCAAAAAATATTTTTGCAGGTACATTTTCACCCAAAGCTTCAATATTTTTTACATTCTGACAATATTATGAAATGTGAGTGAAATAAAAGAGTATCCCTTCATGATTTACAAATACATCCCACAGAGATTATAAAAAGACAGATGAAAGCAGCCCTGAACTTATAAAGGGGCTTATTTTCTGTTATTTTAAAAATCTGAATTTCTTTTCCCATAGAAATAGTAGGAATGTGGTTAGGTTTCTTGGATAACTCATAAAAGCTGACTGATATGAACTGTAGCTGATACATGGTTATTTTCATTAAGGAATCCAGTTACCTATCAACTTTGTTTATCAAGAACATTGCCCCAAACTGGAAATTAAAGAAAATATTCACTGTCAGTAAAATACAAATACAGTCCATACATTAACGCAAGGTTTGCAATTACCATTTCTAATTGTCGCAAAAAGGCTAAATGATGTTTAGTACACTCTTTTACAAAGAGCAGGAAAACCTGTAATACAAAAACTAAAAATAAAAAAGCTTGAGATGTAAACCTTCTTTCCAATATCTAGAATAACTCGAAGACATTTTAAATACATTTGCTTAGAAGTAAAGTATTCATTATGTAATTCTATAAAAATCAAGGTTTCACTTACTATAAAATTTAACTGCTATTTCTAACCATGTCCCAATGGGAAAACTTGAACCTAAACGCCCAGTTTGGGTGCGAGAAGCACATCTCTCAAGCTGCAAGCTGCCCTAACAATGAGCTGGCCCTGGCTGTGTGGGGGTAAGGGGTCAGGCTGACGGATGTGTTTTGAAGAGGCAGTTTCAGCAAGGCGAGCAGGGAGTCTCCAGTCTGGGGAGCAAGGAGAATCCCCTAAGCACTAACATAGTGGACAACTGCCATTTTTTTTTGCCCTGCTCACTATTCATGCTTCCTTTCAACTTTTGAGACACTGCTACTCCCTGCACAACAGAAGGCTAGTTCCAGATCTTCTCTCTCCCCACTGTAGTCCAGCCTAAGGCTCACTCTCCAGCCCTGGAACCTTGATTAAGTCAGCTGTCACAGGGTGAAGTTCATACATAGCTGTAAGAGGCAGGGCCAGAGGAGTTGCTCTGGCCAGTGCTCCCTTTCCAAAGTGAACCAGTGAATTCTTGCCAATCTAAAAGCCCCAAATAGCCTTTACTGCACTGCATTTAGCCTAAGTCAGCAGCAGCTCATTTATGTGGTGTGCCACCAAAAACTGAAACTGCTACAAGCAACAAAGCGGGGAGAAGGGATGAAAGGCAGCAGAGACACCATCGGCATGAGGAAGGGGTGGGGATCACATCCCACTGGTAACCTTAAGGAAAACACTGGTAAGTATGACTAAATACTTACCTAAAGAATGTTTATAAGCAAAAATGAATTTATGGAAACTCAAAGTTCCACCTCCCTGGGGAGCAGACATGAGGAACATGGTGGTGCTAAAGAGTTAACCATTCCTCCCAACGGGAGCACTGGAAGGGAATAATCACAACCAAACGCCTGCATCGCTGCCAGAATACATCCAAAATTACCAACGGACCTGATCAAAGTGCAATAATCTTTCAGGTAGCTTTGCAAATGGTCATTTTCTTTTTAATATACATGCCTTTACTGAAAGCAGAACGGTCCCAGGCAAAACAGGGCTGAAAGAAGGAGGCAGGAGAGAGATTATGACAGCTTCCCCACTTCCCCAGGGCAAGAGGATGTTAAGAGACATTCCTCAGGGATGCAGGCAGAACCTGCCTGACAAATTTGCTCCATCAGAAATACTTTGAAAGTTGGCTATTTCTTCCTTAGAAATTTTATAAGGAAAAAAAACGAGATTCTCTAAATTTATAAGAAAAAAAACACTATATTTCCTATAGAAACCATGCAACAATTAATGAAAAGAGAAGAACTAGAGGGTCTTGTTTTACCGGTGTGGGGCATACTATGCTCAACACTCTTGACATTTGAGCCAGATAATTCATTGTTATGCAGGCTGTTTTGTACACTGTAGAATGCTATCAGCATCTCTGGCCTCTAGCCACTACATGTCAGCAACACCCTCACCCCTCATTTGTGACCATCAAAAATGTGTCCACACAAAAAATCATCAGATTTGTATGGAAGCACAAAAGACCCCGAATTGCCAAAGCTACCCTGAGAAAAAAGAATGAGGCTGGAGGCACCACTCTGCCTGACTTCAAATTATACTATAAAGCGACAGTAATCAAAACGGCATGGTACTGGCAGAAAGCAGACACATAGACCAGTGGGACAGAATTGAGAGTCCAGAAATAAACCCATATTTATATGGGCAAATAATTTTTGACAAAAATGCCAAAAATATACAGTATAGAAAGGAAAGCCTCTTCAATAAGTGGTGCTGGGAAAACTGGAAAGCCACCTGTAAAAGAATGAAACTAGACTGTTGTCTATCACCACACACTAAAATTAACTCAAAATAGATTAAGGACCTGAATATAAGACCTGAAACAATAAAATGCATAAAAGAAAACATAGGAACGAAACTCAAGGACCTGGGCCTTAAAGAGGATTTTATGAATTTGACCTCAAAGGCAAGGGAAGTAAAAGCAAAAATAAATGAATGAGACTACATCAAACTAGAAAGCTTCTGCTCAGCAAAAGAAACCGTCAACAAGGTAAAGAGACAATCATCCGAATGGGAAAATATATTTGCAAGCAACACTTCTGATAAGGGCCTAATTTCCAAAATATACAAAGAAGTCATACGATTCAACAACAACAACAACAACAACAACAACAACAACAA
>NW_006494608.1:8616682-8630098 GCF_000325575.1 Pteropus alecto | reverse complement strand
GGGCTAAAGTAGGTGTGGTACACACATACAATGGAATATTACTCAGCCATAAGAAGAGATGAAATACTGCCATTTGCAACAACATGGATGGACCCCGAAATAATCATATTAAGCGAAATAAGCCAAAGAAAAGGTTGAAAATCACATGATATCACATATGTGAGATATAAACCTAAAAGCAACAAATGAATAGGACAAACAGAGATTCATGGACATGAACAATGGACTAGTGGTTACCAGAGGGAGGGGGAAAATAAAAAAATAAAATGTTAAAAAAAAATTATGTATATATAGTATAAAAAAAAAAAAACAAAGAATAAACTTGCATTTGGAAAAAAAAAAATGTGTCCAAACACTGACCAACGCCTGGGGGCAAAATCGTGCCCATTTAGAACCACTGCACTAGTAGTAGTTTCTTTATATAGCTTTACCACTGTATCTGTGAAAAGAGAGAAGACTGTATCTGTGAAAAGAGAGAAGAGATTCCAATTTTCACAGTCCAATTCACAGCTCAAGTGCCATCTTCATAATGTCTTTCGATTATTCTTTACATATTTAGTGAGTTGCCCATGTCGCTTAACAGAATTCTCAGACCCCCAATCTCAGTGAGCATCCCACCAGTAAGGGCCACACTGAACAGGCAAGCAGGAAGCTTCCCCCGAAGCCACTTCTATCAAGTTAAAGGAATGAGTCGGGGTTCCCGGAAGTACAAAGAAGGTTGAGTAATGTTGGTGTAATATTTCAATTGGCTATCATATCAAAACCTCTAGAACTGTGCTGTCCAACATGGTAGCCACTGGCCATGTGTGGGTACTGAGCACTTGAAATGTGGCTAGTCCAAACTGAGATGTGCTATAAGTATAAACTATGTATTGGATTTCCAAAATTTAGTACAGGAAAATGTAGAATATTTTATTAGTAATTCAATATTTATTACATGTTGAAATTAAATAATGTTTTGAATATAATGAAATATATTATTAAAATTTAATTCACCTGATTCTCTTTACTTTAACATGGCTACTAGAATACTTCAGAGGCTGGCATTATATTTCTACTGGATAGCACTATTCTAGACACTTCAGATTCACCGACACTAGGAAAAGGTTGGCCTCAAAATAGAGATTCCTGGTAACACCAATGATTATTTTTTCAAAGGCTTCTCCTAGTAACCTGCTTCATGCCACTTATTGCCAACTCTCAAATCACTCGATCCATCATGGTAAGATTCATTACAATGTAACTGCCAAATGTTATAGTCCCAATCAGTGATTCTTTTTCATCCTATCTGTTCTTGTTATTGCCTACCACGTAGGAGAAATACAGGTAAATCTGTCTTAGGGCAGATATAGTCAAGAGAGAATGATGGCACACCATCTTTAAGGCTGGCTTCTTCAAAATGGTTTCTGGTGGCTTCTACAATACTTCAAAGCCTGGTTAAATCTCAATTGTTTAAAAGATCAATAAGTGACAAGTTATCTCACCAAATATATACTCATGAAATACATCAACAGATTAAAAACTATGCTTCAATTAATCTCATGAAAACCATCAAGAAGTTATCTCATGTAAGAATTACTAGAAGCACTTAAGAAGCCACGGGGGGATAAATATTTTCAACAAGGGTGCCAGCACAATTAAATGGTAAAATATTAGTCTTTTCAACAAATAGTCCTGGGGCCAATGGATATCTGTATCCACAAAAATGAACTTGTAACCCTACCTCACACATATATAAATACTAATTCGAAATAGGTTAAAGACCTAAGAAAAGGAATAAAAACTATAAAACTTAAAGGAAAAAAATTACAAGTAAATCTTATTACCTTCCGTTAGGCAATGTTTGTTAGATATGACACTAAAAGCATAAGCAATAACAGACAAACTGGACTTGATCAAAATTAAGAACGTTTATGCTTCAAAGGGCATCATCAAAAGAGTAAAGAAAGCCCAAAGAATGAATGGAAGAAAATATCTGCAAACCATATGACTGATAATGGACTTATATTCAGAATATAAAAAGAACCCTTACAACTTGACAATAGAAAGACAAACCAATTTAAAAATGGGAAAAGGACTAGAATAGATATTTCTTCAAAGAAGATAAACAAAAAATCAATAAGCACATGAAAAGATGTTCAACATTATTAGTCATTTTGGACATGGAAACCAAAACCACAATGAGACACCACTTCACACCCCATAGGATAGCTATAACAACAACAACAACAACAAAAGATATAACAAGTATTGCTGAGGATGAAGGAATGGTCCTGGGACAAATGGATATCTCATATGTTGTAGCAGGAGTGTAATACAGCATAGCTCTTTTGGAATATCTGGCAGTTCCTAAAAAGTCTGAATTGAGAGTTACCATATAACCCAACAATTCCACTCCTAGGTACATAACCCAAAAGAAATGAAAACATATATCCCAACAAAACTTGTGCAAAAATGTTCATGGCAGCGTTATTCATAATAGACATAAAGGAGAAACAACCCAAATGTGCATCAACTGATAAATGCATAAATAAAATGTGGTATATCTTTACAATGTAATATTATTCAGCAATAAAAAGAAATGAAGTAGTGATCCATGTGGATCACTCCTGAATACATTACACTAAGTGAAAAATGCCAGCCACAAAAGACCGCATGTTGTATGATTCCATTTTATATCAAAATGTCCAGCATAGGCAAAAACTGGTGGATGCTTAGGACTGGGGTTTGAGGAAGAGGAGAGAAATGGAGATTGACTGCTATTAGGTACAGGGTTTCTTTAGGAGGTATGAAAATGTTCTACAAGGTGATGGTTGCACAACACTGAACATCCTGAAATAAATTGTACACTTTGAACATGTGAATTGTGTTATAAGTTATACCTCAAAAGGCTTTTTTTAGAAACACAAAAGCCTATACAACTATTTAATATCTTTTGATGACCACTTTATACTTTTATGATGTATATGCTTGCAAAAAAAAGAAATAGCTACATTTACATTTAAACATGCACAACTGCCCCAGCCACATTCACAGTGAACAGAAATATGTAGTTCTGTAAAAAGGAGAATCACACAAGGCACTAATCTGAGAATATTTCTCAACATAACAAGAAATGCACCGCCTCAGAGACTGAAATAAAAAATTTAGAAAGCAAAATTCTAACTAGTCGTTTACATTTTTCACAAAGAATTATATTTATTTTGCCTTACATAAAACACAACTAAATATTCTAATCATTATCCCCAAACAGGGCCACTATAACAATGTAGTTTTAAAAAGATGAAATGTTGCCATGGCAACCAGATGGGAGTTCCGATTTCCTTCCAGTTGCTACTTCTTTTGAACAGAGAAAAGGAGAAGTAAACTTCACATTTGGCAGAGTGGGGAAAAGTCCTTTCCTTTGTTATCATCAGCCTAAATGGCAACTGACAGAATTTTAAAACTTCATTCATTCAATTAATCAATAAACAAAATATAAAGAAAAAGAGTTCAAATGAATTGCTCCAGGTAGTCTTCTAGTGACATTCACATAAAGTCAGATTTCATTTTCTTTCTTCCCTATGTCCACCATCTAACCTAAAACTCACTCTCTTCCTCCCTCCTTCTCATTCTCCCTCTCTCGGTAGAAACTGTTAGCCTAAGAAACATGCAATCTAGCATTTCCACTTAAGGATAGAATCCACCAATAAATACCTTCTCTACAAAGAGCTTCCCTAAAAAAGCTTGCTGTAACCCTGGTATAGCCAGGCAGCTGGGGAGGAAAAGGCCATAATGATTCATGTATTCCTCTCTAATAAAAAGAGAATTTCTACAATTTGTACAAATCAGACCTAAATGTGAAGTGTCTGCTGTGGTGGCCAGAATTCTAAATTAGCCCCAGTGACCCTCACCCCTGTATAATTCCCTGTTCCTCTGAGTAGATCCTGTGAATGTCATAAGATCACTCTTGTTATTATATTGTTATATGACAACAGGGCAGCTACACTGGGTGGGCCTGACCTAATCACATGAGCCTTTTACAAATAGAGGGTTTCCTCTGGCTAGTCACAGAAGAAGTCAAAAGGATGTGCTCCAGTTGGCCTGAATAAAAGCAAACATACAGCTGCGAATTGCCCAAGAGGGCAGCAGAGCAAGAACTGCACGGGACTCTAGGAATGAGAGAGGTCCCCAAACAACAGCTGCAAGGATAGCAAGAACTTTAATGCAAGGAAATGAGTTCTGCCAATACCAGTGAGTGATCTGGGATGAGGGCTTTGAGTCCCAAATGAGAACGGCAGCCTCCGCCAACAGCTAGCTTTCAATCCACCAAGAATCCAGCCACGCTGTGCAGGCCAAACTTCTGACCTACAGAACTGTGAGTTAACCGTGGGTATGTTTTAAGCTGCTATATGTGTGTCATTTGTTATGCAGTAACAAGAAATAAATAGAGATGTCAAGTTCTCGATGAGTAATAGACTAGTTCACGTTAAATTATCAGATTTTGGCCTCGACAGTGAGATGTGGGTTGTTGTTTTTTTTTTTTTAAATAATTGGCCAGAAGAATTAAGGAAGCTGGATAAATCAAGAATGGGAGCCAATTCTCTTTGGGGCATAGACATGCATACTAAAAAAAAATTTGTTCCCCAAATTCCAACAGAATCAATCATAATTCTAAGCCAGTTACTTCAGACTTTCCCATTTTCTAAAACTGCATTGTTTTTTAGAATATGGAACATAGCCAACTAAAAGTTAGTGAAGATGTAAGTAAACCAATTAATCTACATTTTAGACAACACAGAAGTTGATGGCTTAATCACCTAGCAACACATATATGTTATGGCTCCATCTTATGCCACGGGTACTGTTAATATTTTATAAAACATCTGTGGGATCTGGCAGAAAAGTTTACACCAAAGAATTCAAAGGCATGTAAAATTAACACCCACTGATTCCACAAATACTCAGAATGATATCTACCACTGATTCCACAAATACTCAGAATGATATCTACCACATGATAGGATGCATACCACAAAGGGACCCAGCACTGAAGGAGGCATGGTCTAGCGAGGAGGAAAGAAATGCATGTGAAAACAAGGACCAGGAAACAGGGTGACCAGAAGCACAAAGCCTCACCGAGGAATGATCTAAAATTCCAAGGAGTCTGTGATCTATCCTTAAGGCAAAGAGAAGCCACTGAAATGCAATTTTAGGATCAGAGACTTGCTTTCTGCAAAGAACATGTTGAATCGTGTGTAGAATGGGTAGAAAGGATAAAAGCTGGAAGCAAGGAAACTAGTGATGAGTCCAGAGAAGAGATGATGAAAACCTGAACTCGACCTGGCAATTTATTTGCTGGAGATGCATGTTTGTCTCCTATATTTCTGGTAATAAGATAGTATAATCATTAATTTGGATAAAGAACAGAGGAGCAGGAGGAAGAGGAGGAGGAGCAGGAGGAGAAGAAGGGGGAGGAATGGTTTTCAGAGAAAACTTACTTCTGTTTTGGCTCATCTGAGTTTGAGGAACATGTAGGATGCCCAGCAGTGTAGAAATATAGTAGACTGCTTGATATATAGAATTTATAGCTAAAAAACAAAGGTTTGGGCTGCAAATAGAAGCAGAGGTCATGAGCAAGTAGCTGGTAGTTACTTCAGTTCCATGCATGTTTAAGTGCCAAGGAAAAATGAGGAATTAAAGGGACAAGGGCAGAGCCACCTTCAGAGCTGAAGTACAAAGTTATTCAAGCTATCAATAGAATCTAGACTTCCTGGCTCAAGATCTACAGGCAATGATCCATATTATAAACATCAATATAAATTCATTAATTTCAAATACAGATTTTAGAGGCAGACATGTATAAAGACTTCATGTAAGCTAACCTTTTACATTAGGATGAAATATACATATAATAAGAACTAGCAAACTAAGGACCAATATGTGCTTCTATCTAAAAGCTCTGTAGGCCTTCTGAAGCCAGCTGCGTACAGGTTATACTGCTACAAAAAAACTGTTTACTAAGACCTATATGTTGATGAAACTTACCATAACCAGTCATGATTGCCTCATGCTACTCAGGAAATAATGCAAAATGTACCACTTTGGACAAGACTTCTGCAAACCTCCACAAGCTTTAAATCTGAAAGTAACTATAAATATACAATAGCCATTAGCCAAATTAATTAAAACTGAATAAAATTTAAAATTCGGTTCTTCAGTCACTCTAGCCTCATTTCAAGTGCTCAATAACTATGTATGGATGGGTGGCTAGTGGCTCCAGTATTGAGCAGTACATATAAAGAAGATTCTATCATCACAGAAAGTTCTTCTGGACAGCACTGCTCAAGGCTATATTTTAGCAGCATGAACCTCTTCTAGTATATTATTTTTAATAAGTAAGATGAACTGAAAAGACTTTGGAACAGTTTTCTATGCAGCCCACAACTGGAAGTTTTAAAATAAACTGTAAGATGATAAATAGAGAGGGTATATCCACTTTAAATTTGATAGATGATTCCAATATCCGAACACCCTTTGTGGCTCGACACACCACATTATTGGAATTCATCTTACTGATATACTCAGTGACAATGTCTGTAAACGGCAATATATTGGGACCTAAATGTCCATTAAAAGAGTACTTGTTGATAATATTATGATAAATTATTGCACATGCATAACAACTCTGCTAAAAGTAATGAGGCAAATGAAATTAAGAAATTCCATTCTTAATGGCATAAAAATAATAAAATACTTAGGAATAAATTTAACAAAAAAAAAACTTAAAAACTTATGCTATGAAAACTAAACATTAATGAAGGAAAATTTAAAAGACCTAAATAAATGGAAGGACATTGCATTTTCATGGATTGGAAACCTAATACTGTTAAAACGACAATAAGCCCCAAACTGACCTACAGATTCAATTCAACCCCTATCAAAATACCAGTTGGCTTCTTTGCAGAAAATAACAGGACATTTCTAAAATTATTATGGAAATGCAAAGGCCCAGAATAGTCAAAACAGTCTTGAAAAAGAATAAAACTGAGACTCTCACTTCTTGACTTCAAAACTTACTATGAAGATATAGTAATCAAGACAGTGTGACTATAGACATAAAGATGACATAAAGACGAACATAAGATCAATGGGAATTAAGGGTCAAAAAATAAACCCTCACATTACACTTAACTGATTTTTCGACAAGGGTGCCAAAGGGTGCCAAGACCATTTGATAGGGAAAAGTTATCTTTGATAAATGGTGATGGTACAACTAAATAGCCACATACAAAAGAGTAAAACTGGACTCCCGACTCACCCAAAACACATAAATTAACTCATAATAGTTCAAAGACCTAAATGTTAAAGGCTAAAACTATATAAAACTAGAAAAGATGTTTATCATTAGCCATCAGAAAAATAAAAATCAGAACCACAATAAGATACCACTTTACACTTACTAGGATAGCAATAATCAAAAAGACGGGTATTAAAACAAGTGACGGCAAAAATTAGAACCCTCAATACACTGCTTATGAGAAAAGAAAATGGTGAAGTCATTTTGAAAAAGACTTGAAAAACCTTAGGCAGTTTCTTAAAGCATTAAACAGAGTTACCATATGACCTAGCAATTCCACTCCTATATATATATCTAAGAGAAATGAAAACATACATCAATAAAACCACATAAATGTTCATGGCATCATTATTATTAATAGCTAAAAGGAGAAATAATCCAAATGTCCATTAACTGATGACTAGATAAATAAAAATGTAGTATATCTATATGATGGAATATCACTCAATAAAAAAGAATGACAATAAAAAGAAATTAAATATTGACAGATGCTACAAAATGGATGATCCCTGGAAACATTCAGGTAAATCAAAGAAGCCAGTCACTAAAGATCATTATTGTATGAATCCATTTGTATGTAATTCCCACAACAGACAGAAAGTAGATTAGTAGCTGTTTATGGCTAGGAGGAAGGGACGGGGAAAGGGGTGACTACTTAAGTATACAGAATTTCTTTGGGGAGTGATGAAAATGCTCTAAAATTAGGTGGTTGGTGATGGTTGCACAACTCGTATACTGAAAAACCTTGTAATTGTACATTTTAAATTAGTAAATTGTATAGTATGTGAACTACTACTCAATAAAGTGGTTACATAAAAATAATGAGGCCGTCCTTTATGTACTAATATGACGATATATCACTAATGAATACAAAAGTGCAGAGCATCTGTGTGCTGCATGTATCGTTTGTTTTACATACACACAAAGCATGTGCCTCATGTTCACAGAATGTCTCTGGATGGAGCAATAAGAAACTGACAATAGCTCTCTCTAGGAAAAGGAACTCAATGACTGGTGATCAGGGAAAGGAATCAACTTCAAAAATTTCCTATACTCCTTTCATACTTTTGCAATTTAGTAGTATGTGTATGACTACTGAAACAAATTAATTTATAAGGACAGGAAAGGAAAATAAGGAAAGAAAAAGTAGATGCTGGGAAAGTGGTCATATCTATGACCTGCCCCCCCCCCAACGTCCCCACCCCCAGCACCAGGGAGAATTTACTAAAGAACACCACAGTAAACTATCTAGGGCATGGGCAAGTCACACCTAACTCTATTTTAGAACTGAAGAGTTAGGATAAAAGTCAAAATCCAAACAACATGCAACTTTCTGGTAGAAAGGTTATAGGTTAGGTTTGAATACTAGGTTCCATCACTGAAAAATCCATGAAAACTCAAGCCAGTGACAACTTTTCTAGGCCTCTAACGAAGGTTAGAGTGTTGTGATAACAATAAATGATGACATAAACTCCCTGGTACAGCAACTGTACAATGTTAGGCAGTCAAAGGTTAATCCTCACCTTCCCATCCTTCTGGTGTACAGTTACAATGAATCTGTTTCCTTAGCAGTGGTGACTAACAAGTACACCCTGATGGATCACACTTAATACTGCTGCTACTAGACCTCTGGGCCTCTCTGTTCATCTGTGAGTGTCCTAATCCAAAGGTCAGCATCAGCTCCATCACTTTAACCCCTCCACTTCAACAACCATGTATATTATGATCATTAGGTAAGAGATTTAAGTTTCACAAGGATCTCTATTGTTAATGACAACGCAGTTCTCACAAGGCAATATGACAAAATGGGTTGTATTGCTGTTAATATCACCTTTGAAGAAAAATACGTCTAACATAGATTTTTAAATTTTCAAGAGTAAGCCCAGCTCCCATCACGGTGATGGCAGCCTTCCTTCTGCTGCGGCAAGGACTAGCCAGAGCGCTGAAGGCTATGCCCCTAGAAGGACCAGAGTTTCAAGGACTTGCTCTTACAGTTTCTCTCTATAAAATCAAGAAAGAGTGACAAGGGAATGTCACCAAATCCAAAGAAGCCAAGTGCACCAAAAAAGCCTGCACAAGCCAGCTCCACGAACCCTTGGGCAACACCACCTACAATAATTTCCAGCACTATGACTGCACCACGCACGCCTTCCCTTCCTAGACCTAAAACAGAGGAGCCTCCTGAAATTTAGGCTGCCTCAGCCCTCTTCTGGACGAGTCACCTCACCACTCGGCTCAGTTTAAAGATCACCCTTACACTATCTTTGCTGCATTCTTCCCTGAGAAAATAAAGTCTACTCGAGTAAAAAAATAATTGACTAGCAAGCAAACTGCTTAATAAATGTTGTCCAATAACACCTGACTTGTTCCAACTAGGTCTTTTTTGACAAGGACAAAGTTTAGCTTAGTCCTCAAAGAACTTCTTGTGCACCAGAGTTACACACAATGAGTGTTACACAACAAAGCTGTTCCCATCTTAAAAAGTGTTTCCCTCGGAGGTAAAATACAATTTACAACCACCAGCATGGAATTCCGATCACCTCAAGATTTGTTAGTCCTCTGCAACACATTCCGTGGGGGGGCGGGGAGTGGGGTGGGGAGGGGAGAGACTTAAAATTAAGAGACTGGAAGATGGACCTGAAGAAATCATCTAGGATGCACACTGCACAATGATAAAGAAATAATAGTTGAGAACTCTCCAGATGTGATAAAGACAATATGTCTCAGATTCAAAGTGCGTAAAGTGTGCCAGTTAAGAGAAATCCATAGTACAGTAAAACAAAGAACCCCAGAGCAAAGAGAAAAAAGTAGGGTGGAAAACACGGTCAGATATTCTATACAGGAGTGACAACTGCACTGTCACTAGACCTCTCAAAAGAAAGAATGGAGGTCAAACAACAGTATTTTAAGATCATCAAAGTACTGATAGCTAATAACCATCATTCTCATTGTATACCTGGCTAAAGAAAATGACATATACATAAAGCAAATAAAAACACTTTGAATTCAACAAAAATTTGAGTTTACCACTGACTTCTAAAGAAAACTTCTTTAAATATAAATATTTATTAATATATAAATTTATAAACTTCTATATTTCAGGAAGACAAATAAATTATTAGGAAAGAAGGTCTAAATTATAAGGGAAAATGGTGATTCATAAGAAACTGATCAATATCCAAGTATATCAAAACACTGAATATGTGTCTCCAGGCTGGCAATAAATACATTACTTAAAATAACAATATTTTGAAAAGCAAACTCTTCAATAACAGTACTATTCTGCTACTCATAATTAACTCACTTATTAAGTTAATTCTCAAACTACTCTGAGATAAGTACTATTATTCACCTCATTTTCACAGTTGAATATCACGAGGAGCAGGGGGGTAATAATGTGTTCAAAGTCATACTAGAGCCAGAAAGGAAGCCTAAACAATGGAATAACTACTAGGCAGCAACTGGAAGCTGTGAAATACTTTGAGCCCAACTTTCTGGTGAAACTAAATCTGCTGCTGCTCACCAGTGGACTTGGTGGGGGGGAGGGTAAGTGGCAGATGGCAGACACTGGAAATCGATGTGAATAGGAAACACTTAGGAACCACAGTCACTGACATGAGAGGATTCCTCTATTGCAGGGGTCCCTAACCCTCAGGCCAAGGACCTGTACGGGTCTGTGGCCTGACAGGAACCGGGCAGCACAGCAGGAGGTGAGTGGTGGGGCAAATGAGCTAAGCTTTATCTGTATTTGCAGCTGCTCCCCAGCGCTAGCATCACCACCTCAGCTCCACCTCAGATCATCAGGCATTAGAGTCATAGGAGCACTGGTCCCTGGTGTCAAAAAGGTTGAGGACCACTACACTGATATTCACTTACAGCATTCAGGCTTCTCCAATCAGTGAGTGTGACTAAGCTTGAGAGAAGGTCCAGGAATCTGCACATTCGATAAGCACTCCGGGAGACTGTGCAGGTGGTTCAACGGCCAAGCTTTTAAGAAATATCACTACCATATGCATTGGTCTATGCCATTTTATATATAAGGTGTTTGAGCATCCTCGGATTCTGTTATCTATGGGGGTCACAGACCAATACCCCACCACAGATACCGAGGGATGACTGTACATGCACATGTAACCACTATAACCATTACATACAAGTCTTTAGTCTAATTTTCTATTTGACAGTGTACAGTCTGGATATTAGGTGTCAGATAAATCCTTAGACAAATGTGCCAGTTTAAAGCTCTCCAAAAGATGACGGTAGAAAGGATATACTGTGGCTAAACAATGGAATAACTACTCAGCAATAACAAAAGCTTTATCTGTATTTGCAGCTGCTCCCCAGCGCTAGCATCACCACCTCAGCTCCACCTCAGATCATCAGGCATTAGAGTCATAGGAGCACTGGTCCCTGGTGTCAAAAAGGTTGAGGACCACTACACTGATATTCACTTACAGCATTCAGGCTTCTCCAATCAGTGAGTGTGACTAAGCTTGAGAGAAGGTCCAGGAATCTGCACATTCGATAAGCACTCCGGGAGACTGTGCAGGTGGTTCAACGGCCAAGCTTTTAAGAAATATCACTACCATATGCATTGGTCTATGCCATTTTATATATAAGGTGTTTGAGCATCCTCGGATTCTGTTATCTATGGGGGTCACAGACCAATACCCCACCACAGATACCGAGGGATGACTGTACATGCACATGTAACCACTATAACCATTACATACAAGTCTTTAGTCTAATTTTCTATTTGACAGTGTACAGTCTGGATATTAGGTGTCAGATAAATCCTTAGACAAATGTGCCAGTTTAAAGCTCTCCAAAAGATGACGGTAGAAAGGATATACTGTGGCTAAACAATGGAATAACTACTCAGCAATAACAAGACGATAAACAACAAATACAACATGAATGAACTCAAAAGCATGATAAGTGTGATAAGTGAAAGAAGTCAAACACAAATGACTACACAGTATATATAAGTCCATTTTTAAAAAGGCAAAACTACAGTGATGGAAGATCAGTGGTTGCCAGGTGCTAAGGACTAGGGGGAGGGTACTAACTGCAAGGGAACTTTTGGTGCTGATAAAATGTTACCTACTTCATGATTGTGGTTGTGGTTCCACCATGTATGTGTACATTAGTCACAACTCACTGAATTGTATACCTGAAATTGGCGAATTTTATTTTATGTAAATTATAACCTAATAAAGCTGACCAAAAAAAAAAAAGACCATCAGAGCCACCCGCAACCCCTCCTCAGTCACTGATGTTAACGGGTGGAAAACTCAGTCCCAACTTTCACCACCTACTTTTATACCATTCACTACCTTTGAAGGGCAGTATTAAACAGGTGAAAAGACAAAAGCTTTAGAGTGGAATGTAAGAGCCTTACCAGAGGTGGAAGAGAAATTCAAAACATAAGGTGGTGCTGAGACTAGCACCCATGAAACTAGACACTACAAATTACTCTCTTGTTCATCAATTATTCACTTGTTCATCATAGATGACACAATGCCATGCCGGTACAAGTTTATCTGCCACCTGAACACTGTCCGGAAAAACATCACATCCATCTCTGATAGGGCAGGCACTAATGTACTCCAGCAGCCTGAGCAGCCCACCAACTGCCAAAGAGAACTGAGACTGTGATGTTCTCTCCTTCCTTTATGTCATAACTTCCATGATTCTACTCTACGGTTCCAAATTCTGCTTGATTACGCAAGTACGGAGAAGATAGTTCATTTATTTGTTCAAGAAATGTGTACCAAACTACTTTTTTGATAAAATGAGTAAAATATGGGTCTTCATTCATGGAACCAGACCTAATAGATTAGATCAGAAAGGTATACAAATAAGAATATAAAAATCAAGGCAGACAGTGGTTTGAAGACATTACTTCTTTAATTAACTCAACAGATATTCAACTGTTAAAAGATCCAGGTGATAAAATGACAAGAACAAAATATACAAAAAGCAGAAATGTTCTCTCTGGCTAGTTGAGTCTCAGGAAATGCTTACTTAGAGAAATGAAGGATGACTGAGGTTTATCTATGAGGAAGAAAACGTTC
>NW_006494608.1:8603882-8616645 GCF_000325575.1 Pteropus alecto | reverse complement strand
CAGGAGGAACTGCATGAATGAGCACAGGTATGGCAGCAGAAAACGGCTTTTCTAGTTTGGTTGATATACAAGACCCCCACAGTAGAATACTGGCAGAAATGCTAGAAAGGTTGGGACCAGATTTTGACACTCTTGAGTGAAAAATATGGAGTTTATTTCTGATAGGATATAAAATGCCATGCAAAATTTAATTTATTTAAGAAGCAGTAACACAATAGTCTTAAAGAGGACTATACAGCACAATCATGTAGAAGCTTTTTCAAAAAACAAAAGCCTAGAACCAGGAGATCCTGACTCTGTAGGTCTGGAATGTGGTCTGGGTACAGATCACTAGGAGACTGACACACACCCATGGTTACGAACCAAGGCTGCACGGAATCATTGCAACCTCTAATCTATCTTCCGGAAATAAACTAAAGTGTGTCTATGATTCATATACAAGCAAGAAAAGCAGATACAAATAAGAATTTCTAATGCTCCAAAATATTTCAGGATTAGGAAAGCCACTTTAATAAATATTTCTTAAAAAGTTATTAATCAATCTGTTTCAATCACATACTTCAAGTACAACCAAGTTTTAGTTAATTCATTAATATTTACTTACGTATTCGGGTTCCAACTCAGAAAAGCATAGCTAAAGGACTTCTAATTCAAACACAACTAACATGTACATTTTTCTTCTCTCCTTTTCATAGCAAAAAAATAAATAAATAAGAAAACCCAAAAGAACAATGACAATAGAAAAGTTAAAATCAAGAAACAAGAAACTCAACTATCCTTAGAAAACAAGTGAATGGAGGAGGTAATAATACCCAGAAGAACATAAGCAGCTACAACCAAAAGTGACTGCAGAAAAAGGCACCAGAAACTAACCGCCCAGAACACCAGAGTATCAGCAGCACAGCTGGGGCGTGGGGGGATGTTGGGGAGGAGGCGGCAAGGGTGGGGGGTGGGAGGGGTGGAGGGGGGTGGAGGGATGCTGCTGAACACAGAGCTCAGCGGGATGGATCCATTGCCCTCTCCACACATCCCCACGCCCAGTGTAGCCAGACTGCAATCTTTCCTGAGGCAAAGACAGGACATTTTGGAGACAATAGGCACAGAGGTACTGAGTAAGGTACTGAGATTAGAAACAGTTTTGATGAATATTGACAATCTCAGACTTCTTACTCCACTCTCCTTCCAGAACATATGTCCAGCTCCTCTCTCTCCCCTGGACAGGAGCATGAAGAATTCTTTGCTGAAGAAACTGAATAGCTACGCTCAGGCCAGGCCTATATATAATCACAATAGAGTTTTTTTGCCTGTGTACTGAGCACAGATCCTTACTTACACATTAAATAATATATGCTGAATGAAAGAAATCAAAATTTAAAAAGTATATGCCTGCTACTTTTTAAATCATTAAGCCTATAATCTAATACTTTTGATATCATTATCTTACACTGATTCTAACCTTCGATGAAGTTCTAAAAATTTTCTGTATTAAAGAATATATTTCTTAGTCCTTTCTTTCCCCCAAATATGCAGTAAATAATAAGGAGGCATTTAAAAGTATAAGAAATTCTGTTGAATAGAGATACTATTTCTACATACGAGTTCATCTGTAAAGAATCCTACTAATGACTCAGTCATGCCGGTGGCAAGAACAGACAAATATTCCCAACCAGTGTATACTTTTCCTAGAGGCGTACAAACTAAATAGTTGATTCATCACTACTTATTATGGAGAATTTTAGGAACTCAAACAATATATGACTTAAATCCTAAAGAGTAAGTTTTCATTTAAATGATTGTTTTAAAATCAGCAGACAAAAAACTAAATACAGACCAACCCCGCCACCCCCCCAAAAAAGGTGGAGTTTAAATGTGACAATACAATTAATATTTTATATGCTGAATGCTTTACATAATTGTTTCTCCTAATTTTTGGATCCATTTATAGTTTTGACTGTCCAACTTGTAATACCTAGCTAAAATAAAAATTCTTTCCATAGTTTGCTACCATACAAAACATACCATCAAAAAAAAAATTCCTGAAAACTACATATCACTTATATGTGGGATATAAACCTAAAACAACAAACAAACAGGACAAACAAACAGAGACTCATGGACATTGACAATAAACTAGTGGTTACCAGAGGTAAGGGGGGAAGAAGAAGGTAGATGGGGTTAAAGGGATCAAATATGTGGTGACAGAAAGAAATCTAACTATGGGCATTGAACACACTGTTGAATTGTACACCTGAAACTTACTAGATTTTGTTAACCAATGTCACCATAATAAAAAAAATAATAATAAGGTTTTTTTTAAAAGATAAAGATGAAATGATGTACGTGGTCTGCCTCTAGGCCACTGACGCACAAATCTGAATAAACTAAGGACCCCTTTAAAGGAAAAAAAAAATCTGAAACTAGAGTATCATTCTAGTAGAACTGTAATACACAGTTTTCACTACAGTTCACTTTAACCACTTTGTTCATCAAAACAGATTCCCAGTCCTGATTTTTGTCATCTAAGAATGTCTCATTTGTTTCAAAGGGTATCTTGAATTGTTTTAAAGGTTTTAAAGGAACACTGGAGGAGAAACAATAACAACATGTGCCGAACAATAATCCTTTGAAATTGTGGGGAAATAAGAGTAGATACTGATCAAATCCATTATAAATCATTAATTTAAAAAACATTAGCAGTATTTATTTGGTAATCAGAAAATGAATTTCATGTGAGGGAACTTGTGTAAGAATGAGGTTTACTAAAACCATTCACTATCTTTTAACAAAAACCTCTAAATTATATTACGCTATTGCCTTTGTACTCGTCTTTACAAATTACTATTTTGATACTTTCATTAAATTTGAAAAGGACAGGGTAGTGGTTAAAAACATGATCTTAAAAGGTCATAGACCTGGTTTAACTTCCAGCTCCATCGGCTGTGAGCCCTGTTGCCTTGAGCAAGATATTGTACCTCTTTAATACATAGTTTCCCCGATCTTATTCATTCCTCCAGCTACTAAAGCCCTCAAGCTCTTTCTTTGGGTCCAACAAGCATCTCCGCCTGCCTGCTAAACCGTGTACAGAAGAAAATTTGTACATTTCTTCTGGGATCTCGAACCAACATCACGCCAAAGCCAAACGCTACTTTTACCCCAACCACATCTGTTTGCCAAGGTCTATGCCCCAGACCATTCTGTGACTACTTTCTTGCTATCCATCCCTGAATCCTGATGATGTTCCTCCTACGGCTGTCTCCCTTATCCATTCCCCTGCCTTAAAAGTCATCCTTCATCATCCATCTCTGACGGCGTGACCGCTTTCTCATTCAACCCACCAGCCTCCTTTATCAGAGCCAACTTGCCAAAATAGATATGACCCTATGTTTTTTCTGCATGAAAAGTAGTATTTATTTTAATTCAAATTACAAAAATACTCAACCATTATTAAAAATATGTAAATGACAGACCTATAAAGAAACTAATTATTTACAGTCTTAGTGTCGAAATAAATCATAATAATATCTCCATGTATTTACTCCCAATTTTTACCCAGCTATATTTGACATAATTTGAGTTCGTTCTTTTCATGAGCATTTCTCTAAGTATCATTTTAATAGAGTTCATCATACAGACCTACCAAAATTACTTAACCATTCGTTTCCAGTCTTGAGAGATTGTATATAATACTGTGAAAAACATCTTTAGTCACACATCTTTGCCTGTATTTTACAAATCACTTTCTTGGGCACATTCTCAGGAGTAAATTATCAGGACAAAGATTATACATATTTAAAATCCAAACATACTACCAGTTTGTTATACAAAAATCTCAACTGCTTAAGCTGGGCTCCTGCATGTCTTCTACTGGGGACATCCTAAGAACAAAAGAAAGGATCCTTTGGTTCATAACTTTTCTAATAAGTAGCATTCTTTGCTGTAAAAAGTAATAAATTAACTACAATCAGTAAAGTTTGCAACTTAAAATCTAAAGTAAGATTTGTTCAAACAATAACTAAAGATAATATTCTAACATTTTAAGCAGAATGGAGTTTATTCACAGCAAATTCATTGGTAAGTTGTAAAACTTCTATTTTTTTTACCTACTTCAGTATCTATTTTGGGTATTGCTAACTATTTAAAATATTGTCCTATTCATTCCTTATAAGTGTCTCATGATTACATTTTTTAAGAGCATTCTGGTATAAATACACTAATTGAATCAATAACATGATTTTTAAAACATACTTCCAAAGGATTTGCACTTATGTGCAACTATAACCTTACTGGCCATTTATTATATAGTTATGTGTTTGTTTCATCATGAAGGAGATTGATATAGCCCTTAACCTCGTGGAGTATTTTGTTGGAACTACACTAAAATCAGAACAGGGAAGTTTATATTTATAATTTTACTGGTGAAAAAAGCCAGCTAAACTCTAGTTCCTGCTATGAGCTAGGTACTACCTATATGCTTTCACATTTATTCAAATAAATTTTTTAACTAATTTTTTTAAAGGGACATATGGTACAGAAGAAATGTTCTCTACTGATGCCAACTTCACTTTGTGCAAAATGACCCTAGTATAGGATTAAGTGGATGGGTCTACCACTAAGTGCACAGAGATACAGCAGGGGACCTGCCCAGAGCCTCTCAGTCCAGAACAGGCATGTTGAGAACACATGATTTCACAATCTTAATTCCACTTGCCCAGAAAAGGCTCAAAAGCAATAATTCCAAAAAAGATTCGTGCATCTCTTCAGCTAAAATAAATAATTAATTTAAAAAATTAAAAGACTACAGCTATTCTTTGTCATCACCTTCCAAACCCTTTCTGTAGGCTCAGAAAACATGACAAGACCTTTTCTGAAGGTTTCTAACATGACCAGTCACAGGTTTCCTTTCCACATTTTAACAACCCAGGCAGAACATGACATTGGAGCCTGTTTCTTCACAATGTGTCCCTGCCATACCTCCCTACCTGAATTTACCTCCCATCTCAGCTCAAATTTGTGTCTTCTGCCTCATAAAAGACTTTCCTCCTTACTCTATCTTGCCAAATTATATTCTTCCTTCAACAGTAAAGTCATGTTTGATCAACTAACTCCCTGTGAAGTATCTGTGTCCTCCACAGATCTAGACAAGAGCACTTCCTGCAGAGTCCCTCTGCATTTTAATTAACTGCATACACATTTTCCTCTCCCACCTGCAGGCTTTAACGCCTCCTCCACACCACCCAATTCCTGGTTTGGTGCCTTGCACAATGGAAACTTTCAAAACTCTGTATTCTTACTCTCACCTGTGTTTTAGGTAGCTGAGATGAAGAACAAAAGAACTCTGGAAAATTGAGTTCTTGCTGTATGGGTATTTAATCTGTTAGGTCAGGAAGACAGCACATGTTAAAACATTTAACTATTTCTTTAATTTAAACATATGAAATCACCTCTTTATTTTAAAAAGTATGTACTAAATCCTTTCTTATCCTTAATTTTTATAAATGTCAAACATAAGAAAATGATTTACCTTATAATTCTGGATAATATATGTGAATTTTAAAAAGCAAAAAGCCTTATCTGGGAATTCCTTCAGTACTTTATAAAACTGCCTGACCAGTGAAGGGTTCAACACAAAGCTCATGTCATCATAAATTAATTTAAAAGAGGACTCCAAACTACTCACTTTAATCCTGCTCCCTGAGAACAACAGTCTATTTTCTTATTGTAAGTAAAATATGCTTCCAGGAGTGATGTTTTATCTTTACAAAGTAATAACTGACTTTCAAAAGACACTAAAAACTGTAAAAGATTCAAATATTCACTATGTTGGTCGTGTACTTTCATTCAACAAAAATTTACTAAATACCAACTATGTGCCATGCATGCATTGTACTGGGCACTATGCCGATTTACAAATAAGAGGACAGAATCTCCAATAATGAAACACAATATCATGCTCGCTTGCATTAATGACTACTAACATGTCAACTCTTTGAAGATTTTTAAGCAACAGCTCTAACATATAAAGACGGATGTAGAGAAGCAAATAAGGTTTCATTTTACTAGCCAGGTGCATCTCAAGCATGTTCTTATAGAAAAACGGTTTATATTTTATGGTGTCAGTTAAAATTGCAGCTTTGGTTTTTATCAAATCTCTTTCATGTGGTGAGGACAACAAAGTAATAAAAGAATAAATGCAAAGCTGGCTTCCTGAAACCAGTTACAACTAAAACAGAAGTTAAAATTAGAGACCTAGGAAACGATGATATTACTTTAAAAATTCTTGTAATATTTGAGAAAGCTAACTCATGAAGAAAAAAAACACCAATACCTTTACATCTAAAATTTCTATAAACATATATAAATTGTATTATCAGGCAAAACATTCTCCATTATCATTATCAGTATCTCCATTACTGTTCAAACAGGTCCAGTTCTTCCTTGTACATCTGAAACTAATATTGTACATTAGCTATATTTTAATTAAAAAATCATTTTTACAAAATCAAGCTAAAAATTAATAGCATAATCATCTTCCTATAGAAAACTGTGACTAGTCATTGAGTTTTCTGCATCTGCCACCTATAACCTAATACAGCTCTTGTGTTTGTTTACCCTTCCCAGGAAGAGCACCGCCTTTTACATAGCTCAGTGGTAACCAGGGAAGTGTGGGGACCTTCCTCGCCTTCAGCCACTGTCCCTAAATCTGATTGGCCACTAACAAATTGACCTATTTGATGTCTAGAGACTCTGCCCTTTCCACTCTCGCTGCCCTCTGTACAGTCCACAAATACCCAAACACTGAATTATTACCATGTTTCCCTCAGCCTCCGCTCACCTGATATATGTCCCACACCGTAGTGAAAGCGACCCTTTGAATGTGATCTTTTCACTCTTTTCTTAAATCCTCTGCCCTCAAAATAAAGCAAAGGATATTCTTAACATGATAAAGAATTTTGACATTCCAGGCCCTGCTTACTTCTCTAGCCTCATCTCAATGCCTTTGCTCTTTTTTGTTCCTCCCTCTTGCTTATTATATTCCATTGTTTCAAACATACAGAACAGGTATTCCTACCTGCAAAGTTAACAAATCTTAACATTTAGTTATATTAGCTCCAGATCACTTTAAATTAAGGACTAATTTGTTATAGACAGGGTTGAAGCCTCCCAATTCCTTTCCCCTCCCTTCTACAGGTAACAGCTATCCTGAAATTAAGACTCATTATTCCTATGCATATTGTTATACTTTGACCATACAGCTTGTACCAATCAATGTTACACACTGTATCAAACTGTGTGCGTAATTCCACAAAATATTATTTTTCACTCAATTTGCCTTCTGAGATTTATCCATGTTAATATACATAACTCCAGTTCTCATCTGAACTGTCATACAGTATGACATTGTCTGAATACATCGAGCACTTTTCTCAAAGAACGTTTGGGATGTATCATTTTATTATAAACATGCTAAAAATTTCACAAACATCTCCTTGTACACACGTACAAGAGTTTCTCAAAGGTAGTCTTTGTCAAGTTACACTCAGCAACTCATGAAATCAATGTTCTGGGTCAAAGTATTTTATTGAAAATAAACTAATATAGAAAATACTTGTGTGTTTCACATAGAAAGAGTATTGCTTCTTTAAGCATATTTCAGTTAGACACGAATTGATCTGTGTATGCATTGAGCAACAAAAGAATAAAATATGGAACTCACTGCTTAAAGGTGTGTATCTATCTAGAAGTAAAAACTCTAATGAGCAGGCTACCCACATCTTCGACCCTAATACATTGATAATTTACATAATTATCCACCTGGAATTTTCTTTAAAGTATGATGTAGACCTCTACTATTAAGTTTATTCCATATGGATAACCAACTGTTGCAGCATTTATTTATTTTAGATCAGATTATCAAGTTACAAATGTACAGTGAATTTACAAACTATTTCAGAAGAACTTCCTTACTATATTAAGTCATCCCATCCTCTCTATTCATTTAATATTCAAGAGTGCTTTATGTCCTCAAGAATATTGTCATTTTCTGCAGGAAGGCCATGAATAGCTCTCGTTAGAGTTATTTCTAGGAATTCAGACTCCCTATCCTTACTCAAAAAAAATTTTAAAGTATTCTTAACTACCCAGAGAATACATCTCTCACTTATCTTCTGGTTAATACTGGCTCAAGTTTTGGAACTTTTAGAATTCTAAATCAAACTGCAAACTGTCGGTTAAAATACATCTTGCCATTATCCCTATTTTATTTCATAAATTTGGCATGCTGAGCTACTATTTAAAGTGAACTAGTTATTCTCCCTGGTCCAAAAAAATTTCAAATGTTTATTTGCTAAGTCAAAATTAAATGTTTCATGAGAAAAGGGCTAAATTTCAACACACACATGAGCTTAAATATAAAAAGGGTGTTAAACATCAAATTAGCTAATTCAATTTCCTTTATGAATTTTTCATAATCATGTTAATAAAAGTTAAATTTACCTAGAACACTACCACCATCCAAAAAGTGTCAATAAAGGTTTGGCTCACATTTCTGCCAGCACAGGCAGTGGATGATCTATTTTATTTGACTAGCAACTACCCTCCATTTTCACTGGAGAGTCATTGCCACTACTGACGCTGAAGCAGGCTACAGAGCCGCCAACCAGCAGTTGGATCACCTGCCCTAGTAACTTCCTATTGAAGACTTGCACTTGAAACCAAAAGTTGTTTCCATCTGTGTTATGTCCTGGATGAAGTATAACTGGGCTTCCCAATCATCCGCCAGCCTCTCTCACAGATGACAGCCACCATATTTCCCAAAGACAGTCTTAAGGATGACACATAACCTATATTTTCACTCAATACATCTCAAATCTTCTAAATTTGGTAAAAATCTACCCAACTATATTTTATAGTGTAATTATAGTATAGAAATTTATTTTTATTTATAAAGTTTAGTAGGCTGTGTCTAGAAAACAAGTACTCTTGAGATTGTGGAGAAAATGGGAAATTTAGTAAAAATAGTTACCAAAAATACATTGTATTTATTTTTGTAAAATCTTACCACTGAACTCATACTGTTAAAAAAAGTAATAATAGAGTAGTGAGATTCTATACCCGTGTTGTCTAGAATCTGTGTGACGTACACATCAAACTGCAAATTGTCAGTTAAAATACATAGTTTGATGGCTATTTAAATTTTAATTACTTAACAATAAATTAACCTAAAAACTCAGCAGTCAGTCTTACCAGCCATACTTCATGTGCTCAAAAGCCATATGTGGGGTGGTTTACCATACTGGACAGAATATTTCCAACATCGCAGAAAGTTCTATTGAGCAATACCACCGTGGAATTTAAAAGTTATAAACCGTGTTAACAAAATTATATTTAAAATAAAGCTTTTTACTACTAAGTACAAAGTTCTGTTGAGTCTCAGAATGTCAAAAATATTAAATCTATTTTCAATAAAATAAATGTAAAATGATATCTGCCTGTAAAATATTTAGGAAACTATTGTATTTATATATTTCTCAGTATACAAAATAAAAGAAATTTTTTTGCTTGATTGTTAAAAATACCAATGCATATGTATGTACTCAAGAAATAAATAAAATTAATGCCTTAAAAATACATCCATGTCACCAGTAGCAAAGACCTCCTCCTCAAAAAAGCCCCCTTTTTTTTCGAGTTTAAGGTTAAATCAAAAGTATATACTGATTGGGATATAAAGATAAGAGAGCAGTGATCTGCACTCAGGAGCAGCTCATCGCTGGCTTCCTCTGCTCTTCTATGTTAGATTAGAGGAAACACCTGAGTAGTGAGAACTGAGACTATCACCTGCCACCTGGTCCTTTTCCCCCTAGAATAAAAAGGTGCTAACTCCCAAACCCAATAATAAAAGCAAATACAGAACTCTTAGAACTCAGTAATAAAAAATATAAATAATTCAATTTAAAATTGAGCAAAGGATCTTAACATTTCTCCAAAGACTATTACACATGGCCAATAATCATATAATAATAAGTAACAATACTCCACATCATTAGCCATCAGCGACATAAAAATGAAAACCACAATAAGATGCTACTTCACACCCAATAGGATAGCTATAATAACAACAAAGATAGATAATACAAGCATTGGCAAGGATGTGGAGAAATTGGAAATCTCTGATATTGCAGGTGGGAATGTAAAAGGGCACAGCCACTCTGGAAAACAGTCTGGCAGTTTCTACAGAAGGATAAACATAAGAGCTGCCATGTAGGCTGCCAGTCAAGATGGCAGAGTCGATAAACACTGTGTTCACCTCCTTCCACAACCGTATCAAAATTATAACTAAACTACAGAACAACCATCATTGAGAATCGCCTGAGGTCCAGCTGAACAAAAGTCCGATAACCAAGGACAAACAGAAGAAGCCACATCAACTGGCAGGAGGGACGATGACACAAAACAGGTTAGTCCCACACTCACATGTGGCAGTTAAAAATCGAGAGAGGAATCTAGGCTGTGGAGGTCCCTCCTGAGGAGGGAGGGGTCCTAGCTCCACATCAGGCTCCCCAGCCCAGGGCAGCTCTCTCCCAGACAGAAGTGCTGGCAGAAACCACTCCCAGTGTGTATGGACAGATGGATGCCATATGTGAAGCTCCATCAACCTAGATAAAACAACATTCTCCCTGCCCTAGTGACTCTTGAGACCTCACCCCACCCAATCTGCGGGCCCACCCAAGCCACTTCCGGTGGCTTTTCCATACAAACGGTCTTGGCTAATGCTATGGACTTTCCTAAAATCTCAAAGGTTCACAAACCCCAAACAAGCAGCATCTCGCTTCACCGTGCCCCATACCTCTTGCTGAGCAGCCCCAAGTCCAGCATTAGTGGCAGCGGCCTCGGTTCACAGCATAGCCTCTCCCAAGGCACCTCCAAGCCCAGCATAAGCAGCAATTATCTGCAGATCACTTTGTAGCTCATACCAAGAGGCCCCGGGCAGGCACTGGCAGCAGCTAATTCTCCTCACCCCAACCTCTGACCCATCTTTACTTTGAATTCATTTTTATATCCTCACTTCATTTGCTACCAAAACAGACACACACCAAACACCACAGCACACAGAAACACCTTTACTAGCTAAAGGAAAAATTTTATCTAGAACTTTTTTTCGCCATTAATTGGACCAGTAACTCCAAACAGTACTTTTTAAGTACAGAATACATTGTTAAGGAAAAATATTAAGGTTTTAATGTATTTATTTTGCACAGTTCTTCTGTCAATGGAGTAAAATGTATTAAAGGCACTAAAAATGTAGTCATGCAATTCTCTCTTCCATGTTGTACATTCAATGGGGGAGAAAAGGTAAAAATTAAGTAACTAGTATATTTCATTATACACAATTATACAGAAAATGCAATGTCCTAGACTGATAAAAAGGCTGAATTTAGATCTTTTGAATAACGTTCAGAATATTTCCTTTTGAAGCTGCAAAGCACATAACTTATTGAAAATCTCTCTAAAAATATTTTAAACAAACTTCTGACATTCCAATATCTGAATACTAAAGGGAAAGATACAATAAAAGTTCTTTAGATGTATAATAATGGGCCTAAGGTAAAAATGTAGGAATGATACCAAAACATCTTTTTATATTTTTATTTTGGAGTCACACTAATATGTACAGTCATATTTCATCTTCCCAAAATTTGAAGAGACATTGTTGCTTCAAATGGTCATCCTTTGTGTGCTACATACAAAACTCCAGACATTTAGATATCTCATTTTTATTCTAGCAAACACAGAGCCTTAATCTTTGCTATGACAGAGCTATTTCCCTCCCTTCCTGTCATCCCACATTCACTCCACAGATGGAGAGGAAGAGCAGGGGTAAAATTCTAGAGCGAGGTTCCATGATCATAGAATAGGAATAAATTCTGGTTAGATTAAACTACTGTGTAGCACTGAGGCTAAGAGCTGGGAAGTGTCAAGCAACCACACAGAGCAAAAATTTGAATACACTGTCAAGTAAGAGTGGTAACAGAAGAAACAAAGCTGAGTCACTGCCCCAGGGGACTAGTCCAAGAGCCAAAGCAGTCTGCACAAATGCTTATAAGAACTAAGTGGTTCTGACTTAGACTTAAAAAAAAAAAAAAAAAATGATGAGGACTTAGTGATCCAGGAAAGTTTCAAGGAGATGTGGGATTGAACTGGGTCTGACACACAGGTAGAATCCAGGCAGGAGTGGGGAGAACATGTTGTAAAAGACTCAGTCCCTCGTCTAAACTTGAAACACTAAAGCAGAAATGAAACAGTCTGTCAGCCAGATGCTGAGATGCTAGGTCTGAGCACCAGTACCTGAGGATGAGAGTGACCAAAACCACAGAATCCTTTAATAAAATTTTTAAATCCTTTAATAATTGAGAAAGATACATATCCTTTCAAGCTCATCTTAAGTAAGACTGACTGACAGAGGCTGGAACACTTTGGGCAGAGGGAGCAGTAACTAGAGCTAAGGCAAGCACAGTGCTCCAGTTAAGCAGCAGCATAGCATCCATGGGACAGAACAAATTCAGCTACAAAAATGGTGGAGACAGACACTGGAGACCATCACTGTCAGGCTCTGAAATCAGTAGAAAAGTGAGTAAGCAGTAAATGGGGAATAGGGAAATGACAAAACCATGTGTGCTTTAGAAGGATTAATCTGGCACACTCATATAAGATGAGTGGAGGAACACTGGACGCTACAATGACTTTCTCAGAGAGTGTTTTTTTTTCC
>NW_006494608.1:8595814-8603774 GCF_000325575.1 Pteropus alecto | reverse complement strand
TGAATGTAAATTTTAACATAACTGGATAATATATATTAAAAAACATTAAAATGGTCCTATCTTGTGATCCTTAGAAATTTATCCATAGAAAATAATCCAAACATTATTCAGTTAAAAAAAAAGTAAACAATTATCAAGAATCATTGCTTATAGTAACAAACACATCACAGGACCCTATGAATCCAATATTCTTGAATTCATTATTTTTTAAATGATATATTTTTTAAATGAAGTTTAAAGAGTTTGTAGTACATTAAAGCAAAATGGCAATATAAAAATTGAATTTAAAAGATTATTATTATTCTAACACTTGCAATCTAAAGTCTCTGAAGTGATGAGGTTGCAAAAGGAAGTAAATAACACGAAATTATTCACAAATGAACTGACCAGTCATAAAATTAGATCCTATTCAAGTTACCTCTCTCTGCTAGTGGGAAGAGGGGAGGACAGATTTGTTTAATGGAGGCACAGATCAGTTAATTAGTCTTTCACTGAAACTAAACACTTGACAACAGAATGCAGATACAATTCAGTAAAACTGAAAATCTTGAAAATATGTTAAGATTTCATGGTGACAATAAAATAGATGTTGACTTCAATAACAGGCAAAGCTACTGACAAATAAAAACCTAGTAGACTAACTGGGGAAGACAAGATCAACAAAGATAATGCATTAACAGGCTCTTCAAATGAGAACTTGTATATTAAAGAATTAGGGGAGATCAGATGGAAACAGATGAAGCTCTCAACTAACTACTTTCGCAAAATAAGGCTCTCAATAATTCCTGTAAAATTCATGTATGAAGTGAAAATATATATTTTGGAGGTAAAATATCACACCAGAAACAACATTTGAGGCACTTTGTTCATTCTATGAACAATGCTTAAAGATACAACAATGATAAATTTTGTTCAGTATAATGTAAAATTAACTTTAACAAGTGATAATTAGTTATATCAAGATAAGGCCCAGTTAAACCTTTTTCACTATTGGTGTAAATTTTAGGACCCTATTTAAAATAGATTCACATTAAGACTTTTCCTATTCCAGTATTAATCGGGTAAACTCAGTTATACAAAAATAATAAATAAACAAGCAAAAGACTGCAATATATACTAGTTAGTTGCCACTAGAATGTGAGATTATGAGTGACTGTATTATAAGGGACAGAATTAAACAAATACTATTTGAAACAATGCAAATATCTTTATTAGTAAATAAGATTTTGAAACATATGCTAATGTTTCATCTATGGGTTACTATTGCTTTTTGAGCTATCCATAGATAATGGCATCTAAATTAGAGAAAATCCCTCTCTCATGTTTAAGAAATATATTCTGGGTCCCTATGATGTGCTAAAGACAAAACTGAGTAATAAGCATGTATTGATGCTTACTATGTTCCACTTCATTCAATACTTAATTGAGTTATACATTATTACCCCAAAAAGACAGCCTTGAAATATATTTACACAGTAAAAGAAATAAAGCAGCAAACAGAAAGCACCAAAGCAATGAAGACAGGTGCACTGATGTAATATGCACCAGATGCAACAGGAGGCAGAAGAAAGTACTCTCAGCCTCAGAATGGGAAAGAAGACAGGCCTAGTAGACATGGAGAGAAGATGGTAAGAATTTCATAGCAGACAAGAACCTCACATGCAGAAGGAGGAGGTAGAAGACCATTTTAGGCAGAGAGGACAATGTAGTTTTTTGGAAACTACAAATATTATCCGGCAATTGCTTCCCCAAAATTTTTGGTGAACTTTTAAGGTAGAGGAATGAAACAGTCAAATGTTTACTTATAATATTTAATTTTTAATTTAAGTAAATATATTTAAATCCATGTTATATTAGAAAGGCTGTTTTTCTCACTCTCATGAAGTAAATTCATTCAAATGCTTCACAGTACCTTTGTCAGCACTGTACTCATCAGTAAAGCCACATCTTTCATCTAAAGTCAGTTTCCTAAAATATAACATCTTCATTTCTCAGTTGTTTGAAATAATTATTGTTTTTGTGTTTGTTTAAACATATATGATACTGTTATCCCAATGCAGTAATAGCTACTCATTCAAGTCAGTTAGTTTTTCCATTTGACTACACACACACACACACACACACACACACGACCAATCTGGAAAACGTAATTACAAAATTGATGTTAAAATGCCTTTGCCTTTCTTACTATTCCCACTAGTGAATTCTAAAACTATCTGAAATTAAACACTGATTGAAATCATGTCAATTTATAATATGTAATCACGAAGAGTTCTTTGCTATTCAAAATAAAGCCACTGAAATAGCTGCCCTCAATGTGAGAGATTTTTACGGTGCTCTTCTCTGGGAGAGCATTTCTTAGGGAAAGCAGTCCCAGTACTTCTGTATTAATTTCTATATGCAATTAGGGTGGGGGAGCCTTGAAATAGGTTTGAACCAGATCAGTGGTTCTCAAACTTGGCATATATCAGAATCGCCCAAAAAACTTGTTATAGCACAGGCTCCTGGGACCCACCCCTGAGTTTCTGATCCTGGAATGGGGTAGAATCTGAAAAATCACATTTCTGAAAAGTTTCCAGGTGATACCGATGTTGTTGGTCCAGATTATGCCAGATTCTACTCGTCATGTTATGAGTTTGGATTTTATCCTCGAGCTATGGGGAGTCATTAAGGAGTTTCAGGGAGAGAAATGACATTACGAGATTTGTGGTTTTTAAATTATCACTCTGACAGGAATAAGGAAGATGGAGCTTTCACATATAACACAGTTCAATTATTCTAATATGTATATTTTCCACATGTATAATTTCTAACAGCAGGATGTATTTTTCAATCAATGGTGTATCAGAGTTTAACAGGCAGTGAATTTTCTTTCTTGGTGATACATAAAATAATGGTATAATTTACAGGTGGCTGATTCACTGAAAAACAATGTTATTTCTTATAGAGTGGTGCTGTAAGAGGGAAAGCAAGTTTTATTCCCATTTTACAGATAAGGATTTGGTGTCAATATAAAAGACCCATTCCAGATCACACAGTGAGTAAATGATAGGTCTAAGATTAGAAAATCCATAATATTTGATGCATAAACCAAACATCTTTTCCCCAACATGATACTGATTATAATAATGACCTGTAGTTTGCTTGCCAGAGAGAGGGCAAGGAGATGAGGGCACACCAGAGCATCAGAACATACCAACAACAAAAGCCAATAAAAAATTGTATGGACATCAGGTGTCAAAGGCCAAATTTAAGCAATTAAGATGAATCGCTTTAAGATTTTTATTAAGAAACTATAAATAAACAGCCAGATGAACTACCTCCACATATGCAGAGAGAGAATCAAAAAGCAGTTTAGGAACAGTTTTGCACAGTGTTGCAAGATGCAGAATATGACATAATGTCTCTGAAGAGACAGACACTAGGTTTGAGGATTCTCTTTAAATTATAGTGGGTGATACCATGAAGTGAGGTTTGTGCCGAGATGCACCCTGGGCCTGGAGAGCCACCAGAACACCATGCACCATCAGCTTTCTGTGAGACTACCAGAAACCCACTACATTTCAGCAGCAAACAGAAACAATTCTCAAAAAAACCACAAACTTTATGCTTTTAATCACATTTGTTTGAAAAGGTGTGACTTTCTGAAATACCATTCTGTAGGCTGCCAAAATGATTTTTTAAATTCTAAAATTTGGAAACATTAGAATAGGAAAATCTAACAAATATTATTTGTCATAATATCCTACATATTCCCAAGGCCTATTGCAAGTCTACTAATAAAAGATCCACGAAATTATACATATCTGTTTAGCACACTCTGAAAAGCATATTTACACCTTTACTTGAATAATTTCAAATGTTTTAATTCCTAAGAGAAGAATGTGCAAATACTCTTCTTCATCAAACAAACCTTCCTTACTAAAACAACTAAAAGTTCAGAGGAGCAAACCATCTAAGCTGATCATTATTCTAGGGCCTAGATAGTTTTCATCTCTGAAAGGAACTCTAAATATACTACTTACATTTCACATTCAACTTCTGACTAGAAAAATCCGGAAAGACTTACAAGTGACCACAAAGCTTTAGCTGTAACCACCATGTATGTTTAAAAACTTAATACGTTGACTCTGATGAGCAAAGAATTGTCATCTACCACAGACATGAGACACTTGGGTTCTCTGTTATATCTGCAAGCCAAACTTTAAGAATCAAAGAAAACATTCTTGAGCAATTAACCAAGATATTTCTAATTTGCCTAAGTTCATTATAAACATTTAAGTCTAGGACTGATTCAAGGAAAATCATTTCAATATTAACAGCCAATAACAGTGGTACATTCTGGCAATTAAAGCACTAAAAAAGCTACAATATTATTAAGTTTGACACAGCTCATGAGTAAAATAACCCAGAGTTAAAGGCAAGGCATATAACCACATCAATCCCTCTGTCAAAAAAATAACTACCCCCCAACCAGACAAATGACAAGAGGTTCTAAGTAAAGGCTGAATTGTGCTGTGTAAACAATAGCAAAGCAATCTCACCTGAGACTCTGACTAGTGGTAATTAACAATCACTTTCAAGTCAAACCCAGATTCCCTTTAAAAGCACTTGTTACCTCATTCAAATTCCTAACAGATAGATAACTAGACCGTTATTATTTTTTTCTCATCCCTCAGTTTGTAAGCAGATGATAAGAAAACTTCAGACAAGAGTCACCATTCATAATAAAACATAAAGCATCCCGGAGTAAGAGGTGCAGTCTGCCCCTGTTCCCTGGAGGCCAGGGCACAGGCCCACCACCCAGGCTCCGGCTGGAATACTCCCACTCTGAAGTTGTCGCTCAAGGTACCAGGCAGCAGATGCACAGTGGGAGGGGTCCAGGTACAAGGGTAAAGGCATGTCCAGTAGACAGGATGTCCCAAGATTGGTCCAGCAGCCACTGTCAGGCTGTCCTATGCACCTGTCCCCCAGCTTTTCTGTTGTTCCATCGCCTATTTCAATTATTCCAATAAATTTTATTTCTAGTTAAAATAGCCAAAGTCAGTTTGTACTGCTTGGAATGCAGAAGCCTGATTGATGGGCTTCACCATTAAACAGTCTACATGTTTGTTAAACAATTTTTGAAAACTTGTTTTCAAAAAAGGTTATTTTGTTTTGGTTTTAATAACAAAATCATTTCATTTAGTAGAAAATTATAAAGTAGAGATAAGTACAATGAAGTACATCATTTAACCTCACCACCTAGACACAAACGACCACATCCCTTTTGGAGCACACCTTTCCAAGCTTCCTACCAAAATGAACATTCTGACCCAGAGAAGAAAGCATGGGCGCGGTAACCACAATGGCGATCTATGAAGTCATTAAGCCAGGGTGACCACCCACCCAATCCATCAACCACTATACTTCTGAGACTCAGAGGGCTTCTTTACCTCCTTCCCCTATTAGTAAGTATGCCAAGAAGACATATATAAATTGGGGTTATCCCGGGCAAATGCAAGCAGGTATTTGCCCTACATACCTGAGTAGTTCGGTCTACTGATTAGGTTCCCTACTTCAGAAATAGTCCTGTTCTTCAGAGGAGGCTATGAATTATAAATTCTTCTTTCTAACAAGATTTATTTTTATCAGTTGCCAAAAGGGGTAACAAAAAGATAAATCTAAATCCTAACCAATCCAAAACTTTAATGAAAAATTTCTTTAACAACAAAAATATACAAGCAATTAGCATCAGAAAATACAAAATATAGATATTACTTCTAAGTTAGGAAAATGTTGATACAATTTGTCTTTGCATAGGAAGTCACTCAATAAAAAACATACAGAGAACAAATGACTTTTTTCCTGAATTAGTAAGGCACCACTGAAGCAGTATATCTAGTTCATCACCCTCAAAATAATAAAACATTTTTTTTCCTGTAAGAGGGCCAGAGCACTTAAGGCAGCTAGAAGAGGAAAACAGCATGAACATCAAAATACAGTGTTTCAAAAATACCCTTAGGAGTTGACAAGATGTACATAATTAACAAAATCTAGGTAGAACCAGATATAGGAAGAGTATTCTACAACATAAAGCAACAACAGAAAAACAGAAAAGTCAGGGTACAAATTTAACTGCACGGTGATAAGAACAAGAAAAGCCAGAGTCTTCTGAGCTTAAGCGCTCTCCTCTTTCAGCCAGAATCTTGCTTCCTGCCTTAGTCAGCAACTGCTCCTTACCTACGGGCTATTTCCTCAACTCTCTTCTCAAAGTATTCGTTTTTGAAGATGAATACTACTCACATTCCCCATCTCCACTGATCATATTTCACCTATAGTAGAATAAGCTCAATCTCTAGATCAAATACATTGGGCATAGCCTCAAAAGGTCAAAAGTAAATTTTCTATAAACTAATTTTTATCCTTTTATGGAACGATATTTAAATAATCATTTTATCTGGAAGAAGTAAGGAATGAACATGAATACACTTTAAAACAGTTTTTTAAACTGAGTCCCAAAAATATAGAAAAGGTATAAAAATCATGTGAGGCACCATACATTATTCCTGGTTTATAAAGTTCTCTGCATATAAATTCTGGACAGAAATTATAAACAGGCAGGGAAGAGGCCAGGAGGAGGGAGGGAGGGGAAAAGATTCTTTTTAACTTATAAAGCCTAAACATAGACTGTAATTCAGAAAGTACAGGATGAACTAACAGCTGCCCTTTGAACTCCACTTGTCTCTAAAAATGGAAAGATTTCTGGGCAATGAGAAAGAGTACTACTTAGAAACGGCAATTTTGAAAATTCACTTTTTTCCTACATGTTGTTTTTCAAATAAGCTCTTGATTTACTGTAGGCTTTTAATTACCACAAGTGAAAATATTTACCTGATATTTACTAAAATGTTTATTTACCAAATTATTTTTTACCATATACATTTATCAAATATCTACCTATTTCCGGCGCTTAATTAAAGTAACCTTTGGCAATACTATTCTGGTTCACAGCCTGTAATGTTTTTTTTTTTTTTTTAAATTAACATTTTGTTTGGTTGCCCTTTAAAGAATGTTTCAAGAACCACTGTGCCAAATTGGAGGGAAGAGGTTACAGGCAAAAAGATGCAAAAACTCTTACGTGAAAGCACAGAAATGATGTCAGAATATAAAAGAAACAAACTCTTTCAAAAATTGCAAAGTAAAGAAGAGATGTAAACTTCTTTTCGTAATTTTATTTCTAAAGAACTCTTATTCTGATACCCAAATTAGATGATGACAAACTGAGGTATATTAACAGGACTGTAGGGCTAAATTTAGACATTCCCTCTCTGCAGCACCTACCAAGCTCCAAGATCATTTATTGAATGATTGCCTTGTCTTAAACATTTTATGTACATTATCTCAGTTTTGGGTCCATGGCTCCAAAACCCATATACTCTTTCTAATATATCATGCTGCTTTCAGTTCTGCAATTCTACAAATCTATTTACACAAGATAACCTCATGCTTTCCAAGAAAGGGTGATTCCGTGCAGGACAAAGATCAAGTGAGCCATGATCTTTGTTACCACTGCAATTCTCTCCTTCCTCCCTTCATACACCCCCATCATCTCTCTCAACAAAATGATCGGACAACTCCTCGAGGATTTACAACATCAGTCATTCCCTCTACCATCCCTCTCAAAAGGGTAACTGGAAAAGCTGAAAGATATTAGAAGGAAATCTTCCCCCAGGAAAAGGTCACCAGGACCACTGTCAATAGTCTGCTATATTCTGTATAACCTTACTCCAAACCCAAAGACCAAATCAAGTTTGGTATATTTTTAAAATAAAAAATTAACTATTTCCCACTGTCATTTCCATCCTGTGCCATTATCACATGGTTGACGACAGGCCGCATTTCTAGGTCTGGTACTTCATCTGTAAAATGAACAACATGATCTCAATCAAATGAGCCTTCTTCCATTTTAGGTACACTC
>NW_006494608.1:8501912-8595645 GCF_000325575.1 Pteropus alecto | reverse complement strand
GGGCGGGGGGGGGCGTGTTGTGGGGGAGGTAGATAAAACCCCACAGTATGTAAAGCAAAACAACCAATATTAGGTTCTGGTGTGTACACAAAGCTCTACTCACAGGCACACACACAAAGTCCAGTCTGAAACAAGCAACGAAACACACCCCAGAGCTTGTGCTTCGCCAACTCAAAAGAAATCATCTATTTTTAGCTCAAATCCACTCAAGAGAGGACTGAGGCTGGTCTGCAGCAGCCAACTGAACAGCCGAACAGCCAAACAGCCAACTGGGCTTACTAATGAATCTTAAGGCAAGTTGGATCCTTAAGAGTAACCTTTGGCTTGACTACAGCTATAAATTGAATATTAGAACGCAAAGCTACAAAGGTTTAAAGCTTGCCAAGGAGGAAGCATTTGAAATATATAATTCTACTTCAGTATTTTATGTATTCTGATAGAAGGTGTGGCCAAGGCTCAAAACAGTCTGGACATCTTTACATTCTAATCTTAATTCTCCAATTCTACACGAATCATTCTACAGCTGAGGAACCTGACATAAGAGCAAAACTGGCAAGATTAAAATTAAAATCCTAAAGTCACTTGCAAAACAACCTTAAATAATAAATGGTGAATTTAGGGCCATGAACAAGGTTGAGAATTTTAGCACACTCTGAATTTGAGGAAAGGAACAAAATTTTCCATTTTAGTTACAAAGATTATCTCTAAATTACAGCACATTAATAAATGCCTGCAGTTCAGAACTGGCATAAACAAAATTTTCTCAATCCAATCCAGGGAGCTTTGCCTAGTATTTCCTGCTGCTGGCATCAGTGAGATATAAGAGAAAGAGCACGCGACAAATAGGTAACCTAAACTGAAGTCCCAACTCTGCCATTAACTGTGTGTGCCTCCACGGCTCCAAGACTCCATGGCTGATGAGCAAGTCAAACATCAGGTAGGCAGGCATCTGTAGAAGAACATGGTACTACCAGAAAAAACACTGCTAGAGATCCCAATAAAAGCAATGGGAGTCCTCGAAGGTTTCTGAGCACAGGCAGGCTGGTAAAACAGCTACAGAAAGAAACATTTGGCAAAGCTTTTCAGAAGAGAGTAAAACAAGAAAATACTGCCCAATATTTTCTAATGAAAAAGACAAAAATAATTTTTTCTTAGAGAAAATTTCCACACAAATTGGGAAAGAAATAAAAAGCTTTTATTCAAATAAATATTTGTAGAACTACATGGGCCAGAATATGTGCTAGGCACCAGGAACATGAAGAAAGACAAAATACTTCTTCTCTCACGGTCTAGTGGGGTGACAGGCAGCTTCCCAGTACAGATGGCATACTGGGAGAAGGGCCCTCTGCAGGGGGTTGGGAGGGGCGGCACAGAGCAGAGATAGTGAGGCCCAGAGGGAAGAGCCCTTCGTGAGGATGAAATGGCTCATAGGACCAAAGATGGCGGGTCAGTAGGAGCACCAGGGTGTGAAGGATCTTCTTAAGCTGCACTAATGACTCTCTTTTAGGAGAGTGATCCTTTAGGTGGTACAAAGGGCAAAGAGAAGGCTAGTGGCAGTCAGGAAAGACACTGAGCAGCACTGGAGGCTAGAGGCAAGGACTAACTCAATAAAACCATCACAACAAGATAGGCCAGGAGCAGAAGGTTTGGGAAGGGCTTCTGTAAATGAATCAACAGGACTTAGTGATCAAGAAAATGAGAACCAAGAGGAAAATTGAGATAAGGTAATGGTGAGGCTTTGAATCTATTGACAGTTACATTCACTTTTTTAAATTAAAATGAGCAGTGTAACAAAATTTTAGAGACAGAAAGGCAATTCCCAGTCACAGTGGGCCCCACTGTTGCAGAGCCTGCCAGTTAGGAAGTAACATGAGCAAGAATCTGGCAGAGAGGTGACTGCAGTCTGGAGCAGCTGCTGCAAAGAAAAGCTTGAAGGTTATAAACACATCAGCACAAATCCTCACTATTTACTGAAGATTAGGGAACTTCCTTCTATCTTTACACAGACCTCACAAAGTTTCCTGCTGCCTTCTTTCTTTCTTAGATAGTTAAGATGTTCATATAAACCCACAGAGGCAGGCTACACAGAGGTAAAGTTTGTCACTGGCCCAGATCCCCCAAGGGTAGACATAAACCAAAGGAATTATTTGTTCTCTCTCTCTCCCCGCTACTACAACTCCCCTTACAACAGAAAAGTGAAGCACAGATTAGCCATATAACCTATCTATCGGCACAGTCAGGAAGGATAAAACAAGATAATGAGTTTGGTTTAGGTACTGTTAAATTTGGGGTTTCAACAGACATTTAGGTAGTGATGTAAAGTAGGCAGCTGGATAGTCTGCAGCTCAGAATAGAGCTAGAGATATAAATTTAGGAGTCACCAGCACACAGATGGCATTCAACACCATGGAAACGGAGAAAATGCATAAAAGAGCAGCAGACCAATGACAGAAACCCTAAGAGGGCCAAACATTTAGATAAAGGAAAGACCAACAAAAAACCCGCAAAAGATCACTTTTAGTTCTTCATCTTCTATCCCAGCTTCTTCCCTAACCAAAGACAGAAACCTTTTATATTTAGCATATCTATGTATTCCAGTGGCAGATATTTTTAATACTGAAGACAATTAACTATAAATTTCACCCATTTTGACAGGTAGCCAGTTAGCGACAGTAGTCTCTCAGATGCCTAGAACTGTCAGGAGAAAGGGGAGTGCATGTGAGAGCAATCAGTTGATTGGTTCACAGATACAGGTTCACAGCCCAAAGGCCTTCAAGAATTAGGTAGGTGACTGTATGGCATTAAGACCCATAACAGTGAATGTTGGGTCCTGGTTCTACTGGAGTGAGCCTTAGCCTCCTTATGGGCATTCATTATCATATTCAGTGTTTTGTGGAGAAAAACAGAGGGCCCCGGTACTTAAAATATAATGTGAACTAGGAATCAAAACCATGTCTCCGTGGGCTCCTAACTATAGCACAAGGCTGAATGCTAACAAATTTTTTCTTTATTTGATATTACCAAAGTCTTCCTTCCTGCCAATAATCATTTTTCTCTACAGATAAAGCATGAATACATTCTATGTTGTAAAAGGAGGCACTTTTTAAACTGATCAATTCTATGGCGCTAGAAAAAGGGTCTGGGCTCAGTAAATGTTCGGCATTAAGGAAAGATAAGGAAGAGGAGGAGGAGAATGAGCCAGAGTAAATGATGACAACCTCTCTTAAATACATCAAAATGCTATTAATGCCTGCAGAGCTGCAATAATCATCTAAGTGCCATACACACAAAAAGAAAAGCTAAACCTTTTGTTGGCTTCTCATTTGATTGTTCAAAGTTTTTAACTATTAACTGAACAAAATATAACATGACAACTTAATAGTGCCTAACAAAATGTATTAAACAGAATTAAAATAAAAAAGTTTAATGCTTGATATCTAAATTGAATGTACTGATCTTTTTTTTACCATCTCCTGAAAAGGCTGCTGCTACTTAGAGAAAGCAGGTTCTGTGATCCCAGGGGGTCAAAGCCACATTTATATTTGAACAGTGGTCCTCTTGCCAAAGAAATTACATAGTTCTCTTCAAATGGAGATTTGGGGTTAAAAATCCTTATGTCCAACCAGGATGGATAAGAAAATGGTAAAAAATAGAAAAACTTGAATTCTGTCCCTGTGTGCTAGTTATATTCACTGTTTCATGGCCAGGGTTGGCACTCCCATATCTGTGTGCCTTCTTGATGCTTATACATTGAACTTATCAGAAGAAGACATATAGAGCACATACCCTTATGAAATGCACGCAACCTGACTTAGGACACCTTATACATGAAAACACTCAACATCTTCGGTGTTCACACCCTCAGGCACAGGGGTTGAAGCTGTAAAACATGGCTTTCAGAGTACTTAGACCACTGATACGTGACACTGTTCTATCATATACATATTGGTTTCCTTGCCTATGAAGTGGGAATAGAACCATTTCCCTATACATCTATAAGGTTTTTTTTATTTTAAACTAAACTAATAGTGTACAGGAGAATACGCTGTAAAACAAAAGGCATTTAAAGTTATTTCTTCCATGGTCTGGCTAGAGCAGAGCTAAAAAGTACAGTACCAGTGTAATTTAAATTAACCATTATTGGTTTTCTTAAAGAAGAGAAAGAAAACTGGTCAAACTAATTCCTACTAATTTGTGCAATGTTTCAACACTCTAAACTTCTTAACCTTAAATACTGAAAGTTATTGGTTTACAAGAAACCTATCTGGAACCTTAGATGAATCACTTCACCATTTGGAACATCAGTTTTCCTCACATATAAAAGAAGGGTGGGGGACAAGCTGGAGTGCCAAGTTCCCTTCTAGCTATGATGTTTTTATTAAACATTCTATTCCTCTGTATATGCCTGGTCAATAGAGCTAGTTAAATGCTTCTGATTAGTTAATAAAAATGAATCACTATAAAACTGAGTTGCATCATTCATAAAAGCACTTTTACCTTCCACCATCTCAACTATATTGAAGTTAGAGGGAAAATAAGAATTTTGATAATGTGGTGTTTCTTCCCAACGTTCCTTTCAATAAGACTTGGAATTATATGAGACATGACATGTAATCTTTAATTTCTTCATATGAGTTCTTCTTGCCCATGTGCCTCTCAAAGCATAACCATATCACTGAGCTAAACGTTATTCTAATGTTTAGAAACACATTATTTTGTATCTCACGCCCTTAAATGCAAACAATGCAAGAAAAGGAACACTGGTGTGTTGCAGCGCTGGAGAAAAAGCTGGCTGTGTTGGACTTACTGGGGACTACGATGTCAGTCACTATATAATTTCACATTTGGGAGATATACCAGTTTTACCTCACACACATGCAAGGTGTGATGCCACTGAACCCTTAATGGGAATTTTAAAGGTTAAAATAACAAAAAGCCAAATCAGATCAGGTAACTAAACTGAGCCTCATCTTTAGAAGTTAACTTCAGTAGATCCACTTTTAAAACATTAAATTTTTAAGAAATTTCTTGGAAAATCTTCATTTCCATTTATGGACAAGTAGCATTTATCTAAAAGTATTTCTACGAACAAATCCATCATAATATCTAGTCCTAAGAATCAGAAGGGCTTTCTAATGTTCTCCATAAAGTCTCTGATTCCCTTAAACAAGCGGGTGGGTGAACAGCAGGTAAGTTTTACTGTGGTAACCAGTTCAATTTTCATCATTAGCTGTTAAGTATTTTACAGCAATTCCGATAGAAGCAGGGGATAATCACTGCATTTCTCCTTAGTGGCCAGCTGGGCCGCTAAGCAGGGCCAAACTGCCGCTGGAAACATGAGTGACCTTAGGGCAGCAGTAATGGCAGTGAAGGAACTGGAAGGATAAGCCAAACATTGCAAAACTCACTACAACCATACACACTTTCATAATTTGTTTACTTTGAAATAAATACTTGTATCTACGTTGAAATAGATGTGTACCAAGACACCACCCCCACCATAAATCAATACACTCTCTTGCTCCAACTACAAAAGCCCTGAGCGGGGGAACAATCCGAAACTGAAGAGAAAATCTCATTTAACAGACCAAGATGTTTATTATATTAAAGGCAGCCAAGGATTCCTCTAAAGGAGTCTTTCATTTATTCAAACAAACTGTCAAACTATAATTGATGAATAACCAGTAAGAATAAAGGCAAGCATTTTTTAATCTCTTAAGAAAGTTTTCTTTCACAATTCTGTTTAATCCTATCAGACTTTCTTTTCAATAAACAGATTTAATAACATTCACTATAACTGTAAACCTTGTTCAGCCCTGAATTAACCAGAGGCTCCTCCCACAAGCTAAGGATTACCCTGGCCCCAAGAACAAGATGTCCAAAGAATACTAAAATAATCATTAGTAAAATCTGTCAAAAAGAAAAGGCTGGCGAATGGGGACAAAAATTGATTTTCAGGTCAGCATTTTGGATTATTTTTTAAAGCTCTGGCAAAAACAGAATGACAAGAACAAAGTGAGAATAATCTGTGTGTCTGTGTGAATGTTGTGTGTGTGTACTGAGTATAATAAACTATAATCCATCTATTTATCTGTATTTCTTTTATGGGATATAACACAGACTTAGAAATTTGTCCACATCATTTTATCTTTCTAAATTAAAAACAAAGATTCAGAAAACTAAACTGCTTTTCCAATTAATAAACTTAAGTTAGTAGAACATTAAAAAGAAAATTTTAAGTTCAGTTAAGTGGTGTGATGGCAGATAATTACACAGTATTCTTCTCCCTTAAAGGGGGAGGTGGGGGGTAGGGGGGAACTAAGCCTATCCCTAAGAAACCAACTTTATCAAAGGACAACTAACTAGAGAATACAATTCCCTTTAAATTACCAATTGGAGTTAAAGGAAATAATGTACAGTATAATACTGTCAGGACAGGAAGAGAGAAATAATAAGAAAATGGAATAAGGTAGAGCTTAGGAAAGAGAAAGAACAATAAAGAAAACGATATTCTAAATGAAAAAAGGTTAAAGTAACCAAGTTTATGGACATTCTTGCCAGAAAATATAGAGTTCAGTGGTCTTTAAATCTTTGATTAAAATTAAATTACATTTAAAATTTAGTTCTTCACTCATGTAGCCACATTTCCAACATTAAGAAAGCCATGCCTATATTATAGATCCTTCCATCATTGCAGAAAGTCTTCTGTAGAAGTGATACTTTATATATCCAACGAGCAAAGACTTCTGTCACAAATTGTTGATAGAAAATTTTGAGACAAACATTTCAAATTATTAACTATAAATCAGGAAACCTGTCATGATTAAGCATATATAACATCGAAAAAATATTTTAGGTTCAACAGGCCAACTACCTGTCTTTAGAATGGGATATCTCTACCCATCCAAACAAATAAGGGACCACTCTCTTTTAAAAGCCTTGGAGAGAATTATTTCATAGCCTCTCTTGGTAATCCACTTCAATGTTTAATAGTGCATCGAGAAACTCATCTTCCCTCTATCACTCAAATGGTAAATACTGCCATAATTTTTCAACCCATTTCCAGAGCAAATGAAGAACTTTTGCCACCAACTCTACAGCATATCCTACAATCTTCTATTCTGGAGGAAAAAACGCATTTCTTAGGACTTCTCAGAAGACCTTACTTTATGCCTGCAAGAGCGTGTGCATGTCCTGAGCTTGGGCAGGGCATCTCCCTTGCTATCACCGTGCAATGGCCCTGGGTAAATTTCAGCATAAAGTTCAAAATCCTTACCACTGAACAGAGTCCTTGCCACCAGGACACAACATCTGTCTCTGTCTCTCTGTCTCTCTCTGTCTCTCTCTCTCTCTCTCATCTAGTTTCCCATCCTTTCCTTCGTCTCTTCCTCAGCCTTATGGAATCTCACACTGATGACTCATGTGCTGTTTTCTCAGCCTGCAATGCTAACCTGAGGATTTGGACTTTGGATTCCAGTCTTCCTGCTGTACAAAGCATACTCCCCATCCAGTGCCCCGCAAAAGACTCAAAATACAGCAAGAAAAATGCATCTTGCTAAAAGGAAGATCCTGACTAAAAAGGTGATTAAATTTTGCAATAACGTTAGTTAATAGTTACTGAATAGCCACAAGGTGCTGATTTAACGAGGAAGGTTGGAGATTATTAATTCTCACACATCTTTAATAAAAAAAAAAGGAAACCAACCACCTATGTTGAATGTTTTGTTATCTGTCTAAAGTCAGAAGTCTGGATAATAAAACTTCTTGAAATCCCTTATAAGATTAAAATTCATTAGCATAAACACTAAGTATACCTTAGGTTGTTCATAAATGCCTGACTGAAAATGAATCTACTGTGTCTTGTATCTTGTTAAACTTGACTGTATTGACTTTATTTTCATTTATGCATGCCCAATGAAAGAATGAACGTCCTTTATACACTGCCAGTGAGAGTGTAAAGCTGTGCCTTTATGGAGGCAATTTAACACTCCGCATAAAGAGCCTTACAAGTGATTCCATTTCTAAGACCAAGACTCAGTAATTACGATACATCTATCTGTAGCGTGGACTCAGTCCTACGCAGCCTTTAAAAATGACACCATTTTTAAATGATGCTACAGAAGATAATTTAATAAGAAAAATTATATGTTAAGTATAAAAAGCAATTCCAAAATAATGTCAGTGTATTGGCTTTTCTTGGTGATAGTGTTATGTTAAACTATATCTCCTTCTTTTCTATAAATCTACTTATATTACACAAAAATTAAACTTAGAATAAAAAATTAATAATGATGACTAACCTTTAATGATAAAAGTGTAATGTTTTTCGTGTTCTTTTTATCTGGATTTTCTAAAATGAATTAACGTATCTTCTGAGATATGTGGAAAAGGTTATGTTAAATAATCACAATTAATTTAGAAGTAAGATTTGGTTCTACTACAGAAACTAGGATCTTTTCTCCTTATAAGTAATAAGAGCAATGTTACTCTTTTTTCCTTGCCTGTCAGGAAACTTAAAGCCAAATATGGCAGTCACCTTTAGTAGCTGCATGGCAAATGCCATATATTGGAGTGTGTGTCTGGCTATCCTCCATCATAACCTTCTACCTTGACCTGCATGTTCTCTGACTCTTTTTTTATTGCATTGTAGATATTCTTCTTCTAACTGGCCTCAAAATCTTTTTTGTGGAGAGGGGTATGAATGAAGGGGGAAAAGAAAGATGGAAAAGGAGGAGAAAAAGGATGAAGTGGCAGCTGTGCAAACAGAAGACCATTCTACCTCTGTAATTTTCAGATTTATTAAAGTTTAAGTTCCACCATAGTGGGTACCTTAATACTCATATAATAAATGAAAATAACGACTTCCCATTTTGAAAAATAAATATTTTGGAAGGGCCCTTCTAACTTTAAACAGCTGATATCTTATTAAATTTTGGTATCTTAGCATATGGTTATAAAAGCAGTCATCACCAGTGTTTTTTGCATGTTTGAAATATCAGAAAACTACAAAGATGCACTCTTTAGCATGACAATAGTTTGACTTCTACGCCTTCAATCGACAGATAATGCTTAGCACTCAGGATTTGAAATTCCTTTACAATAAGTCTGCACAGGTCTGTGGCTCACAAACTGTAAATCAATGTGCTATACGAAAGAAAAGGTTTAGCTACCATGAGCTGAATTTAGATAGCAGATATTCTTTTTTTAAAGGCTGTACGACTTTCTGTTTTGGTTTAACTTGCACCATCATTTAAAATAAGAGATCTTGGTCTTCCCTTCTGTGGCCGTCGCTGGAGCACCAGCAAGCCTAAATGAAGTTCAATGCCTTTGTGACTTCTGACCAGAGCAAGAACCATAAAAGGCATTCCAATATACCTTCTCACATTCATGGGAAGATTATGTCTTCTCCTCTTCCCAAAGAGCTAAGACAGAAGTACAATGTTCAATCCATGACCATTAGAAAGGATGATGAAGTTCGGGTTGTGGGAGGACACTACAACAGGCAGCAAATTGGCAAAGTGGTCCAGGTTTACAGGAGGAAATATGTCATCTCCACTGAATGAGTGCAGTGGGACAAGGCTAAAGGCACAACTGTTCATGCGGGCATTCGCCCTAGCAAGGTGGTTATCACTAGACTAAAGCTGGACAAAGACCACAAAAGTTCCTTGACCATAAAGCCAAATTTTGACAAGTAGGAAAGGAAAAGGGAAAATATAAGGAAGAAACAATTGAGAAGATGCAGGGATAAAGTAATATTATACACAGCTTTCATTAAAAACTGTAAAATTGAAAAAGAATAAGAGATATCTGACCAAAAAAAAAACCACAATGTTTCAACTTCTAAAAATCACAAGAGCTGGCAAAACTTGACCTGTATAATGACATGGCGGTAATCAGCAAGAGCTGACCTGCAGCCACCTCTTCAGATGGGGTTTTGGTCTTCAGTTTTCTAGGGTCCCCACCTGGCTCTCACCACTCATTTACAGTGGCCTTTGGTAGGCAGCTGTGTTTGTAACCTCTTTGCTGCAGCTCTAGTCTTTATGAAAGTTCCCCCAAAATGCAATTAATGGTTAAATATAATTCCTTCAAGGAGAGCCAAGGGCCGGCCTCTCACTAAAGAGTCATCCATGACACAGTGCCTCAGCATGCATGTCCAAGAAACTAACCAAGTACTATCAGGGATAAGCCAACCACCAAGTCTCTTCTTTAAACATCCTATGCTTTTGTGCTGCCTTTTCTTTTCCCTGTTTTCCAAATCACTGAGTGGCTAGCGCATAATAACTACTAATAAATGATGGATGGATGGACAGATGATAGATGGATGACAAATGTAATATACACTATAGTCTTAACTTCTTCTAGCTACGGGCACATAAAGAATTCTGCTACAAAGGAATCTGCAATATGATTATTAACAGAGCTTTTTTTATTATTATTATTATTATTGTCATTGTTATTCTTATAACAGCTGCTCACAGTTGTTCAAAACTTCCCTGATCTAACATTTAGGAGAAAGGGGTTCCCAGATGAAGAGGAAGAGCCACTACTGCTATACAAAATGATCTTAGGTGATACTTGGGGCTTGGTATTGAATTACAATGAATCACATCCTGAGAAACTTACTATTTTCCTATGGTTCTTTCAGTCTATCTGAGTATATCAAAGAACAAGTCTTACTTTGGCACTAACACATGTTTAAGCCCCTTTATGACACTTGCCAATTTAATTTCCCTTGTAAACAGAGGAGCATATGGCTCAAGCCTGAAGACAACAGAATCTAAACAGGATTTAACAGTAATTGTTTTTAACGGCAAATTATACTGGTTCTTCAGTTCTGGTTGGAATACAAAGATTTGTTTTAAAGAAAGTTAACTTTTGAAAGGCATTATAAAAATTCATGTTATGTATATTTACCACAATTAAAAATAAAAAACAAAGTGTGACATTAAGTAAATAAAAGCAGAAGGTAGAATGCAACCATAACAAAAGGCACCATGGTGATACACAAAATACTGATATTTGGGAGATAAATGACTGTTACAACGTTACTAGTTTCGGACAGAGATGGAAAGTGTTCAGATATACTTTAATTTCACTAAAACAAATATAAAAAATATGTTTAATAATAAATGACATTTTTATGGTGACAGAAAAACTTAAGATCTGTAACCTTGACAATTCATAACAGTTAAAGTCATTAGCTTCTGACTATAATTAACTAGATATGATTTTATATGTAATTATTTATGACTATATATGACCATAATCTATAAATCTACGCCAATAACATCGAACTAGATGGCTCCCTATACCAAGTCTCACGAAGTTCATAATCTGTAAGCTGCAAATGATGATACAAAATAAAATTGTGATAAAAGCACTTCTATATTTAAGATCATAAGCTGGGGCTAATAGTAAATAAACCAGTAAGTAGACCAAATGTCATGATACACCCCACTGTCAAACAGCAGCTGTGACAAATGCCATACAGGAGAGGTGCATGTGTCTATAAGGGTTTACAATAGGCGTAATTCGACCTTGGCAGGGCCTCCTTATGATGAGAGAGACAGCAGCAGCAAAACAAGGCAGAATCCACACAACCAAAGTCAGAGGAGTCTGAGACTGGGCTGGAGAGTTTGAATGCTCCTTGGCACAGATATGGAGTTTACCTTTATGCCGAGAACTATGGAAAGACAGCTAAAGGGGCTTTTAAAACAGAGTGACCTACCTGATCAGATCTGTGTTCTGAAAGGTTTGCTCTGGCTATAATAAGGCAACCCTCCAAAGAGGAATCAGGAAACAGAATCAAAGATTAAACTGATAACAAACAAAATCATTTAGAAATTACCACATCTAGACCAAAAAAATAATGACCAACAGGAAGGAAGTTCAGATAATTGTCCAGGTTTTTTTTTTAACAGAAATGACAAGATAACACTACACTTTTATTTAGGTATATGACATAAAAAAAATTTATAAACAATATAAAATTTAACATTTGTAACATATCAAAAAATGTCATAACTTCTTGGTCAGACCTAAGGTGGCCTACCTACCTCAAGGGTTTTCAAGGCAGAGGACTGGAGCTCCTGGAGAGTCTAAGAACCGAGGCTCTGATTACCTTCCTGGTCCCCTGCCCAGGCTTTTCTTCATGTTTTAGGCTTCTAATAAGGTTTAAAGAAGAAATAGTTTTGCTACTGAAACCAAGTCAGAAACCCAATGTTAACTCCTGTGGCCTCTAAGACCCAGTTAAGAGATTAGAATCAGTCAGTGGGCGCATAGTACCTCAGATGACTATACCCTATGGCTCCTATTTCATCTAAACTTCCAATTCTGATCTCTTTCGTGAAAGTCAATACTCAGAAATAGTCCCCTATCTGTTTCTAAGCCTCCTCAAAAAGGCTCCAACTCTGGGTCACATTGGCACACCCACAAGAACACTAAAAACGAAAAGGGAAAAAAAAGGAGGGGAGGGGAGGGGAGGGGAGGGAAGGAAAGGGAAGGGAAGGGAAAGAAAAAAGAATATACAGCAGCAAACTGGCAAGGACCTGGAGCACAGCTGGGAGGTGCAGACTGGCACATTCACTTTGGAAATTTGGCAACACCCACTGAAGCTCAGCAACTGCACTCCTAGGAATATACCCAACAAAAATGCATGCACAGGTCCATTCACCAAAAGACAAGTATACAAATGCTCATAGAAGCACTATTTCTAATAGCCACAAACTATAAACAGCCCACATGCTGATCAATAGCAAAATGAATAAATAAAGTGAGGTATATTCACATGGTGAATATCTACAGCAATGAGACTGAATCAATTACAACTACTCATACAGGTAGTAACCTTGGAAACGACGGATGAGGAGGGTTTCTATTTATATATAATGTCCAAAAACAGATACAACTCAATAATCATATTTGGAAATAATCTCAATCTTTACCTTAATACTAAAACCCAAAATAAATCACAGATTTAAATATTCAGAGTTAAAAACTTCTATAAATAAACATAGCAGAAATTCTTAGTAACCTTGGACTTGGCAAAGAGTTCTTAGATACAACACATAAACTGCAAAATTTTTTTTAAAAATCAATAAATTGGATTTTGTAATGACCTATATGATCTGTGCACTTTCCTATATATATGTTGAATAAAAACACTACTAAAAATTAAACAAAAACAAAAGTATAAGGATTGAGTGGAGGGTAGACAACAAAATTGGCCACTGTCATCTCATACATATATCTCAAATACATCTCAAATACATCTATCCTGCTAATAGAGAAACAAAGCCAACAGTGGCAGAACAGGGGTAAAAATAGTTATTGGGAACTGTCTGTCCTACCCTTCGAACTGAAATGGGGAGGGGGAGTACAATGAAGAAAGAATCTTCTATAAGATGGCTCTCCTGCCATGATTATTCTTAGTTCCCCAGAGACATGGACGAAAGTATATTATTCAACATTAAGAGCAAATAAAAGACACCTCGGTCCTGGATTCTTTCACTGAATCTCCTTTATTTCCTTCTCTCTTCATTTGGTCCTATACTTATTTTATTTTCTCCCTTCATTTCTCCTTATTCTTTCAGGCTTCTCTTTTTGCTTTCTGCAACCACGCATCATTATCATATGCCCTTTTTCTCTGCACTTAAGAGGCTCCAAAATAAGAAAAGGAATTAAAATACATGCACAAAAATAGCACAGGTTCTTTATGTGTTTCAAATGCTCTTATGCTGAAGAAGGGACAACATATAATCTCTATTACTTTGCACCAATCTTGTTTATACAGCATTGTTAGAATACAGGCCACAGCATAAATATTTTTGAACTTCCTCCCTCTCCCTTTTTCTCTTCTCCTGAAAAAGGTAGTTAGCAATTTGTCAATTCAAATATGTGCTAGCTATGCGGGATGCTAATTATCTAGGCTACTACTTCTTATTTATTCCAGTATAAGGACTCCTCTAAAACAACAAAATAAAAAATGTCAAAAATACACACACAACTAGAAATGATCCTTTTAGTATCTGTTCTCTGAGAAAATGCAAACCTAGCAGGCACTGATATTTTACTTTTGACTGCTTGTGAACTTTATTAATGACTACACATCCATTTACATTTAACAGCAACGTGGGCAATGCTTAGTGTGAATGTGGATTCTCAGCTTCCCAAACTGCTCAGCCCTCCCTGGAGTCAGCCCAAATGGATTGGAAATCATGGCTCTGAGCACTCTGGGCTCAGCTCTTCTTTTGATTAAGAGTTGTCGAATTTTGTTCATGAGTTCACTGGAGTAGCAATACAGTTTGACAACAAGTTTAGTACAGCAAAGCACTTTCTGTTCACTCAGGATCTTTCTAGCATGATTTGTCTGAGTCTTTCCAACAGCCAGTATTTATGTGTTCTCTCTCCTCATCACTTAGAACTATTATCTAAAAATGTTTAATAAATGATCGTCACCTTTTTTCTAGCTATTATTGTTAATACTGCTTCTCTTACTACTTTTCCTCACCTACTCTACCCCATAAATTTCCAAATCCCAATAGTGTTCTAGCTTGGAAATGCAAGAAGAAACAAAAACTTAAAAATCTAGTTTTTTATCAAATAAATATACACACCTTATTTTTTATTTTTTTACATTTACATGGAGTAGATGAGGAAGTAAAACTGTGCGTGGCTCTGTCCCTACCATATTTAAGATGAATATATTCCTTCATTCGACAGGCACTCGATCAAAAAGAAAATACTCGTAGTAAGAGTTACGCCTAAAATCTGTAAGATGGGTATTCTCTTGCAACAGATTTATCTTCCTTTTAACTGGCAACAGCATACGAATCAGGCACCATTCTTTTTTATTCATTCATTAACGTTCTCTGTCCTTAATTTTTAAAATGAGTAAAAGTTAACATTTTTCTCTTTCTCCAAAGTATTAAGAAAAAAACAAAACAACTATAACTTTTTGTCACTCCATTGGTTTCTGTCCTATGAGTCAGCCATTATGAACAGAGGAACTCTATGCCTCCCCTATAAAATGACATTCGATGGACCGCCACTATTCTTCTTTTTTCCTCCTCTTTTAATTCCCCCTCCACACATACTTCCACCCCTGACCTATGGATGTTGTCATTTCCCCTTAAGAACTGGATCTCTAAAGGTGGGGCGTCTCCTCCCACACGCTCATGGCGTGCGCCCAGGGCCTGGAGTCCACCCCACCCCAGGTATGGTCCGTGGCTCCACCTGGGGATTGAATCCAGGACCTTCTGCGTGTAAAGCAGACGTGCTAACCACTACACTATGGAGCCACCCCCACTATTCTGTTAAAGATAAAAATATAATTTTAAATTTCAAGGTGGTACTGAGATGTTAAAATAATATTTTCTAATTAAGGCCTCCAAAAACATTCAAAATTCCATTATGATATCACCTCAAATCCGATTTGTATTTTTCAATAAAGATCCTGAAAGGTCTACAAAAATAAATTTTTTGTTTTGCTTTTCCCGTTTTACAAAATTGTCTGAAAAAAACTAATTCAATCAACACTAGTTGTTAGAAAACTAGCAGTTCCCATTAAGCGGGTTAAGAATATGAGATGGAAAAATTATTAGGAACTTCACATTACTATTATTGAAAATGTTATTTCTCTACTCGGTTCCATGAAATATCAAAATATTATTCTATACTGCAGACAGTGAGCAAAATCAATTGTGGCAAATAATAACTTGGTTTCTTAAAAACAAGTAGTTTCTCCCCTCTATAAAGAAAGAAGACTGGGTTTCTTCATCCTTCCTCCCAATATAATATATTCATGGGAACACTGACCATTTATAAATTCCAAATATCTTTGAGACTTAGCCCATCCTTCAAACAACTAACTTAAAAAAATAAATAAATAAAGACTTTTAAAATTTAGGTAATAGGTGAACAAAGAATTGAAGAATGTGATGGTAATGCTACATGATATTATAAGCTATTAAGTTCCTGGGCAAGTCTACGGCCATGCCACCCTGAACAAGCCCAATCTCGTCTGATCTCGGAAGCTAAGCAGGGTAGGGCCTGGTTATTACTTGGAAGTACTAGGAAGACCAGGTGCTGTAGGTGTAAAAAATAAAAAATAAGGAATTGTAAGCTGACAAGGTTCTTGCAATCTGTGAGGTCAACCAAGGGTTGCCTCACCTTAAAGAAGAAAAATTTAAAAAGTGCCTGGGCAAGATATAATGGTACTAGGCCATAATTTTCTTAACTTTGGATTCTTGTTTTTCACGTTCTTCCAAACAAATTACAAAAGGCAAATGATTTGACTACTCATTATTGTACGGCTTTAAAAAAAAAAAAAAAGAAAAAAGAAAAAAGAAGTAACTTCTATTTTTAATATATTTACATTAATGAAACAATGTCTATATTTGCAGAGTGTTGGCTGACCCATAAACTACATTTAACACCCACTAAGTCAGCATATCACAACTGCCAAATATTATGTGTAAGCGCCAACCCTCCCCCCACCCCCAACAAACAAAGCAAGCAAGCTCTGGTAAAACTGTTTATAAAGTTGTCGTAAGCATGGAAGATGATACCTAAACTTTAAAATCACGGTCACATACATCCTCCCTTTACATCCAATTTAAGCACAGGAGCTTAGGAAATTAAGTAATTAAAATATTTTAGAGTTTTTCCTTATAAGAATATATTTTAATCATAAAAAAACCTTCACCCATTCCTAATTCATTTCTCATTAACACTCATTCATTCTGTTCAACCCTCAATTTATCAATATAGAATTCATGCTATTCAAAAAAGAAAACCAACATAATTACGGCTGTCATCTCATTAAGAATGCTCTTCCCAGTAACAGAACTCTGACATTACAGTTGGCACCCACACCATTCCCTATTTGCACCACCATGCTCTCCCCTTCCCATCACCACCATTTTACTGGCAGAACATTCACAAGACTGAAGGTCTGTTTCTTCATCTCAGGAAACAGAATACTTAAAAACGGATGGCTAGCCACAAACCAGAAGTTAGACGCTACATAAAAATAAACACAAATGTACCTAAATTGTTCTATTTTCAGTCTCTAAAGAAAGCAGTAACATCTTCCATATCTCTTAATGCCCAGAATTATAGCCAGGAGCCTTTCACCTAATTATACTAATAAATTGATTTAATGTCATCATTTTGCCATCAGAGCATGTCCTCCATACACTAGTGTGTTTTAATTAAATCTTCTTTACCATGGTAGGTTCTTCACATATTTTTTCCAGTGTTTTTCCTATTTAATCCCTAACTACCAAATTATTTCTCTATGTTTTCCTAAATATTAAACCTATGAACAAAAAGATAACCCTGAAAACTAACCACAGAAGAGATAAATCAATACACCTTAAATACAAAATATCAACATCAGGTATAAACTATTAGGTAATCAAGAGAAAGGTAAGCATCAACTGTATGCCCCCAAATCCCAATTTAAAACATTATGTAGTATACAGAATTTTGGAAAATGGAAATGAACACAGTATTTACATAGCAAAACAGACAACTATAGCCTCATTTCTGACTTGAGATTTTAAAAAATCTTAATTCTATTCATTAAGTAAAACAGCCATTTTAAGGAAATACCTCCTTACAGGTATAATCATTTGATTGACAGATAAAATAATTGCTTTAAAAATACTTGAGTCATTTTGTCCTTACCTGCAGGCACGAACCATTACTGCATGCAGTGACTGTTCCATTTCCTAGCACAGACTTGAAGAAGCATATCTCTCTTTCAGAATGTGACTAATCTGTGGGTTTGCAATTTCTAAGCTATTTACAAATGGCACTCCCTTTCCACATAAGAAAATACTTATTACAACCAAAAGTCAAGAATTTTTAACCTAGATCTTACAAATAATGTTGGTAATTATGTGTAGCGACATCATCAAAATACAGGAAGAAAATGTAATACTAGAATTTCCTTAAAGAAAGTAAGATTATTTGTTTATTTTTTTAGCTAAGCAAATTATTTTTTAAAGCCTTCAACAGCTGTCACACATGAACCAGCAGTCTGCTGTGTTATGGTGTGCATGCTGCAGCTGATTAGGCTTCACTATTTTTTTAAAAATCAATTACCCTTTGTAAAAGCAGAACAGCTTGCCCATATACACATCTTCAATACAGCACAATGACCAGCATGCAGTACAATACATTATATAGCAAACTTGACAAGAAAAAAACATGTCCTGGTTTGTTTCTTAGCAATGCTACACCATTAATTGTTCATGCAAGAGATGTAGCTGTACCTTTCTGATGAGGACGACTTCTCAGAGTTAACTGACATCAGCAGCTCAATCTTCTGCTTGATTTCTGGAAAAATCAGAAAATATTCACAACCAAGATTGCCTGCCCTTGCTTTCAAGCCTTATATCAAGAGATTTTTCTTCTCTAATCCCTTTTGTTCAAAATGAGGCCACAAGATTCGCAGTACTTCTGTTAGGACTGGGATTCAATGGTGCTATAAAGGGAAAAAGCTCCAGAGGCATCAGGCCTTGCTAAACTATGCACATGACTGTTTATGAAAGCAGGAAGTACCATTTCTTTTAAGCAGAGGGGTGTTTTCTTTTTTAAGGTAGAACCAGTCTGGCCCTACTAGAAGATATTAAAAGCAGCAAATTAAAATGCAAACGAGAAATGCTAACGACTGAATTCAACATACTAGATAATCTGAGAAGCCTGGGTAATAAAGTTACAGGCTGTAATAAACAGATATGCAACCCCTGGCTACTTCTATTTCACCAGCCCTGAAAAATATGGCTCAGTGAATCATTTTTATCACTTAAGAATGAAACATTAAACCAGAACCCCAATTTATAGATTAAAATTGTTTAACCTTTGTTATAATTTCTTGGTTGTTTTTAACTAAAAATAGAATTAATCTCTACTCCCTAGCTCCTTTAGAGAAAGACTTGTATTTTACACCTTAATTTCCCCCTCCTCTTTCACAGTACAGCACAAGTGAACAGCAACACCCAGTTACCTAGCAGATAATCTACTTCTCCTTTTAGGAAAGGACTGACAATGCCATCTAAAACAGAAATAAAAGCGCCAATTTAATTTATTTAAAAGATAATTGCCTGATACTGACTTGGAAAAAAAGATAATAGACTAAAAGGGAAGGAAAGGTAAAAATAAAAGGGAGGTAGAAAAGAGAAAGAAAAAAATCCATTTCCATTAAAATACTAATGATTAACCAAAAGCACATAATTTTACATGAATAAAACTGACATGGTCTTATTACTCAGACTATTTCACATGTAAAACTGTTTTCCTTTTCATAAAGGGGTTTTCCTATTTGTAATTAAAAGTTCACATACCAAAAATAAAACACAATGCCACTGAAATGCTATAGGCAGTCTCAGGATTTCGAAGTAGACTTCAATAGTTTGGGGATTTGTTGTTATTGTTGTTGTTGTTTTTTAAGGGTATAACAAAGCCTAATTTTTACAAATCTTGACTACAGAAACCAAAAGAATATGAGAAGATGTAAAGGGAAAAGGAATAAAAATTGGTTACATAAAATACAATGGACCTCTACAGGAATATCTTCTTTATATTGTTAAAATAAAGATTTTTCCAAATTGCTTAAATTTACAATTCTTCCAACGGGCATGACCGGCATGGCATGAATATCTAATGAGAGAACAGAATCTACCACAGATTATAGCCAAACTACCTAACCACTGGGGAGAGCACCCTGCAATGTGGTTAAATTGAGATGATGATAATGAAACTTACCTTGAGGATTTTTACATGGATTACAGAGCCTGGCACCTGGTGCCATAGTGAATGCTCAGTAACATCCCTCCCACCAGGTTAAAAAGAGCCCAGTGTTTAAGAGCTCGGGCTCTGCTGCCAAGTAACTTTGGATTTGAAAGCTGGCTTCTCCAACATTTTTAATAGCTACATGACCTTGAGGAAATTACTTAAACTCTCTAAGCCTCTATCTCCTCTCCTATAAAATGGGGATAATAATTCTTAGATGAGGGGCTGTTGTGAGGACTTAATGAAATAATCCATGAAAGTCATGTAGTGTCATGCATGGCACATAAACCCTCTCTGCCTAGCAAAGGAAAGTGATCCTAAATAACTATTTGTTGAATTAATTAATGAGGTGTACTACGTTTGTCCCATCTTAAAAGTTTTTCCACAGTTTTAATCCATCTTGTCCCTCTTACTACTAACCTCAACATCCACCTGTTTATCATTAGTGTTATTATATATGGAAATTTAACTTTAATCTGTATCTTAGTCTCCCTATCTAGAGAATATTCCCAGTCAATCAACTAACCACTTCAGAAATGAGGTTACACTTTAATCCATCTTCACCGTGGCGATTTTTCATTCCAAAAAGAAAAAAGTTCACACTTGAGTGTATCTATATAAAATCTGTACACTTAAGCTGAAAGACCCCAAGATGAAACTACACAGATCTAACGAAGTTTATACCCTTCCAATCTTATAAACATTGGAAAGAAAAGTTTATACCCTTCCAATCTTATAAACATTGGAAAGAAAAATTAAAACTCTAACCCATTTTCTGGCTGGTAACTTTAGGAGCTCCAAACCAAATGGTTTTAAATAATACATGAAAAGGTTTCCAACATCATTTTTACATTTTCTTCAAATCTTCAGATTTGTTTATAGCTTCAGAAAAACTGAAAAGTTCAGGAATGTTTGCAAACACTACGTTAACACTGTACCCTTTGAGGCGCATATATTCCATCTATGCTACTATCTTATCAGTACTTTATCAATACCATCCATGGGTCTGATTACCCCTTACAGTCATTAAGAACTCCAGAAGCCTCGTCGGTTTCATTCCACCACAAGAACTGCCACAATCCTGGGGGGCTTTGGTGTTCATATTGATATGACCTCCAAAAATCTTGGCCAGGGACTGTGGCCTCCTCAAGTCTCCTCACTGTCTCCTGAACCTCTGAAAACCTCTGATCACTCAAATCATCTACTCTCATGACCACACTTAGGACGTTCTCTTACATGCGCTACAAATATTTCCCCAAAAATCAGCTGATTGGTTTTCTATTTTACTCACAGTATCTAGGACCCTATACTTTATTTTTTTACAATTAAGTCCACTAATCTTTTCCTTTATGAATTATGGCCTCCTGTTAAACCTGGACTTTCCCAACACTAAAAATTTTTAAATCATCATCCTATTTTTCTCTAATACACTTTATAATTTTATTTTGCACGTAAATCTTAAACTCTCCTAGAATTTATTTTGCTCTATGAATTGATAAAGTGTGCCACTATGTTTTTATAGTTCGCATTTTAAAGCCTTATACCCACCCCGACTCCACAACTCTATAAATTACTCTCTTTTCCACCACTCCTTGGTTTTTCCAAAGCAGCAGAATTTACAACCTTGTAAATACATATTTATTTAACCATTTACTGTCTCCATTTATGCATTCAGGCCAATGAGGGCAAAAAGGCCGCACCTCTTTATTTCACAAAGAAAATAATCCAGTGATACCTATGTGGTTTGAATAAGCATATTTAAAAATTATAGTTCACTTGATGTTTTAGTCATTGTTTTAATTGCTAAATAACATTATACAATAACATAAGTTTTGCTGGGGTTTTTTTTTTTAATGCTTTTGTATTTTTATTATTCTTCTAAATGTGGGTTCTTTGCTGGATCATCTTTTTTTCACCCAGACCTTCAAATGTTGGTGATACTCACATGACCCTCTTTTCCCTCACTGACTCTTTTATCTGTATCCTTCCTTATTCCACGTTCCCTGGTGATCTAGTGGTCAGGATTTAGCGCTCTCTTTTATCTGTACCCTTGACATTCACAACCATAAGGGCACTGATGACGACCAAATCTGAATTTCTAGCTCAATATGCTCCTCCACAACCCAGAAATGTCCTTCAATCCCTACTAGACATTGTCACCTAAATGCCTTGAATGCAATATGTAAAACTAACTCCATCAACTTTTCAATCTAATGTCTCCTTTTATGGTCTTTGTCTTAGTGAAGAGCAGCATCACTAACCCCCAAACCCCCAGTCAGAAATTTTTCAGGGATCCCAGACTAGTATCCCTGTTCCTTTTGGGACATCATTACCACCCTTCTCCTTTTTATTATATGTTTTATGCTCTGGAAATGCTGAGATCTACTCTACGATTCCCCAAACACACCATGCTTTCTCACACCAAGTCTTTTCTTACACAGTTTGCTCTGCCTGGAATACCACTGCGCAGTTCGTTTCCCTTGCACACGCAACTCACTTTTCTAATCTCAGCCCAATCATTACCTATTCTCTGACATCTTCCCGGACAGAATACAGGTCACCTCATCTGCCCCTCCATGTATCACATACACTTGCATTACTTGTTTGATTCCCCACTGAGACCAAAGCTTCCTTAAGGACAGGGAATTGCATTTTCACTTCAATTCACACATGTCTGTTGATACTTTCATGGTCACTGTAGCCTATTCTAGTCCAGTTAATGTTAATGGTGCAATCTAGCTAAGTTTGTTTCCTTAAATATGCATTGCCAGATACAATTAATCAGAGATTCAAACAAAGTAGAGCAAGAAGGATACTCAGATGCCATCGCCTAGCTGAATCCACAAATTTATAAAGAAATTGGAAGGGAAAAAAGATTAGCTAGAGGCAATAACATTACCCTCTCAAAAGGTTACTGTCTCTGAGACCAACAGTTAAATTTCCAAGGACTTAGCAATGCAAGTAGAATAGTTCAGTCTTTTTTAAAATCGGCTTCATAAATGCTATTTTCTCATATCTCCAATCCATTAGAATCATCACTATTAGTTGGCTTTCTTAATTAAAATAACTGGTTGGCCTGTGACATCATACTTTTCTTATTCATCACCTTACATAGCAAAAAAAGAAAAACCAATGCACTGGGAATTCTCCTACAGACCTTCACAATACCCCTTTATTCTCATTATACTAACACTTTACAAGATACTCAAATTATTTGTAAAGAGGAGAAATTTAACTCTTCAGCAATGGACTACTTTCTCTAATATTTCACTTTCTACTCAGTCACATGAGGCTGAAGACTCCCGGAACACTTACGGCCATGAGTCCCGAGCTGCGCCAATCCCTAAGAACCCTGACCAGGAATAGCAGTTAGCAGTAACTAATATAATACTAAGTCCGGTAAAGATGGTGCTTCCAAGACATCCTGGAAGAGAAACTGGGCAGTCCTGAATCCACCTGGAATTCTAAGAGTAATAGCAGCCTAAAACTAACATAGGGATGCCATAGAGGTGATATGCCCCTGTGTCCTTTAGATCACTAAGCACCAAGCACAAACTCAGATAAGATTTTTATTTTATGGCATGGAAATTAAGTAACACAATAATTGGGCAGATAATTCTACCTAAATTCTCAGACCTACATCCTTTTTCCACAAGTTTATTCCAAGAGATTTACTAAACTACCTTTCATTTGCCAAATTCATTACATGATTATCCAAAAATCTGATTTTTATTTTGGCTATATACTTTTTTTTTTTAATTACTGTCTCATACATATTTGGAGCCATTTCAAGCTACAAGAAACAGGTATGTACTCAGGTGATCTCAGGTGCTAGGATATTACTGCAAAAATAGGAAAATACCTCAGCAGGCCTAAGTACCAGAATCTTGTTCAGAAGACAAGGCAGCTCTTGAATCTCAGTTTATGTTACCAAGTGCTCAGAGGGACTGTTCTCCACCTTAATTAACGCTTCATCATCCTGGTGGAGCAACACTTCTGATCCTAATTTAATTTCTTCCCTCACCATCAATTAACTTCTTCTCTTTATTTCACATGTTCAGATTCTGCTGACTCAGGATGCATATTTAGGGCCTTCTCTCTTGGTGTCTCCAATTTAAGCCTAGGAGGATATTTAAGGGGCTCCCATTTAAATGCAAAGGAGTTGCCTACAGACACTTCCCCAGCTCAGTCAAGAGTCAATCCCTGATAATCACCATCTGGAACCAAATATTATTGACGCCCTGACTCAATTCAAGAGACAGACATGTAGTAAGAGACCCTTCATGAGGGGGCATGAGTAAAAGCAAAGTCTCAGAGACATCTAGGAAGGTCAATACTGACTAACCAACACCCTGAAGATCAATCTAGCCTAAAAAGGAGTCCTTGTTATGCCAGCATTCATTATTCAAGTTTTCTCTATTATGAGAAAACATAAAAAAGCAAAAATTGTGCAAACAAAAATAATTATTAGTGAACTAACCATTCAAAAAAGTGTCCCCAGTTAACACCAGCCTTTGCCCCCACCCATCAAACGCTTTCTCTAAACGCAGTCTCTCACTGATGGTCAGGTCATACATTCCAACAACTCAAAATGCAAATCCAGAGCAAAGTAAAAACTAAAAATCAACAACAAAAGATGCAACATTTGACAAAGTTAATGGCAGATACTAAAGAAATGTTAGAATTCCAGGTAAATCCACTGACAAATGAGGATACAGGAATTAGGAAGGTTAGTAACTGATGAGAAAAGTCAACAAGGATAATAATATGTTAGGTGTCTCAAGAATAATTATTGGATTATCAAAGGCTACTAAATGTAAAAAAAAATACTCAAAGTCTGCAAAAAATGTCCTTCAATTCCAATTGCATTGTAACTTAAAAGCCACCCAATCATATTGTTGTAAAAAAAACTTAGTATAAAAACGTATGCCAAAACAATCAACACTTGATATAATTTTTGTTCATTCTAAAACTCAGTATCTATTTTTCAATTATAACTTAAATTTTGTTAAATGAAATATAAGCTTACTTTCAGAATCCAATTTTATTTTTCAAGATAAAAATCCCAATTTCGTCACCATTCTTTAAAAGTAGTCTTTTTTCAGTATCAAATTTCCTCCTTCCATAATTTCAAAAAAAAAAATTACTTATGTTCCTAAATATGGTACTGTGCCAGTTGACCACAACGTGTTCATGCCAAACTCCACAACGGGGCAAAGGGCTGGGAGCTGAAGGAGGAGAAGGAAGTGATCTCAGGCTCATTAGCTTTCCGGTCTAGAACTTTCAAGGTAGCAGCTACTGCCACTTATCGAAAATTTCATTTACTAGAGAAAATGTTTTTCCTTCTGTCGCCTTTTAAATTATTACTCTGGGTATACTTTATAACCCAAAAGGAATACTAGCTTTTTTTTTTTTTTTGAGAAAAATAAAAATGGTTATTAATTCCCAAATTCTAGCAAGAAAAGTGGATCAATCCCCTCAAATTGGAATTCCCATCCTCACCCACACCCTGGAAGCCAGCGAGCAAGAATGCAAGGGAAAGAAAAAGACTATTCCTCTGCCCAAGACCCCAGATCACCAAACCTAACACAAAACAGAGCATGTTGATACTTTACACAGTTCATCATACAGTATTTGTTACCATTGTTTTGTTACTTTGATGCTGAAAATTTTAAGGAACTAAATACAAAAATGCATTAAAGTATGAAAATATGAATGTTTAAATAAACTCCTAATTTTATTAGTCTCACCATCACTGCCCTCTATTAGAGGTGATATGTAATGAAACTAATCCCTAAAACTGTCTACAGGTTTCTCACCACAGCAGAATATCATTAATAGTTAATCCAGCCACTATACAGAACAAAGACGCTCTTACCCTGACTCTGTTGGGGAGACAGAAGAAGCTACACAAGTTCTTAGATAACTGAGCTGTTACACTCAGAGTGTGTGTGATCTAATGCTCTGTTTATCAGGAAGCCAAGTTTTAAAGCTATCTGTTTTACACCTACAAAATATCACTTGTATATTTTTCTAAAACAATGTATGAATTTTAGAAATTACATCACAGAATAATATTCAGAAAAAGGAAGTCTTTTTAAAGCTGATTTTTCATACTAAATATTAATATACAACTGAAACTACTTGGTTCTCTAATATTGTGACATAATTTCATAAATTAAGATATTTTAATTTCATTAACAATTTTGGCATACAAAGAACTGTGAGTTCACCAAGGCAATGAATACCTGCTTTCCTTTACTAACTCCTTTAGTAAGCCAAGGCCCACCACTCAACCATCTTAAAAAGAAACTTCGCCAGGAGGTGGCAAAATCATTATGTAAGGCTTATTTCCATATATAAGAAAACAATCCATACAAAAATACGTGGATATAAGGAGGAATTAGTGTCCCTAACTCCCAATTCACATTAACTTTCAAACTTAAAAACTGGAATTGATGTGATATACTCCAATTTTTCCACCCTTCTACATTCCCTCAGTACCAACAGGTTACTAAGCTAGGCGATACCAGAACAGGGGGAAGAGGGTGTCACAAAAATGTGTAAGGCAAAATTCTTTCCCTCAGAAAGTCCACAGTCTAATATTTAACATTTAGCTTGAACCATCAGGCTTATTTAGGCCCTTTAAATAAAATCAATTCATTTAAACCTTACAACAATTGGAGAAAATAGGTACTTAATATAATTTCCATTTTACATGTTTGGAAACTGAAGCTTTGAAAGTTTAAGAAATTTGCTCAAGATTCCAGAGCTACACAATTCCATTGAAAATAATAAAATACTTAGATATAAATTTAACCAAGGAGTGAGAAAATTGTACACAGAAAACTACAAAACACGAAAGAAATTAAGGACCTAAATAAATGGAAAGACATTTTTTTGTTTATGGATTGGAGGAATTACTATAATTAAGACGGCAAATTGATCTACAGATTCACATATTACCTATCAAAATCCCAACTGCCTTTTTGTAGAAATGGGCAAGCTGACCCTAAAATTCATATTGGAATGCCAGGGACCCTGAATAACCAAAACAATATAGAGGAGAAAAAAGAGCAAAGTTGGAAGACACACATCTTGATTTCAAAACTTACTACCAAAGTTACAGTAATTAAAATGCTGCAGAACTGGCATAAGGAAAAACATATAAATCAATGGAATAGAATTAGAGTTCAGAAATAAACCCTCACACTGCACTCAACTGATTTACAACAAGAGTGCCAGAGCCATTCAACAGGAGAAAAAGGTCTCTTCAAAAGATAAATAACTGGATCTCCATATGCAAAAGAATAAAGCTGGACTCCTCTCCCACACTATATACAGAAATTAACTCAAAATGGACCAAAAACCTAAATATAAAGGCTAAAACTATAAAACTCTTAAAGGGAATGTAGGTGTAAATCTTCATAATTTTTGGATTAGGCTAAAGTTCTTAAATACAACACCAAAAGCATGAGGAACAAAAGAATAGATAAACTGAACAGCATAAGAATTTTTAAAAATTGTGCATCAAAAGATATTATTGAGAAAAAAGATAACCTGCAGAATAGGAGTAAATATTTATAAATCATATATCTGATAAAGAACTAGCATCTAGAATAATAAAGAACTCTTACAACTCAACAATTAAAAATCCCAACAACTCAATTAAAAAATGGGTGAAGGATTTAAATAGACATTTTTCCAAAGAAGAAATACAAATGGCCAATAAGCACATGAAAAATTGCTCAGCATCATGTGTCATTAGGGAAATGTGAATCAAAACAAGAATGAAATACCATTTTACACGTCCCAGGATGGCTACAATCAAAAAAATATTAACAAGTGTTGACGAGGTTATGGAGAATCTGGAGCCTTCATGCATTGCTGGTGGGAATGTCAAATGGTACCTCTGCTTTGGAGAACAATCCGGCAGTTCTTCAAAAAATTAAGTAAAAAGTTACCATATGACCCAATAATTCTACTCTTTGGTATACATACCCAAGAGAATTAAAAACATGTTCATATTGTTCACACAAAAACTTATACACAAATGTTCATAACAGTGATATTTATAATAACCAAAAAGTGGGGACAGCCCATATGTCCATCAACTGATGAAGGGATAAACAAAACACACACACTACCACATGGATGGATCTTGAAGACACTATAAAGAGTAAAACAAGCCAGACACAAAACATACATTGTATGATTTCCTTTTACATGATGTGTCCAGGAACAGGGAAATTATACAGAGACAGAAATTAGATCAAGGGGCTGAGAGGAAGGAGAATGGGGAGAGGCGGCTAACATACCTGTTTCCCTTTAGGATGATGAAAATGTTCGGGAATTAGATAATGGTGATGTTTTTACAACATTATAAATATGCTTAAAACCACTGAGTTGTACACTTTAAAATGGTTTTTTAAAAGGGAATGTATGCGAAATTATACAGAGACAGAAATTAGATCAAGGGGCTGAGAGGAAGGAGAATGGGGAGAGGCGGCTAACATACCTGTTTCCCTTTAGGATGATGAAAATGTTCGGGAATTAGATAATGGTGATGTTTTTACAACATTATAAATATGCTTAAAACCACTGAGTTGTACACTTTAAAATGGTTTTTTAAAAGGGAATGTATGCGAATTTTATTTCAGTTTAAAAAAAAAAAAAAAAGATTGCAGAGCTAGCATGTGACTGAGTCAGGATGAGAGCCCAGGCGGCCTAGCTTCCAAAGCCTAGCTCCGCAGCTATGCTGCACGTCCTGCAAGGAGGAAGTGATCGGTCCACCTGCGGAAAGAAAATGGTCAGAGAGGTTTGGGGGCTCATTTACAAGGGGTAAGAGGATTTTGCCAAGTGAAGAAATATCCCACTCTAAACAGGAATATGGCACAAGCAAAGCTACAAAGAACCGTACTGTGCAGGCCATCCGAGCTGCTGGTGACTGCAGCAGTGAAGTAGGTACTGGTTGAAGCAAGAGATACTGGCAGGAGAGGCCTGTTCCAAACACCTTATGTGCCACACAAAGAAGTCCTGGTTTTACATAGGGTAGAAATATAAGCGACTGAACAGCCAAAACTAAAAGAGATTCAGCAGGCAAATACGATTTAAAATCAAAATTTTAAAACCCTGATTCAAGCAGGAGAGGAAATATTAAAACTTCAAGGAGCTATTTATAAGACTCATCAATTTTCCACAATTCATTTTGTGTCTGCACGCCCACATAGTACCCCCTCGGGAACTTTGCCAATTATCACTTCTCACATTTGTTGTAAATTCTAAAATTCTCACCTCAACCCCATCAGTCACTCATGATTTCTATAAAAATCGTTAACGTCAGCAAGAAAATAGTAAAGTCTACTTCCAAGGCTTTTGTTGCTTTACAAAATGTTATGAAGTACCACAAATACATTAGCAAAACGGACTGAGGCCCCTTTATTCTTGCCTTGCTGTCTGTGAGATTTCCTACCAATTACATGAACATGAAATCTGAACTAGTTCTCCATTTTCATATGCAAGAATCAACATACTGGGGTACCCTAAACATATCAAGGACACAAAAAAACTTAGCTTTGTTACATCAAAGTGGCCTTGAAGCAATATTCCAGAGTACAAGTTCTTTATACTTACCATCTTTAGTACTGAGTTGCTGATTTCTGGACACTTAGAAAAGTATTTTGAACATGAAATAATGCCTGAAGATTAAGACACTGGGAATAATAATTGTAATAAACTGCAAGAGCAATAATAACAAGAGTTAACATTTCATACCAATTACAATGTGTCGGACACTCTTCTATTTGCTTTACATATAACCCTTAATACTCTCAGATCCCTGTAAGATAAATATTATCATTATCTTCATTTTACAGATAGGAAAATTGAGGTACAAAAAAGGCTAAGTGACTTGCCATGGCATAGAGCTAGTACAGTGGAGGGAGAATCTGAACCTAGATTAATACACATAGAGTTCTGGGCCCTCACCTACTATGCTCTATGTGTGTCTGATATAGAATATTCTCTAATTTTTCATAATAAAAAACTTGAATACTAACTTGTATTAATATTTTTGACAGTTATAACACAATCCCACAAATATAATCCTATTCAGACTTCATGTTTATAATCTTGCTGTCTCCTACCCTAAAAATAATCTCTTCCTCTCTGTCAATCTTAAAACAATCATTTGTTATACCTATACACTTTCTTAAGTATTTAGAGGGATAAAAAAATCATTGAGTGTCTAAAATAAATTGAATTATTCTGCTATATCTGACTACATTTTATGGTGTAAGTTAAGTACAGGACCAGTTAGTACCGGTTGTAATATAGGCAATCTAAGAAAGTTTCAGGATGTATCTCTTGTATTTAATTTTCGTCTTCATGCCAAGGGCTATTTGTACTGATTTGCACAAGTACTAAATCACTCTCTTGGGGTGATAACACCTAAAATGTCCTAGAGGTAATTCTGATGTACAAACCAGTACTGAGATTCCTTGGTTTTACACTTGGCCCCTGTCCTCCCGACATAATTAAGCGACAATATTACAAATACACAATTTATTTCACAAGCACAATTAGCCAGTCATGCCAAACAATATTCTATTTATTGACTTCAATATAGGGAATGCTAGTTGTTATAATCCAGCAAGTTCACTGTTCCAAAACTAAGCTAGAAAAACACTCACGTGTATCCTAGCAGAATCACACAAAGGTACTCATCATAACACTACATGCAATGCAAATAACGGATAACAACCCGATTGTTAAATCAACTATGGCACATTTATCACACACAGCATTTGAAAAAAAATGAGGTAGATCTACATGTTCTGAATGAGCTCTAAAACTAAGAGAAAACTGTGGCTTGCATAATACGCAAAAATATACTACTTTTGTAATATATATTTTCATAGATATACATGTATGTGCACATAAGTATATACACATGCATATGCAAATGAAAAATAAAGTAGAAAAGAATATATTCTGAAATCACTGGGAAAAGGTCTTCCTTACTTCTGGAGATGAGTCGTAGAACGAAGAATGGTGATCAGAGGAATTTTATCTTTATCTGAACTTGAATTTTTTATAGGTATTACTTGTGTAATTAAAAATAATTTTCTCAAATAATGTAAAGTGTTGCCAAAGGACACTCCTTTTTGTGGCTACGCGGCTTTCAAATGGACATTGCAAAAAGACTGCTATCGCACCATTATAAACAGCCTGCAAGATGCCAATTTTCACTTTCAAACTAAATTCACAGTTTAATCAAGGTCAAAAGAGTGTTCTGTTGGAATTTTTGAGAGTGGGGAAAAAAGAACAAATAAATTCTTCTGACACTGTTCTAGCATAAGAAAGAGAGTTTCATGGAGATTGTAAAATTGTCATTTAAATTGAGCTTTAAAAACTAAATTCAGTCTGTCCCTTCCAATTCCATAATAAGCAGACTCTTAAAATAAAATAAAATTGCTGAAACAAATTGGTGAACAAAAAAAAATAGAACCTCTCTAAAAATACAGGTTATTAATTTAGCAACCCCAAAATGTTCAAGTCTCAACTAATGGATGGACTGTGCTTATGAAAAACATGTGACTGCTGTAGAGACAGAGAATAGATAGAATAGAGTTTAAGATAAAAACTTAGAGGAAGAGCCATCTGAATATTAGGGGTTTTTGTTAGACCATGCCAAGGAGAAGGCTGTGTGCTTAAGAAGCTACAGTCAAATGCCAGGGCAATTACATAGCAAGAAACAACTCCCACAAAAGAACCACAGCAATAAAGAGGTGAGTGTAAAATGTCTCAAGAAGTAAGAGTTTTCAGAAATTCTAGTCTTGCTTTAAAAAAAAAAAAAAAAAAAAACTTCCTTTCGTTCATGTCATTATCTATTTTAATAACAAAATGGCTCCTCAATTTATACTGAAATATACTAGCCAATGTATTTTAACTCATCTGAAGTACTAGACTTTTTTCTTCTTCTAAAGCCTAACTCTGTCTGAAATTTTGACTGGGACTACAAGAAAGTGGTACAGAAGGAAGGAGGATGTTATTTGGACTGATGTAATTCGATTTCTTGAGTTAGAGAGTATTCTAACTCAGGTGTTCATTTTATTCTTTCAACTTATACTCACATTTCATGTATTATAGGCATGAAAGATTTCATGATTTTTAAATGTTTTAAACCAGAAGAATAACAGAAAGAGATGCCAGGACAAAAGTGAACATTGTTTACAATAAAACGCTTGCCTAGTCGCCTCCTAGTATTTCCAATGCTCTCACAGCATGGTCTCTTCCTCATTTCCTCCTCTGAAATACAGGTAACCTCAGCTACCACGGCTTCAAGGAATAAGTGATTCTGGACAGCTGTGTTCGTGATAGTTGAAAGATTAGCTATCTTAACTTAATTGAGTCATCCTGGATTAAATCCTTCATGTTTGATTAGAAGTAACTTAAGCATAATATAAAGTTTCCTGGCTACCTCAAAGCCTTTTATTACAGGCACTACTCCAATATTCTCAGGGCCTCTGAACGGTGGTAGCTGAAGGTCTGCTTCTGCACCAAAAGCTCCAGATTAGGACAGTGCTTTTGGCTGGTATAGTTCTCCTATTTTGTCTCTTAGTCAACCATACAACATTATATGTGTGCGCGTCTAACTGGCTCACTCTAACCTGCTGAGAAAACAATATAGTAGGTAGTTTCGCACACTACACAGTTTCCCTTAAACTTCAACACCTGAATGTTTATGAGTCCTACACTAACGCTAATGTAGAGTTCTAGAACCACTCTCTTTTGAGGGTCCCACTGCCACGGTTCCTCTGCTTCTCTTTCATCTGCTTCATTCTTTCCCAAGTGTTTTTTAACAAGCACCTTCAAAATACTGACAATCAGCTTTGTGCTGAAAGCACTTGTCTGTATAAAAAGCACAATTTTTCAAAAGTAAAATAGTACACAGACAGCAAACAAGATGATGTTTTGATTTATAGCATTCAGTCCTCTAAATTTACCAAGGTTTCCAAATCTCAATTTATAACTACATTCCCCAGCTTCTAACTTAAGAGATACATTTAGTTTGGTCTCTCATTTCTTAAAGAACCAAAACAGTTTTGCATCTCTGAACATAAAAAAAGGGTATGCTGTAACAACTTATTTCCAATTAGTTTATATAGGAGACTTTAGAAGAGGGATTCTAAATGTATCAAGCATATTTACTAAAAATCAAATATGCAATGAAGTGTAAGAGGAATTACAGGGAAATGAGAGGGGAAAAAATATTATGTAATAAGTCTACTCACTAGAACTAAAAAAAAATCTAGTCCCAGGAAGTGAAAGGAGAAAGAGCATCATAGACAATCTATCTTTAAACATTTAAGGAAGGCTAACGAGGCAATTCACAAACAGAATAACAACAACAATAATAGCAGCTAACACTGATACTGAGCTCACTATATAATACCCTGTTGTGGAGGCTTTCCATTTATTAGCTGATTTAATCAAACACCCTCCATGGAACTGGTATTATAATTATCACCCCTTGATTTTTGATGAGGAAACAGAGATACAGATAAGTTAAATAATTCTGCTCCAGGTCACACAGCTTGTAAATGGAAGAGCTAGAAGACAAACCCAGGCAACCTGGCTCCAGAAGTCACTACTACATGCTGCTTCTCATAATACTCAAAATGGGTTCATAATAACATTTGTGGTGGGGTTCAAGTGTCATAAACTAATTTTTAAAGATGTAGAAACTAAGAGTACTTAATGAGCCCCTGACCTACCCACTGGACAATATTCTAGGGAGTCATCAGGAACAATAACTCGTGGGTGTGACAAAACTGTCTAAATGAAACCGATTTTATTTCAGAAAAAAAAAACAGCAAATGGACTGTTAGAAATAGCATATCAATTGCCAATCAGAGATCTTTAGTTTCAGAGTTCAATAATATACTGACATGATAAAGTGATGTGGCTGAGCTCCATAACCTGCTGGAAATGTATGCCACATTTTCCTTTATCATAAACTGTGCTTAATGTTGTCTTATTCAACATTTGCAAAATTTTCAAAACCCACTGGCTTTCCCTAATGCAGGGACCCTCTCATCCATAATATGTGTGGAACATACTACAGCCTACGGACCTTGGCTGTGCACTTCCAGAAAAGACTAAACATACAGACGTCTAAACTACAATCACCTGAAAGGCCTTCTGAGATTAGATTATCACATTCTGGCAAACCACTTCCCCAAACCTGCAGTTTTATGAAGCTTAAACAGAGTTAATAAAACCTTTGCTGAATCATCAATATCAATTATTTCTGTTTTTGCTTTTAGTTAAATTATCATTTACATACTATAAAATTCACCCTTTACTGTTCAGTTCTGCCAGTGTTCTATGCAACACTCAGACCGTTGTGGAATCACCCAAAAACAACATACAGAAGTGTTCCACTGACCAAAACGATTCCAAGCCACTCTACAGTCAAGCTTTCCCTCACCCCAGCTCACAGAAACTGCTGATCTGTTTTCTGTCCCTATAATCTTGCCTTTTCCTTTACAGATGCAAATGTACAGTCTGTATGCTTACCAGTCTGGCTTCTTTCACTTAGCACAATACATTTTAGATTCAACCATCTGACACATGGTAATTAGTACATTTATTTTTATTGCTGAGCAGTATTCCACTGTATAGATGTATCACAGTTTATTCATTCACCAGTTGAGAGAAATTTAAATGGTTCCCATTTGGGGCAATTGAAAAAATAAAAAAAGCTGCTATGAAAGTAAAGGTTTTATACGAACATTAGTTTTTGTTTCATTTGGGTAAAGGCCAGGAGTGGGTTATGTGATACAGCGTGTGCGTGTGAGAGGCAGTGGCTCCATGTCCTCATCAGCACTTGGTATAGTCAGTTTCCTTTTAACCATTCTAAAAGGAGTGTAGAGGTATCTCATGGTTTAATTTATATTTCCCTAATGACTGACAAAATGGACTGGGCTTATTTGCCATCTATATATTTTCTTAAGTGAACTATCAGTTCTGCACATTTTTAATTAGTGTCTTTTCTTATTATTGAGTTCTTTATATATTAAGGATAAAAGTCCTTTATCAGATATATGATTAGCAAATATTTTCTACCAGTTTATGGCTCCTCTTTTTATCTTTTTTTTTTTTTTTAAGTGTTTGCTGTTGGGTTTTCATTTGGCTGGTTGTGTTCCTCTTTTCAACTTAAGAGTGTCTTTCAAAGAGAAGATTTTAATGGAAATTCAATTTATTTTTATTTTGTTTAAATGGATCGTGCTTTTGGTAGCATACCTAAAAAATCTTTGCCTAACTCAAGTCACAAATATTTTCTCCTAATGTTTTCTTATAGTAGTTTGTAGTTTTACATTTAAATCTATGATTCATTTTAATTTCTGTATATTGTGCAATTACTTTTTTACATCTCTTTTTAATTTTTCAATTACAATTGACATTCAATATTATATTGAATATTATATTGAATGTCAATTGTAATTGAAAAATTAAAAAGATTTTTAAAAGAAAATAAAAAGTTTCAGATGTTATACATCTTTTTATTTTTGTTGCTTGATTCAATGTTCCAGCCCTGATCACAGTATTTACTTGACAAATGTTCTCTGAGCACCTGTATCTGCACTAAGGATCAGAGAGTAAGAGGACGCAGACTAATACAGGAAATGGCGACACACTTAACTCACTAAAATTCAAGGTGTTGTGTAGAAACAAAGTCCAAGCACAATGGCAGAAGAGACTCAGCAGCTAACGGCTAGGAGGGGTGGTATTTACACTGAGCAACAGTTCACTGGGCAGAGAATAACATTCTAGGAAGAGGAGACACAAGCAATATACAAAGATGTGAAAGAATAAGGCTTGTTCAGAAAACGGGGGTGGAGGGGTTTCTTCTTGACCACTCTGTATTCATGGCAGACACTTCCACATGCTAGCATTTTTTGGCAGGATGTTTTAGGGGATTAAAAACCCACTAAACATGTAAGCAACAAAATTTAATCCAGTCACTACTACAGTATAATGGCCTTCAGTACAGTGTGCTCAGAATAAGCTGCCAAGCCCCAGCCAAGCAGAAGTCACTCTTGGTCCACCCACAACTGACTCCACGCCAACCTAGCAGGCCAACAGAGCTCAGCACCCCCAAAAGAGCCTGCCTCCCCTACAAGGCCTTCACTTGCCCTCCATCACACCGATCTCTCACCACAAAGAAACCCAGCAACAGCACCCAATCAGCTTGAACTGCTTGCCCACCTTCCCAGAATTTGTTCAGCTCAGTTAGCACAGGTCACCCATGTCACCAGCACCACTAATCGGCTCTAACTTCCCAGCCGCCTCCCCCTAACCCTTAGAGACCTGTCCCCAGTGCCCACTGGAACTTAAGAATCATCAGCAAGTCCTTACGTCCTCTACCAGCCTCTTAAAGGACTGCTTCTTGTCCTAACCTGACTGGCCGCCTTTGAGGATGGGACTTCTGCAGGCCCTGGAAACTGAGGCCCCTGCTCCATTCACGCACACCCTTCATTCTGCAGGATCTGCATAGAGATGGGGCCACTATTCTCATTGTCCACAGTTTCGCTTTTCCATTCTTAGACTGATAAGAAGGTTCAACAGGTAGAAGAGCCCAATCCTTCAAAGTAAAAGTTCCCCATAACCTTTTCAACTAAAGGATTCATCCCATCTCAATGTTGCGAACAGCATTTTTTTATCTACCTAATTTTTTAAATGAAATATTTGCCATATAGCCCATAGATAGAATGCAGGATAAAACCTGTTTTGAGAATTCTGCATTTATTAGCCTTTTTGAAAAAGATATTGGTGAGCTACCTTTTCAGAAATTAAGGATAAAGGATAATGAACCTTAAGTCAACTGTTGTTTGAATAAAACTGTATCTATATTCATAACAGCAAAGCTTTACATTTGTTATCTGGAGAACAAACACTTTATTTAACTGAAACACTAATATTTTCTTCTATCATATCCTTAACTTTGAAGAAAACCTACCCCACCTGCCCCACACCCCAAATCACACACCTATAGCTTCTAGCCTGAGGGAGTAGTCCAATGACTGGCAGCTTGCTAAAGAATCGCAGATTCTTAAGAGCTGAAGGAGACCCCAGAAGTCATCTGATCCTGTCTATCACTTATATTTGCAAAGATACATCTTTCCTCAACTCCCACTCTGGCTACAAGCCCTTAATGGCAAGGTCTTCCTCTCTCTACTCCTAGGAACTCAAACACAATGTCCTTGATACAAAAGGCACTCGATAAAAGTTGCTATAAAATTAACAAGTAATTCTGAGTTATCATTCTTTCTGACTCTTGTAGCATCTGACAAAGAGTACATTCTTCTCCTCTGGCTCTCCTTCCTCCCTCCGCAACCTAAATATCAAGCATCTTCTCTCAATAATCTCCATAATCCTAAAAGCTTCAAGGAGAATGTGAGATATTGCTACTCCACTGGACTTAAAGTAACAGACCTGGGTCCAATCCCAAAACCCTGTTAGTTTTGTAAACTGTGGGAAAAATAACGAAATCTGTTAAGCCTATTTTCTGATCTTTAAATTTTAAGATTTAGTGTTAATTATATTTTATAATTTTTTCTATTTAACTAAATCTTAATGTTTCTGATATTAAGGCCTACCCAAAAAATCAGAACCTAAAAGAACACTACAGCTAACATAGCTATTTCTAGTTAAGGAAAATCAGTACGTTTTAATTACCTTAAAGAAAAATTTTTAAAAGAGAAACTTTAAAAAATCAGAAATATTAACCTTTTGTTATGTTGTACCATGGGCACAGGAATAATGGTCTTTTCATCCCACAAGAAGCATAAGACATTTTGATACAATGCCTTCCAGGAATTGTAAGTCACCAAAACGGCTTAGCTTAATACAATCATAAATTTTTAAAGATGACAAGATGGATGGATTGTATGTATGTCCATCATGTAATCCTTCATATAAATATTTCTTTTCACTGAGCTTTGTAGAGTTTGTGTGTGGCATAGAGTTTACTGTGAGACTTGCTGATAAGAATCTGGAACACAGTTATTAAATGCTTCCTATCAACAGGAAACTCTTGACTCAGACCAGCCCCCTTTCCCACAAGACCTAATTTCTGGAGCTCTCCACACAGTACAATTTATGTTTACTCTAGAACTATAAGAGGAATACCTAGCCCACAACAAGGGGACATTTTTTAAATGTCCACCAGTGTAGAATAAGAGTGTGTTGGAAGAGTCCTTTATATGTGTGACGAACTGGAGGTGATTAGATTTGAGCTGAATATCTATATGGTCACTGTAAGAGGAATAAGGGGCCAAAGAATATCATCTCCTAAATCAAGACAGTCAAGTAAAAGACTTGCAGTGAGCATGTGCTAGTTCTGGCACACAATCTCAACCAATCAATCTTCTCACCTGTAATAACAGTATTCTGATTTTTATTTGGAGACCCACTCCTCTCCAACACTCACACTTCCAATGAAGCTGCCACCAACACATGCATCTAAAGGAATGCCCATATCACAGTCCCCAGAGAATGAATTCAGTGGCAGATGACCTAAACTACTCTAATCCAAATAAATCTTAGAATACAACACAAACATTTATACAGGCCTAAAATATTTCCAAAATAAAAATGATTACTTCTTCAAGTCACAAGCAGATGAGGATACCATCATAGAGTATTTAACAAATAGAGAAACTCTACGCTTCAAACTAATTTAATGTACAATTTAAAAGACAAAAATATTAGAACACAAATAGTAAACTAAGTATGACTTTTATAGCTACATATCTTACATCATAATTAAGACAAACTAATCTTTCAACATAAATATGACTACAAAGTGTAACTAATTTTCAGACACGATTAATGGAAACAAAAGAACAGACACAGGAGGAATGTGTTGTAACTTCTTCATGTGCAACAATCAAGGCCAAAACACTATCGGTTGAGATGAATGCATTTATAAGCTCCATGCCAATATAAAATTTAAAATGACCTTACTGAAAAACATTTAACGTTTAATTTTGTGTGGTATTAAATCCACAAGTGAAATATATGAAAATACAGGGGGAAAGCTCTTAATTTTCACATTACTATAAGAAAATTAAAGAAAGTATGAGTGATTCCTTCATGGCAGCATTATATGCCAAAAACATCCTCAAGTTTAGAGTCAGCAAATTGGATTTGAATTTTCACTCCTTGGTATCTCTGATTCCTTAAATTAAGTCTCATCTTCCATAAGTCTATCACCTCATCTATAAAGTGCTGTCAAAGTAATATTTTGATTCATCCAATTGAATGATTATGCAGAAAAATCAGACTGAGCAGTTTCAAACAAATATATGGAAAGTTAGTAAAGACTGTTCCAAACATTTTCACTAAGTGACAGAGCACTGAGAACCTGCTCTGTTGTATCTTTCATGAACAGCTAAAAAAGTAACATTTTGAGAAAATTAGTAGAGCTAATAAAAGTTTTCCTTATGACCTGAAAACATGAAGTTTGCAATGGAAAACTTTGCTGCAGTCCAAACCCAAGAAAACGTCCATATCAAAATCACAAGTGAGGACAATGTTAACTTGTTTATTTGATCTCAATGGCACTGCTAACGTAGAAGCATCCCACAAAGACCCAGAGTCAATTGGACTCATTGTTCAAGTAGGCTGGACAAAACAAGGAGTTAACTGTGGCTCAGAAACTGGTTTCATCATCCTGAAACGTTCTGGCTCACAGTCTATGAGTCAAAAACAATAAACCAAAAAGCTCTAACAACCCAAACTGCCTATCCAGGTTATTCACCGGATTTGGTACTCAATGACTTTTGGCCAATGCCAAAAACTGATTCTAACATCAAAGGATAAAAATTTATAACCAGTGAATATATTCAAACCCTAAAGGTGTAACAAGACCTTGGGGTACAATGGCAGCATTGTTGGAGTAACTCACCATTTAAAAGCCAGATTCATTTCAACTTGAGCCTGGCAAGTGTATTTATAAAGAAGTCTTACTCAGACCATAAACACTGTATGTAACAAGGCAGAAATGATATGCACGTGTGTGTACTAAAATAAATAGGAATGTCTTGCCAAAATACTTGAGACTGAGTTTGGTCTTAACCCTTCATATCCAGTAGGTAATATCCTAAGTTAGATGACTAATGGTAAGAAAAACTGACAAACTGAAAAAACACAACATTTGGTCTATCTTTTCACTTTAGTATTGTGACTATAGGAATCCAAGAGTAATTATGTACAGAACAATATCCTCTGAGCACTTCGTGGCTGCCCTGGCCTCAGCTTACTATTAGTAATTACTACATGCCACCTACCAATCCCCAAAGACTAGGAACACCTCTTCGCTAAAAGAAAATTAAAAGCCTTCCTAGACTAGAGATAAATCAGAAAGTATTTGATTTTAAAACCAAACTACCGCCACATAGCTAAAGAAAATCCCTGATTTATATGCCATCCTAAAAAAAGGTGACCTAATTAAAAAATATAAACTATCACTCAGCCTAGACTCTAGAAGCATCTAGACTGTGACAACGGATAACTCTTGCTCAAAATGCTTTAGGTCAAGTACCTATTTTGATGGATTTCTATGTTCTCTGAGATTCTAAAGCCTTGGATGGAGCGAATATAAAATGTTTACCTAACAAAAATCCTGCTGCTTGTTACCTTGTCAGAGCAGTATATAAAAGACCATGAAAAGGAATATTTAGTTTATTCCAGAGAAATAACTTTATTTTTTTAATTTATTTGTTATATTTTTTAGGTGAGGCAACCTTTGGTTGACCTCACAGATTGCAAGGACCTTGTCAGCTTACAATCTTTTATTTTTTATTTTTTACACCTATAGCACCTGGTCTTCCTAGGTGGTCTCCCATCCAAGTACTAACCAGGCCCAACGCTGCTTAGCTTCCAAGATCAGACAAGATCGGGTTTGTACAGGGTGGCGTGGCCGTAGACGAGAAATAACTTTAAAAACAACATTTCTTCCAGATATCATTCTTCTGTTATTTAATTATCTTTTATATAATCTAGGGGAGAGTGAATGCTGAATTACCCAAAAGGAAGATGATGACACATTGTAGAAAAGAAAAAACCTCATCTACCCTCTTAGGTTCAGGGACTGGAGCATATGAATCAAACTGATAAATGACAGATTAACAGAAGAAAAAGGTTATTTACACATAAAACACATGTACACACTAAAAAATTCCATAATGAGTAACTCAAGGGGATGGGGAGCATGCAGGGCTTACATATCATTTTAAGAAAAGGTGACAAAGTATGAAGAGGCTAAATAAAGTAAAAGGAGTTTGGAACTTCTATGGAGAAGGGTTTGGGAGGACTTGTGAGAAGGTGTCTAGGATATACATGGTAAATAAGGGTTGTTTAGTAGGGTTTGTTATGCAGATAAGTCGTTCTCTTCCAGGTATGAGAAAGGTAAGAACTTTTATAAATGATTATTTATGTCCTGCTTTTAGACAGAAAGTAAGAGAGCTAATTACCTTTGGCTCAAAGCAATCTTTATACCAAGTGGCATATTTTGGAGTAGCATACTCCAGCGATATGTTTAGGAAGACAACAAAAGAGGGGTACCAAAAATTAGAAGAACGCTTTTTTCTTTAAGATTGCTATTTTATGTACTATTGAAATGCATGGGTAACAATGAGAATTCCACTGGCCTTCTTTTCTTGAGTTTGCATTTCAGCACTGTCATTTTTCATTCTGCAGGGCAAGCGCTTTACATTTTTAAAGAACTTAATCGGCCCCTGGTGGGCCCTCTATCTCTGTACTCTCATTTTGTGCCTTTAAATATATTTACCTAAATATACCATAAGTAGTTTCACATCACTAAAGTCATAACTACGAAATTATTATTGCAAAGGACATGTTGCTAGAACCAGACTGTGTAAGTAGAAATTTGTAAATTTAAGAGACCACACACTATATCTTCTGGTCAACTCTTTTAAACCAGGCAAACAACATTCTTTTCACAGCTCATGAAGGAAAGAGAAGTTTTCTACCCTTAAAAGGAGCAGGATATTACTCTGCCTGAACAAAGGGGGAAAAAAATCATGTAGAAAGACATGCTGGCTAATTGCCGCCCTCTGGTTGGCAAGACGCCACCTTCAACTGGAAAACCATCTGACCGAGACACTCATTTACAAATGTCTTTATCTGCAATCCATTTTAATGTTGTATACATCGCTAACTTAAGGACAGAATAAATTTTAAGAAAATAATGAAAAATGTCATACATCTCAAAACTAAAACAATATCGAAGGAGCATTTATGTAAAAGAAAATAATACCAAGAACGGAAAGATATGGCTACAATACTGAAAAAAGAAATGTTTGAACATAAACTTACAACTTGACTATGGAAATGCAAACTCACATTTATGATCTAATGTCAAACCGTCATGCCACCCTAATTCTGAATTCTTTCCCTCCTATTTTACAATTCTGCTTAGTGAAGAAAAAGACTGAGTATCAAGCAGGTGCAACTGAACATAGCCTGCAAACACAAAGGCCTCAGTTCAAAAGAAGGTTTTAGTTTAAGGGTCAGATTTTATAATGGAAAAGAGATAATAACTACCTTAAAGGAAGACTTAATCATGACTTCCCCAATAAGGGGTGTGTGTAAGTGTGTGTGCGTGTGAGTGTGTGTGAGTGTGTGTGAGTGTGTATGTTCACTCAATTAAAGTAATTAATTTTAGTGCTATTTTAGTAGAGTCTTACAACTAAAAAATTTAGAAGTACCAATACCCTTCCATCTGCCGTTTTGAATACAAAGAGGCTTTTCTTCATGTAATAAAAGCCTTATTGTTAAAAAGAATTCTATGCTCTTTCAAAAAGAATAAACAATAAACCAAATAAAGGCATATAGAATCAAACAATTTCCAATGTATAATAAATAAGCAGTTTACTCCAGAACCTAAGTCTGTTAAGGTGGTGACCTAAGACTCCCACAAATACCAAAGAGGACAACGAGAGATGAGAAAAGCCTCCCTCCCCCACCCCCCGCACACCCTTACAGCTCTCACTGGCAGTGCTGTCCATTTAGCGATTCACATTTTTTACCCTGTTGTTTCCAAGTATTATTTAAATATTACTTTTTATACTCTACTTTTAAAAAGAAAAAAAGAATTCTTGATAGAAAGTAACAACAGTATACCTCTATGAATGCTTCAGCTCTGCCTTGAAGTCGTTAATAAACATAAATATAATGTAATCCAAAATCCGCAAGAATTTATATTGAAAGTGGTGGTATCAGTGCTAAGACCATGGGTAGGTTTTTTCCTTCTTTCTACGTTTCTGAATTTCCTACATTTGACTATAAATATATATTTTATAATCAGAATACATACTTTATTTTTTATAATCATAATAATAATTTAACAATTAAGTAAGACAGACCATGTTGATTAAGTATATGGGCTCTGGCTGACTGCCTGGACTTGAATGACAGCTCCTGAAATTCTCTAACTATCACCTACAAAAACAATATAAGAATACCTACTACCTCATACGACTGTCGCGAGGATGGCGCAAGATAATATATGCAGAAGTGCTTTGCAACATGTTTTGCAAAGTGGAAGACCTTGATAAATATTAGCTAATAGCCATACTACTATAATTGTAGGCTTATCACTCGAATATGTCCGAATATTTCTCAAAGTTAGAAATTTGGAGTTAGAGCTTTTGTTGCTCCAGCTGAAGGTCTTAAGTTTATGATACTGTTTTCATAGAAAATTCTTCAAAAAAGGGGGAAATAATAAAATATATACTAGAAACAAAGCCTGTCCTCCTTTTGCCAACAACCAAACGTGAAACAGACTGAGATAGCACCTGAGCATCTGCTCTCCCTTCTCCTATGTCACCTCCCAAACGCTTAACAGGACTATGTTCTCGGAGAGCTCTAGAAAACCAATGCGGGCTGTTTATATGCATAAAAATGTTCATACAGTTTATATGGAAAGTACTGTATACTAGAATTTCTGTTTAGGACAACCAACAGGGGCAGGGGGCTACCTTAAGGAATGGTGGACATAAATTGATTTTCATTTAATTGTATGGACTTGACCACCTAAAAAGCTATAATGCAAAGTTCTTATTGGGATTTAAAGACAAATAGTATTCTGTTTTCGAAGCTTTCTACTTAATAACCACACATAAGGTAATATAAATTTCACTCTGAATTCTTATTTGTGAATCTCTCCATTAATAAAAATAGTAATAGCAACAGGAGAAGCAATGTGCATTAAGTACTTATTAAACACTGGACACTACTGTAAGCATTACATATAACAGTTTATTTACCCTATGCAATAATCCTTTGAGGTACATACTTTCAGGATTCCTAGGTACAGCTGAGGAAACTGAAGCACAGAGAGGGGAAGTGGTGAATTCAATAACTGAAACCCAGACAATATCTCTTGCTTTTAACCACTGCGCCGGTCTCAGCTTAGTGGCTGCAGTATAACCACTTCCTATTAGCAGGACCACTTCTTCTGTGGTACCTGAAGCACCTGACACCTATATCTTGAACATATCACAGGACAAAAAGGGGGTTATCGTGCGTTTCTGTTAATTAAAAGATTCCTTTCCCACAGAGAACCATGACAGTTATCTAACCCTTTCCTTCACTCGATCTGCACAGTGGCTTAAGAGAATACTGTGAGCCACAGTATAGTATTCCTAGTAGTTATTCATTTTTTTCTGAAAAGGAGTTTTATAATTAACCTAAGTGCTTAGAAGACTTATAATAGCATTGAAAATGAACAGGTAAAATGTCTCCCTCCTAATCCCTCATTCTAACTGGAGCCATCACCATTTCTGTCCCTGGTTCTCACACTTCTCTAATCCTCAACCTGCACTCCTGCAGAGTCAAGTTTTGAAAACAAAAAACTGATCCTATTATTGCCCTGTTGAAAGCCCTTTGTTTTTGGGGCTTGTGATCTGTCCCCATGAAAATATAATGGTAAATATGGACCATGGCCCAAAAATGTGCCCACAAATTTTGTATACAGTCAAACAAAGATCACCATTTAATGCCTTAAAATTCTAAACATAAGTAAAGAAATTACATTTTAATTTCATAAAGGAATTAAAGATTTCTCTAAGCGGTCCATAAGTATTTGCTAATGGTAAGAAAAGTTTATTTTAACAAAAAAAAAAAACCATACGCCAACATATAGACTACATGTCAAAAATTTTAAAAAGGAATTTACAAACTTCAGAATGGTAAACTTTCCCATAACTAAATGCTTCATTTCATTTGAGCCTGTGTCACCGAGGCAGTCTCTGCGAACATCACTGGCATATGCACGTGTGAACTTTTAAGGCGCCATCCTCCATCAGCCTCACAGAAAAACAGAACTGCACAAACATGCCAGAAACCAAAACTCAAACTAACTGCCGCCTACCTTCTACCAAACAACAAACCAGAGACAGACAGATCTGGTAGTAGGGCATGCAGTAAGTGGAATCTAATCCCACGTGTCTCAAAGGAGCACAGCAGGTAACAGGAGCAGAGCAGGCCTCTTGTAAGAGGAGAAGGGTGGGACTACTGCAAACCATCGAAAAGGGGCACCGCCCCGGTCCAGAGAAGAGCCTTGGTGAAAGAATGCGGACGCAGGGCGGCCAGATAGCCTCATTTCTTTTCAGAATACAGGGACAGGGATTTTTATGTGAACTTTGCCAAGTTGCCAAGCATTGTGAGGCACATGAACACAACCGCAGGTGCGATCTGGCCCACACCCACCAGTTTGCACCTCATGATAGTATAGATCTTAATTATTCATTTGACAGACAGGTACTGGTGCCAACCCTGTGCCCACACTCTGCCAGGCATGGGGACAAACAGTGAAGACGTCTCAGTCTGTGTCCTCATCCAGTGCAGGAAAAGCACAGACATCGTGCCACTATGGTCACCACAATGACAGAGCCAGGTAGAGGCCAGGAAGGATGTCCAGTCAGCACAAAAAGAGTGTAAGAAGTCAGGTAAGTTTCCCCCTGGGGGGTTATCTGGGATGAGTCCTAGAAGGACTGAGCCAAACAGAAAGGAAAGGGCAAGAGGACAGGCTGCAGCTGGGAGAACAATAATGCAAACTGTGAGGCCAGAGAGATGAGGCTGGAAGGTGCCCTGCTGGGTCCAAGACTAGGACAGGATAAAGAAGACAGTAGAGAGGGGGAGAGAGGAGAAGAGGGAGGGGAAGGGAGTGCAGGAGAGAGGAAAGGAGAGGAGAGGACCAACTGAAATTCAGGGAAGAAGAATGGGCTGAACACAAATGCAGGTAGCAGATACAACCATGAGAATGGATTATATATCAGTGTGGAAAAGGCAGCAAGCTCAACAAATGCATTCATAATATTAATAATATTGTAGTAAAGTATTCTCCTTACTAATATGTTAAAAGTAAAAAAATGGAAAGTCATAAACCAAAAAATAAAATTGTATTAATCAATATCCTACACTAATTGCTACACACTTCCTTTCCATCTAGAAATACCCAATGACATTCTTCTCCACAATCTTCATTCTATTTATTTTTCCCTTGATCCTAACTTTTCTCTACTTAGAATTCTCCATTTTGGCACACCTATCATAAGCCGCCTCAAGCATTATGTGAAATGAAATGGAGCATAAAAAACTGGTTTTTTCTCAGTTTAAAAAGCCAAACCCATCTTTCTACAAAATACACAATTTCTGTGTCAACTGTTTCAGCCTTTCACACAGCACAGGCCAGAAAATGAGATGCCCTCTATTCTTTTCAACCAGAAAACCCACACTCTAGGAGGGCCTTGGCTCTGCACAGGGTATGACCTTTCTTAACTGCTTTAGTTAACTAAATGCTCCAATAAAAGTAAAGAGCTATTCTGTGCATCAAAGGACATTATTGAGAAAGTGAAAAGAATCTACAGAATGGGAAAAGTATCTGCAAATCATTTATCTGATGTGGGTCTACTATCCAAAATATATAAAGAACTCTTACAACGCAACAAAAAGACAAACAACCCAGTTTAAAAGATGACCAAGGGACATGAAAAGACATTTCTCCAAAGCTATAAAAATATCCAACAACCACATGAAAAGATGTTTAACATTACTAGTCATTAGGAGAATGCAAATAAAAACCACAAAATACTCCTTCACACTCATTAGGTTGGCTATCATCAAAATTATAAAAAATACACATAAAAGATGTAGAAAAACTGGAACCTTTATATATTGCTGATGGGAATGTAAAAGGGTTTAGTCACTATGAAAAACAATTTGGCAATTCCCCAAAAAGGCAAAAACAGAATTGCTCCCACAACCCAGAAATTCCACTCCTAGGTAGATACCCAAAAGAACTGAAAACAGGTACTCAGGCAAGTCCTTGTACATGACTGTTCACAGCAACACTACTTGCAACAGCCAAAAAGTGGAAAGAACCCAAATGTGCATTGCTGGATGTATAAACAAACTGTGGTATATATGTGCAATGGATTATTATTTAGCCACAAAAAGGAATGAAGTCTGACACTTGCTACAACATGGAACCTTGAGGACATATGCTAAGTGAAATAAGCCAGTCACAAAAAGACAAACACCGTATGATCTACCTATGTCAGGTACTTGGAGTAATCAAATTCATAGACACAGGAAGCGGAATGGTGGTTCCCAGGGTCTGGTTTTTAGTGTGTCACAACTATGTGACACACTAAAAACCAGTAAAATATATACATTTAATGGGTGGATTTTATGGTAAATTATATTTTGAATTTCAAAAATTTTAAGTAAGAAGCTGCTGTTGTGGAGCTATAGTGCCATATAACAAAATAACAAAACCAAAACTCTACTGATCAAACGATATTTTCCCACATTTCTCAACTTGTAAGTTATCTGCAGGTAGCAGTTTTCTGGTGTAAGGTACAATTTCTTTACTTCTCTTCTCCTTTCACTAGAGGAAGCCGCGCCAGGCAGGTGGGTGTGTGAGAAGTTGTGGCACTCCCTGACTGAAGACCCCCACCCACACGTGTCCTTCCCGGGCCCTTGACCCCACCCCTCACTGACCACACGGGGGCTCTACTCCATCTCTTCTACTGCCACAAGTTCCCCTCTCTGCTGCTACTCATCTCTCCTGTCACTTTTCCTTTTCTATTCGGCTGGTTACTCCTATGTCTCGGCCAGCGCTCAGGACAGACAAACTTGTGCCCTAACCACAGTACAGCCTTATGCTCAGGAGTTGCTTTTTAACTGGCAAAGTTTTATGAACTCTAATGCTAGAAGAAGGGGTTATAAAAAGAAAAGGGAAAAAATGCACTGAAGACAAGGGAGGGAAGGAAGAAGAAACTGTTTCAGAATCAAATGCCCAAAGATTAGGGAACACTCTGTTCAGTCAGCCACACCAGAGGAAGAGGACTCTCTGTGACTAAGGACTATAAAAGGCCAGCTAAAGGGTGGTGAGAGTCAAGAGGTTCAAAGAAGCAACCAGAAACCGAAAAAAGGGGGGAAATTTAAAAAGGCACAAGGTCAGAACAAATCTCCCCCTGAGCCCACACCTGGCATCTGGTTACAATGACAGGGCAGCAGAGACAGAATATCACCCAAGACAAGCAGGAAGCATGAAGAAAACGTGAAGTAGTAGAGAAGCACACTGTATTTTGGAGAGCTTCAATCACTGACAACGTAATATTCTGACTTCCAGGTAGTATTATCTGTGTTGCGCTGGACAAGTCAAAGTTTTGCTGCACCTACTATCACTGTGATTCCCCAAAGCCCCTTATATTTACAGTTTGCAAAGTTCATCTAAGTTGAGCCTCACAATTATTCAATTTACAAATGGAAGGTCTTCTGACTTTGCTAATCTCTTCACTGGGTAACACTGTGTCCTCCTCTGCCTGTCAGGGGAAATATACATGGTAGGCCCACATACTTTGAACAAACAGAAAGATTAGAGCTGAAGGCAAGAGAAGCAAATGAGAAATGAACGTGCAAATATAAACAAAGAGATTATTCTCTAAAAAATATATAATATCTGCTATATGCAATGCAAAAGAATACGTATAGTATATACATGCAAGTTAAATAGAACAATAATAAAGTAAACAACAGTGTGCCACCCCCAACATAAGAACTAAAACACTATTAATACTGTAAAAGGTATCCGTCCGATTATCCTTGAGAAGACGATGAGAATGAGAGTAGTAACTACAGGGTAAGGCAGGAAGGAAACGAAGATTCTTGGGTTTTATTTTCCTTTTAAATGGGGAAGACAAGAACAGGAAAAAAGCCAATGAAAGATTAAAGCTGTGAACTTCAAAATCCACTTTGGCAACGTTAAAATAATTTTATTAAAATATCGAGCCCTTGTGCACTCATTCAGGTCCTGCCCAAGATGCTGATGATTATCTTGCTATGTCTCTCCAACCTCGGAGAGCTAAATCCTTGTTAGCAGTAGCACGGGCCCAGTTTCATACCATGAATTATGGTATGGATTTTTTAAAACTCATTAAGTGATGCTTCCACCAAATAATAAAAGAGGTATTTTTGTTTCCCCAAAGAAGGTGACACTGGGTCCTCTCTTCACGCCTGGTAAATTCTAACAGCCATCGCCTCAGTGAGGAAAGCCAGAAAAGTTTCTTCTTCAAAGTCCACAAACCCCTGAGACTGAAATTTGAGAACGTTTTGCTTCACAGCCAAGAGATTTCTTCCCTGCAGGTTTCACTGTAGCACAGGTTGCCATTTTAACCATAGCATTATTTTTATCACATGTAATTAGAGGAATTGGAAGTGCAGTCTCCCAAATCTTATAAACTTAATACCATCTTAAAGCATTAAACAGACATTTCTGAGCTCCATTTTCAACAATTCTTTCAAAAGATGGTTCCTTCTCTACCCACATACTCAGGTAACTCAGCCCAACTTGATGTCTCCAAGGTCAGTTTTGGTCTCTTAAAGGCAGATTTTTATCTTACAGCTTCTGGGTGCAAACTATTCCATTCACTGATGCCTAAACTCGTACATACACTAGTATTATCATATCACCTTGTTTTATTTTCTACAGAGCATTTACCTAAAATCATTTATTCGTGGTCACTACTGTATCCCTAGCACAATCAAATATTTGTTGTACTGATCAATAACAAACTGACAAAACTCCCCAGAAATCTTCAGTGAGTCTCTCTCTCTTCTAGGAATCCCAGAATACAAGGCACACTTTCACAGTATGTATGTGCAAGAGCTGAGGTCCGACAGGTGTACTCAGCCCTGTCACTTATCATTAGCAGTGCTGAAGAAGCTACTGCTGGCCAGTGATGGAACAATTTATGCATCGGTAAGTATAATACACAAACGTGTCTAAACCTCTAAGTTATGTTTTAAGTCAAATTTTGGAAGAAACTAAGTCAACTAGTTTGAATCCACTAAATAAAAGCAAATAATTGAAAATTTATACTGACTTTTCTATACAAACTGCACCTGAAGTAACCAAACAGTTGATACAAGGAAGCTTCTCTACAAAATATTCAGGAAATGAATATTTTAAAAAATGACAGAATAACAATTTCAACATTTCAGAACACCTGACAAATGGATATAAGTAACGGTCATTAGTGGCTGATAATATCACAAAAGAATAGATAATCAGACATCACATATATGGAAAGGTTAAAAAGTTAAAACTTCTTTCTGCCAAATATTAATAATCTTTTAAACCTGAGTAAAAAATGGCAACATACATTGACAGGGATTGTGGGTGTGGGAGGAGGTATAGAGTGGATGGAGAGTTACACAGACATGTGTTTCTTGAATTGTTTTTTAAAAAGAAAAAAAAAAATCCAAATAGAAAAACAGACGAAGGAACTAGAAATTTATAAATGAAAAAATAGAAGCAGCTAATAAATAAATATAAAGGAAGTTTATTTAAATTAAAATAATGACTTATCTGTTTTAACCACATTGTCTAGAAGTCACAAGAGTTTAATAATATAACTTGAAAAAGTATTAAACTAACAAAACTTTCCAAAGATCAATTTAAAACTGTTTGAAAATATATTTCTAAAACACCTGTTGATTCAATAATTTGACATTTAGAAGTTCATGGTCTAGAAATTTTATGCTCATTAAATGTTTATTACAGCATTAATATAACAGCAAAAAAAAAAGAAAAAACTGCAAACAATAAATGTCCGGCAGTGGGAAACATCAAATAAACTGTTCAAATTTAGTAAAATTTCATTAAATAATCATTCTCACAAAAGAATATTTAGGAAAAAAGTAATACACTTTGGAATGTATTAACCTTAAAAAAAGACTCAACAAAAAGTATGGTGAGTATATCAATTTTCTAATAAGGAAGATTTATAAAAGAAACTAGAAAGATCAATACCAAAATATTATCAATCTCTAATTAGTTAAGTATTTTTCCCTTTTATACTCCATTGTAAATTCAAATTTTCTTGCATTGAACACGTACTATTTTCACATCTGGAAAAGTAACACACCACACATGCCACGAGTTAAACTGACTTAAAGGATTTTAATAACACTAACTCTACTAAAAACCCTGGGCAACTGATTTAAGTTCTCTGGGCCCTTTTCTTCAAAGATAAAATTCAGAAGCTGAACTAGATGACTGGTTTTCAAACTGTGAAATTATGCATGTAAAGTGCTTTAGCACCGGGGCCAAATGAACACTTAAACCATGTTTACATTGTTTGTTACTATTACCCAAGGGCTCACAGCAGTAGCAAACGGAGTCTACCAAGCAAACAGGAGAATTCCAGACCCACCACTCCCACTTCGGCCATGAGAAAGCCTTTAAATATTAGACTCCTGGATATAATTGCAATTAAAGAAAAGGTTCTGCTGTTTAAAAGTTCTAAAACCACTTGACTAGATGATCCTTTAAGTCCCTTGCAGTATTATGTCATTGTAAATATTATACATCTGTATTTTCATTCCTTTGGCAAGTTTAGAAATATTCTCAGTGAACACAAATAATAAAAATCTGGGTTAACTGTATTTGGCATAATTCTAGTACACTGCATAATAAATTGTTAATTCTGTGATTCTATGATCATGTTCCTCCTGAGCCGTGTTCAAATTACAGATATGAGTCACTAAAAATTTTCTGAAATTACTGAGTTGGTATCCTGAAACTCCCAGTCTGTTTACACAAAGCAAAACAGGGTACTAAATAAAAAGACATATTTTAGGTAGGTAATCTTTAAAATGTTCCTTTGAACTTGAAGGTAAGGAGTTCTTTTAAGCAGTGGGGAAACATCTCTCAAATTACTGTTCAGAAACGACTGGAAAGTAGCGTTAACATCTGTAGTCTACTACTCAACCGAGACATTCTCAAGGACTAGGTAAAGCACAATATTTACTCACCTGTACAACTTACTCTCCATGGTAACTGCTTCAACAGCAAACTAGTACAAATAATTCCAAAAACCAAAGAGCCCACCAGATAACCACTGTTCCTGACTTTTAGCTTTGGCAATATTTTACTCCTTGACCTTACTCCAATTTTATGAATGAGATCAAGATCAAAAAAAAAAAAAAAGTTGTGGTTCATTTCTCCATCTGGAAGGACAGTGGTATTAAGGGAAAATATAACTACCATGACTTCCAGTGCTTTGACGAAACCTCAGACGTGTGGCCTTCTGGCCACGTGTCTGCGATTTCATATTGTTGGAGCAGTCATTGTATCCCTGGGGGTTGCATCTTTTAAGTTTGCTCTGGCTGAACCAACAAAGAAGGCATACCCAGATTTCTACAGAAACTATGATACCATGAAAGATTTTGAGGAGATGAAGAAGGCTGGTATCTTTCACAGTTCAAAGTGATTTCGGAATGTAAAGAATTTAAATTGACTTCCATGAAAATTTATCACTGACCTGTGTTCCTGAACTATGAAGCATGCATATTTGGGCTAAGAAACAGTTTCTCTTGATAAATAAACAGATAACAAATACTGTGAAGGAAAAAAAATCAGTTGTTTCCATGAGCATCTTTCTAATCAAGAATCCTATTATTATTAATAGCTAAAGGTTAATGACAAGATAAGGAAGAAACTAATGAAAGGACACAGGCAATACTGAAATAGGTAACAGTTAACCTGAACTTTGATTAGACTCTTCCCATTACATCCAACTGGAAGCAAGTGTGGCTAAGAGAAAAGCACATGGACTTTGATCTCACCCAGAATGTAGTTCAAGCCCACTGGCCATTATTTTACTAGTTCTATTACCTTAGGCAAGCTATTTAACCTCTCAGGATCTTTTAACCTTACTGCAAATAAAGGATAACAACTAACTAGTTCACAGGGCGGTCACCTGATGCTTAAATAAGAATGAATAATAAGAAAGTCATACACATTTGTTCCCTCTCCTTCTCCATTAGATCTGAAAATTATACTCTGGTTTGATTTTCTCTCTCTCTTCCTCCCCTGGGCAGAAGTCGGGGATAGGGGGAATGCTGTCATGGCAATTCAATAATGGGAATATCCACCCCTCCCAGCAACTATCAAAGTATGGTCCACAAATCTCATGAAATCCATGAGATCAAAACTACTTTCATATGATACTAAGATATTATTTGCTTTTTTCACTGTGTTGACATTTACACTAACAATGTAAAAGCAATGGTGGGTAAAGTTGCTGGTACTATGGCACCTTCAAGGTAGTGGCCCCAAACTGCACTAGCAATCATTATATTAACAAGGACTTAAGATAATGCCAGTTTCACTTCACTTAAGAGTGTTCTTGATGAAGCAGTAAAACATTAATTTTATTAAATATCAACCTCGTGGACATATTGTTTCTGATAAAATAGAAAGCCCTTCTGCACTCTGCGTGTGTGTGTGTGTGTGTGTATGTGAGTGAAAAATACTTGTGCAGTTGTTTTAATTATGAGTAGAACTAGTTCCTCTTTTCAGAGAACACCTTTCTTACTTGACTGCCAGACAAGCCATGGTTATTCCAACTTGGGTATCTGGCAGACAAGATTCTCAAAATGAATGAAATGAAGCTATTGCTTTAAAGAAAACCGCTGATGAAAGGACACAGGATGGATTAAAAAAATTTTTCACATATTTCAGCCAAAATGGCATATTGCAACAGACTAAAGGTAGAAGAATGTTAAGAATTTAGCTACTATTAAGCCAGACATTAATGAGATTTACAAAAATACAAAACAATGCCATTCTAATTTTTTGTTTCAAAAAAAACTATTTTTTTTTCAATTAAAAACATACTATTTATGTTAACATGAAATGAATGGGGGTGTACTATTGTTCTCTTAAATGAATTGACATTTTTTTAAGTTTACTAATTCTAATATAGTAAGTATCAACAGATACTTACTATACCACATTAAAAAAAGCTCTTTAGTCTTCTCAATTTTTTCTTAATTTTTTTATGAGTTAATTTGAGCTTAATTTGAACCAAGCTGATGATATGCTGGGAAGCAAGCTCTCAAATGCTCCCTTCTCAATAATTTTTAAGTCTAAAAGAGATCTGAGAGCGAAATGTTTAAGAATCACTATCCTGTACCATTACCAAGTTCCTTAATTATACCTATCCGAATACTCAGAAATGTCACTCACCACTTGAGCCTTTCATATGTTCCTTCTGTCATATCCTTAATAGCAAAGAACTTAAGCAACTTTACTTTTAGTTTACCCTTCAGTTGTCAATATGCCAGCTTAATTTTACTTAACTTTTTGAGACGTGCTCCCCCACCTCCTTTGAGAACACTGAGTAAAGCTCTAACCCTCTCGAAAACGGAACTCAGGCACTACAGAATGCATGCAATTCCTAGGTTCAAGGACAATATCCTTCAGTCTCTGCCACTAGGTCCCAGTATAAAATCCTGGCACTAAAGAGCAGGAAGGGATCAGTACTTTACACGTCCGGTTTTTAACTATATACTGTACTCCAAAGACAGACACAAATCGATAATTACAAGCTAATTTATAAAACATTAACTTACATGCATGAGTAAAATTCATGCTTAACAAATCCCAGGCAATATTTTCAAGTAAATAAAGGAGTCACATAGCAACTAAAATAAACACAAATCTCAAAGAGTAAAATAGCAAAATGTCATATATTAAAAACTGCTTAATTTACTCAATATTTCAAAACTGACTGGCAGACACAGTTAAGAAAAACAGGTATTCACAATCATCCTTTATATATCTCTAACCTCTGTAAAAATGTTATTAATGTAATATTTTTAAATTCTACACAAACTAATCAAAGACAATTTTTCATCACTGTAAATTTCTTTTTCAATATAGCAAAGACTTACAATAAAAAAACAGAATAACTACTAAACATTAGTCACTCAGAATATAGGGGTTTAAGTACAACGGCCTCCAGGTCTTCATGGTTTTATGAACATTTTTTAACATTAGCAATATTTTAAGGATTAAAATTACCTTCTCTCTTCTACATTCCTGAAAACTTATTTAAGAAATATATTAATGATTAATGAGCTTTAGTTCTTATTTACAACATAGACTCTTAAGTCTATTCCAGGAAGAGAGAAAAAATAGCATAAGCTTTTTAAATTTTTCCCAGTTATTTTTTCAAATAATTAAGGGGTATTTTTCTAGTAATCCAGTTCATCGAATCTTTAAATACTTATATTTTCCTTTGAGCTGCAGTATTGTCTGTCGGCTAGATTTGCTGTATATTTAAGGCAAATTAATTTTCAAAATCAGGCTTTAAAACACACACATTCTCTTTCTCTCACAAACACACAAACAGACACACACACATATCCCTAAACAAGGCACAAGAATAAATCTTGGAAGCTAAGATTCATATTTTGTTCAGAATCTCTCACCTTAAGTCATTTAATTACTCTAACACAAAAATTTAGGCAATTTTATCATTTGGAAAAGGAAAAAAAGAGAAATTATATAAGCAAAATGTTTATGTTCAACCAAAGCAAATTTATCAATATAATTTCTTTAATGTTTCTCATTTTAAAAAATACATTAATAATTACCTTGAAAATAAATTACAGAATAAACTATAAGTTTTCAGAAAAGGCAACAGGTAGCCCACTTCCACAGTACTGAAATAACAACTGGCAAACAAAATACCTCTTACAAAAGAACTCAAAGGACAAAATAAAGCCAGTACTGATTGAATCACTTAATTTAAAATGTATAAAGCTAATTTTGCATTCAAATCACAAATCCCTATTTACCACCGAAAGCCAGACTGTAATCCACAAATACCTTCTCATATACAGCTCCTCATTAGAAGTGAATTCTAGGTAAATCCATATACAAATAGACCAAAGTAAAAGTTTGCACACCAAGACCCTTCAATGGAGAAAGAACAGTCTCTTTAATAAGTGGTGCTGGCGCAACTGGATATCCACATTCCAAAAACCTTAAGTTGGACTCACAGCTCACTCCATATATAAAAATTAATTCAAAATGAATTGACAACCTAAATATAAGAGCTAAAAACATAAAACTCTAAGAATAAAACATAAGGGTAAAGATTCAGGACCTTGAATCTGGCAACAGGTTCTTAGATTATGCAAACAAAAAGCCTGTGCAACTGCAACAAAAGAAAAAACAAGTCAATTGGACTTCATCAAAATTAAAAAGTTTTCTGCACCAGAAGATATCATTAAGAAAGTGAAAGACAACCTACAGAAGAGAAAATGTTAACAAATCATATATGTGTAAGGGTCTAGTATCGGGAAAATACTAACATAACAAAAGACAATCTGATTAAAAATTAAGCAACGAACTTAAATAGACATTTCTCCAAAGATATACAAATGACAAACAAGCAGATAAAAAGATGTTCAGCATCATTAATCATTGAGAAGGCAAATAAAAGCCACAATGAGTTATCACTTCACACCCACAAGGATAGCTATAATTAAAAAAAAAAAAAGAAAAGAAAAATGAAACTAACAAATGTTAGCAAAAATGTGGAGAAACTCTCATACAATGCTGGAGGAAATATTAAATGGTATTGCCTGGGGAAGAGGGGTTAGTTTGGTGGTTCCTCAAAAAGTTAAACATAGCATTACAATATGTCCGCAATTCCACCCCTAGGTATATCACCAAAAGAACTGAAAACAAAACAAACAAAACAAATGCACATTCGTAAAAGCTAAAAGGTGGAAACAACCCAAATACCAATGGATGAATGGATAAACAAATTGTGGCATATACATATAATGGGTTATTACTCAGCCATAGAAAGAAATGAAGTACTGATTCAAGCTACAACTGGATGAACCTCAGAAACATGCAAAGTGAAAGCAGCCTGACACAAAAGATCACATGTTATGTCATTCCACTATATAAAATACACAAAACAGGTAAATTCACTGAAACAAAATGCAGACTGGTAATAGCCAGGGGCTGGAAGGAGGGGCAGTGGGGAGTGACTGCTTAATGGATATAGGGGTTCTTTTGGTGGTGACAAAACACTTTGGAACTAGACAGAACTGGTGGCTGCACAACACTGTGAATGTATTCATTACCACTTTAAAGTGATGAATTTTGTTGTATGAATTTTTCTTTTCTTTTTGTGTTTGTTTGTTTGCACAGATGTCTCATTTGCTAGTCTACACAGCTCCACTTCAGCCAGGAAAGCTCTCTCCAGCTCAGTAGTCGCCTCTCAACACTCAGGTCTCCCTGGCTCAACGCCTAGATGCAGCTAAAAAGAAAACACTGGGTCAAAAATCACCTATGAAAAAGAATGCACATTCACATAAAGACTGAAATTTTATGCTGGGGGGGACCTCCTAGGACAAAGTATATACTAAAACTTCCATAACAAAATTCAAAAACAAATGAAGGTAAGTAAGGCCTTCTGTGAATGCAGGCAGTAACAAATATTGAAGTCTGCATTACCACCAACACTTAGAAAATATCAGACAAACGACTTCCTCCTGAAAGTTTCAAACTTTAAAACACAAAGCACAATTGCACAGAAATTTCTCCAAAACACCTACCCATATTTCATATTTGAGACATTGTAGACAGTGTATTACTTTTTCAAGGGCTGAGTCTTAATGCAAATAAAATGGTAACACTGGCACTGTTCAGAATGTTAACAATGAAGTCTTTCTTCTCAGTTACTTACAATGAAACTTACTCAGCACCCAATTGTACAAGATGCTACATATTAACATAGAACACAGGGGAACAGTGTCTCCTGCCTTTGGAGTGAATATTTAAAGGACAATGTGAAAATGGTACATTAATTTTTCAAGAAGAGAAAACATATTATGTGTAATACTATATATCTACATCTTTAACACTAAAATAAAGATTTGAAGACACATCACTCACACCTTTCCCTTGGTGGAACCAAACTAAGCAGCTGAAAACTTCACCTAAGAAAGCTTTAATCAAGATAAGAAATGCCAACTCAAGTATACACAACAGAAACAAATTTTTGGAAGGATTCAAACTGCCTTTCTTTGAAAGTACTTTGACCAAACAATTCATAGATGAAAAATGAATCAATGTGCAGCATGAATAAGCAAGGCTGTTACACCCTTTAACTGGGGAGGAATGTTACTGATGTTTATCAGGTATGTCCAGTCAGATATCATGCCTGGAGTGTCTATTACCACTTAACACCCAGTAATCCTATTACTCCTATTATAAAGTCCATCATGTATACTGAAGTAGGTACATTAGGAAGTTAACTGAAGCTATTCGTTAGTAACAATCACTTACAGATGATTTCCTTCAAGCAAGACATATAAATCCTACTGAACCTTCCCCAAAAGGGCAGCTCTCAACTTCAATACATATACTAATTTGATAATGAAGTAATCTATGTCCTCATCCAAATCAATGATAAAAACATTTAATAAAACAGGATCAAATATAAAGTATTTCATCTCACCAATCATGAGCTCTTTGGAAGTTAGTGATTAATTCATTAACATTTTTGGAGAATAGGTGTTAAAGTCTCTAGGTATGCAATTACATTAACATTTCTCCAGCTCTTCAACAAAGTGTCACTAGAGACTACTTGTTAAAAGCAAGACCTGGTATGGCTAAAATAGCCTGTTGGTCCCACTACAAAGATTCTATACCATGCTGCCCATAAGAAGCAACTGAGAACCAGAAAGGTCAAGACAGTGGTTCACACACCTTCTCAAGGGATGAGCTAAGACTGGAAACCAGGTCCTTCTGACAAACAGTTAAAAAAAAAAAAAAAATGAATCCATGACATTATGTCATTATCTTTTCCTAGTTTCTCAAACCTTAAAAAAAAAAAAAAAAAGGAAAAAAAGCTAGCCTTGACTCTTCTCTTACCTTACATCCCATCAGTAAATCCAGTCAGCTCAACCTTCAAAATATAAGTCCCCAATCTGACCATTCTCATGTCCTCCACTAAGATCACCTGCCCAAGCCAAAGCCACCCTCACAAGCCACGCATACTAGACTGCTGATACTAGACTGCGGCAGCAGCCTCTCCCCTGGTCTCCACGCTTTCACTCCTGCCACTCTATAATCCATTCTCCATTCAGTAGCCAGAGTAGTCTTTTCTTTTCTTTTCTTTTTTCAGTTTTGAAACCACAAAATTGCAGAAAAGTACAGTGTAAAGAATTTTTTCACCAAACAACCTGAGAGTTTGTTGCCAACCTGTTGCAACATTATCCTCAAACACTAAAAACAAGGATGGTCTAAATAACTACAAAAAAAATCACCAAGATGAGAAAATTAAGATCAACAGATTACTATGACTGAATCCTCCTCACGCTCCACTCCAGGCCACCTCTCATATATGGTGGGGACAGTCTACGCTCTGACTCTCCATGCAGTATGCTCTCCTTCTGGACACTCTCTTCACCCTGATCAAGCTCTAGCATCCCACACCAAGCCATCGGTCAGAAAGATCCTGTATTCACCCTACTTGGGCTCTGACTCCTATGACAGCTGCCGTGCCCTCTCAACACACTCTGTCGCAGGCCACCCTCATCCTAACTGGGCCCACACATGCTGCTCTGGGCCATGATAGCTCCGCACATCCCCTCCTCACACTGTGAGTGCCTACTCTGCTCTGTCCCACCTAATGAATTTAGGACAAATCTGTTCAGAAAGAATGAGAAAGAGTGATCACTTACTTTTATTTATTTTTTCTAACAGTGATCACTTTTAAATGAACATAGATTATTTTACTCCTTCAATCAAAATCCTCCAACAGCTTTTCAATCTTTCTCAGAATAAAATCCAAACTATTTTCCATGGTCCAGTAGGCCCTATAAATCTGTGCCCTATTTCTCTACATCACTTGATCCAATCTATGCTTGCTGGCCTTTAGTCTGGTGTTCAAACTAAACTCTTCCTCACTTCTGGGTCTTTACATTGTGTTCCATCTCTTTCAAAGTTCTCCCATCTTCCCAAATCCACAAGGTGAGAAACATTATTTCCTTAGAGGCTTTCCCGTAGTCCCTTTCCCACCCATCATCCTCACACCCCTACCTATCCACTTGCCTTTATTTTCTTTATAGCACTTACAAGTACCTGGTATCATAATATGTATTTATTTATAACCTACAATGACAGAACAATTTCTTGCGTATTACTGAATCCTCATACCTAGAACAGTTCCTTCACAAAGTAGGTACTGAATGTCTGCATGATGGCTGAATTGTTCAAGAACCAATCTTGGTGACAAAACCAATTAATCATAACGCCATCTTGCATCAATATGATAGATGTAAAGATGTAAGAAATGGCTGTGTAATTTTAAGATATTAATGTTGACACTTTACACGGTGCTTTAAAGCAGCCATCCCCAACCTTTTTGGTACCAGGAACCAGTGCTCCTATGAGAATCTAATGCCTGATGATCTGAGGTGGAGCTGAGGCGGTGATGCTAGTGCTGGGGAGCGGCTGCAAATACAGATAAAGGTTCACTCATTCGCCCACCACTCATCTCTTGCTGTGCAGCCTGCTTCCAGTAGTCCGTAGCCCAGGGTTTGGGGACCCCTGCTTTAAAGTATACTATTACTTGCAATAACCCTGAGCAGTATCTATGTTAAGTTTATCTTCTCTTACAGACACACAAGGCTCAGAAAATTGCAATGATTTTCTCAACATTACACAGCCAGTAATAGACGAGATCATGACTGGAACTTGGGCCTTCTATGCGCTATTAATTATACCATGCAAGGCCCTCTGCATGTGCACCACTAGTCAATCGCCCTCATAATCCCCAATATCCTTTCCTTTCAACTTCCAGAATCAATGGAATGTTTCAAAAGAACTGCTAGAAGTGCAGAAACACTATAATTTTCAACCCTACCTACAAATTTATGTCTTACTGAAAGCATAATTCATGTACTGACTACAAGTCTATTACACGACAGCTCTGTTTATATAAAGAGTTCAGGCACAAGACCCTTGATAATAGGAATTTTAACACCACATTCCAGGAGTCAGCAACTACAGCCCACCATCTGTTTCTGTTATAACATGTGAGCCAAAAATGTTTACATTTTTAAATGGTTGGGGGTAAAAAAAATAATAATAATCAAAATAATAATATTTCACGACATCTGAAAATTGTAAGTATTCAAAGTTTGGTGTCCTTAAATATAGTCTGACTGACACATCATCACTCATTCATTTATGTATTATCTATGGCTTTTTCCATGACAGTGGCAAGGTTATAAGTGGTTTTGACAGAGATTATGTGGCCTGAAGAGCCAAATATATTTACTATCTGGCCCTTTACAGGAAGTTTGTCAACCAATGCCAGTTTCCTGATTTTGCACCTCTCCCCAACATCTTGACCTCCAAGAAACAATGCCTTACCTTCACCCTGTCCAGTAAGGTTTTCCCATAGCACCCAATTCTTCTCCCATTACTTTGTATCCTTTTGAGATATATAATTGTCTGTTACACATCTGACTCCCCAAATAGATTATAAGATAATGGAGAGTGAGGCCCACATCAGCATGTTCATTATCATATCCCCAGTGTCTAGCAATGCCCATTTATACTAGGTGCCCAATACTTACTGAATGGATGAAAGGATAGGAGATGCGAAATTTGGATGAGCTAATCGAAACCAATCTCAAACTTAAGAGTTTCTTACAGAAGATATGAACAATACAGATTATCAGACTTCCAAAGGAGTCATACAAATGACTCCATCCCTTGGTGCATTCCAGTAATAAACCCCAACATCACACAAAAGGACAGGAGATTAGGGGGCAGAGGGCTTTAAACCAATCTGCAGCCCAGTAGTAATGGGTATTAACAACAACAAAAAGCAGGAACAACTTAGGGTCCCAGGCTCAGATGTGAGTCTATACCAATGATCTACAGGATGGGATGCCCCTGTCATTCATTTAATTTATTCACTCACTTTACAAGGAACCTCTTTTTAAAATACAAATAGATCAGAAAAGCTAAAGAAAATAAAATCTTATGCATTTATGTGGACTAGATAAAGCACTTTTAATAGTGAGACAGAGAGGGGAAAAAAAGTAGGCATTTTAAGTGACACCCTCAAGGACTGAAGCAGACTTAGATAAGGTTCTGAACCAAGGAACTTAGGGAAAATTAAACACTGGGAGGTGGGAGGAGCGAAGGGGGAAGTGGAAGGAAGGAGAGGGTAAGATGAAAAGAGAAGGCACACCCATTAACAATATATGGTACTGGCCATAAAACAAATACAATAAATTTAAGAAGACTGAAATCATAATAAGTGTCTTCTCTGACCATAATGGTATGAAACTAGAAATCGATTACAAGAAAAAAAACAAAAAATATGCGAACACATGGAGGCTAAATAACATGCTACTAAACAATGAATGGGTTAACAGTGAGATCAAAGAAGAAATCAAAAGATACATAGAGACGAAAATGAAAACACAAAGACTCAAAATCAATGAGACATAGTGAAAGCTGTCCTAAGAGGGAAATTTACAGCAATACAGACCTACCTCAAGAAACAAGAAAAATCTCAAATAAACAATCTGACCCTATAATTAAAAGAACTAGAAAATGAACAGCAAACAAAGCCCAAAGTAAGTAGAAGGAAGAAAATAATAAAGATCAGAGCAGAAATAAATGAAATAGAGTCTAGAAAAATACAAAAGATCAATAAAACCAAGAGCTGGCTCTTGAAAGGATAAACAAAACTGATAAACCCTTAATCAGGCTCATCAAGAAAAAAGAGAACCCAAATAATTAAAATCAGAAATGAAAGAGAAGTGACTACGGACTCCATAGAAATACAAAGGATATAAGAAAATTCTATGAAGAACTATATGTCAATAAATTGGACGATCTGGGAGAAATGAATACTCCTAGAAACATACAATCTCCCAAGACCGAGTCAAGAAGAAACAGAAAATCTAAACTAATCGATTACCACCAACAAAATCAAATCAGTAATCAAGAAACTCCACAAAAAAAAAAAAAATCCTGACTGGATGGCTTAATAGGGGAATTTTACCAAACATTCAAAGAATTAACACCCACTATTCTCAAACAATTCCAAAAAATTCAAGAGGAGGAAAGGCTCCCTAATTCTTTTTACACCATTACCCTGATTCCAAAACCAAACAAAGACATTACAAAAAAGAAAACTGCAGACTGATAACCCTTATGAACATCGATGCAAAAATCTTCAACAAAATATTGGCAAACCAAATTCAGAAATACATTAAAAGCTCATACACTATGATTGTTAGATTTATTCCTGGGATGCAAGGTTGGTACAATATCTGCAAACCAATTACTGTGATACACCACACCAACAAACTGAAAGATAAAAATCATATGATCTCCTGGGTTTCGGCACCAAAAAAATTTTTAATTTAATTTGAAAAATCATATCATATCAAAAGGTGCAGAAAAAGTGTTCAACAAAATCCAGCATCCATTTATAATAAAACCTTTCAGAAAATTAGGAATAGAGGAAACATACCTCAACATAATAAAGGCCATATATGATAAAGCTACAGCTAATATCATACTCAATGGAGAAAAGCTAAGCGTTTTTTCCTTAAGATCAGGAGCAAGACAAAAATGCCAACTTTCACCACTTCTATTCGACATTGTACTGAAAGTCCTAGCTACAGCAATCAGACAAGAAAGAGAAATAACAAGCATCCAAATTGGAAAGGAAAAAGTAAAACTGTCATTATTTGCGGATGACATAATATGTACATAGAGAGAGAACCCTAAAGATTCCACCAAAAGACTGTCAGAACTGATCAATGAATTCAATAGAGTAGCAGGAAACAAAAGTAATAATATTCAGAAATCAGCTGCATTTCTATACATCAATGATGAACATTTCTGTACACCAATGATAAACTTTCAGCAAAATTAAGACAACAATTCCATTTACAATTGCAGCAAAAACAATAAAATACCTAGGAATCAAATTAACCAAGGAGGTAAAAGACCTATTCTTGGAAAATTATGTCACTTAAAAAAGAAACTGAAGATACAAATAAATGGAAGCATATAACATGTTCATGGGTAGAAAGAATAAACATTGTTAAAATAGTCATAACACCCAAAGCAATCTATAGATTCAATGCAATCCTTATCAAAATATCAATGGTACTTTTTAGAGAAGTAGAACAAATAATCCAAAAATATATACGGAACCATAAAAGATCCCAAATAGCCACAGCAGCAATCTTAAGAAAGAAGAACCAAGGTGGAGGTATCATACTTCCTGGTATCAAACTATACTACAAGGATATAGTGATCAAAACAGCATGGTACTGGCATAAAAACAGATACAGAGATCAATGGAACAGTGAATAGAGAGCCCACGTCTAGACGTTCATTAACTATAAGACTATAAGAACGTCTAGACGTTCATTTACTATAAGGCAAGAATACCATGGGATAAAGACAGTCTCTTCAATAAATGGTGTTGGGAAAACTAGACAGAAACGTGCAAAAAAATGAAACTGGACCACCTTCTTACACCATACAATAAACTCAAAACGAATTAAAGACTTAAATGTTAAGATCCAAAACCATAAAATTTCTAGAAGGAAACATAGGCAGTAAACTCTCCGATACGACTATTAGTAATTTCTTTTCTGATGTATCTCCTCGGGCAAGAGAAACAAAAGAAAAAATAAACAAATGGGACTACATCAAACTAAAAAGGTTTTGAACAGTAAAGGAAACCATCAACAAAACGAAAAGACAGCCTAAGGAATGGGAGAAGATATTCACCTGTAATACGTCAGATAGAGGTTAAAATCCAAAATTTATAAAGAACTCATACAACTCAAAAACAAAACAAAACAAAACAAAACAATCCAATTTAAAAACAGGCAGAAGATCTGCTCCAAAGAGGACATACAGATGGCCAATAGACATATGAAAAGACGCTCAAAATCACTAATCATCAGAAATGCAAATGAAAACCACAATGAGATTATTACCTCACAACTGTCTATCATCAACAAATCAATAAACAAGTGTTGGTGAAAATGTGGAGAAAAGGGAACTCTCATACACTGTTTGGCGGGAGTGCAAATTAGTAGAACCACTATGGAAAACAGTCTGGAAGGTCCTCAAGAAATTAAAAATGGAACTACCTTTTGATCCGACAATTTCACTTCCAGGTATTTCCCCAAAGAAAACCAAAACACTAATTCTATGAGCTATGCACCTCTATATTCAAGGCAGCCCTAATCACAATAGCCAAGATATGGAAACAACCTAAATGCCTAACAGACGACTGGATAAAGAAGTTATATACAGTGAAATATTACTCAGCCATAAAAAAAAAAAAAATGAAATCCTACAATTTGCAATGACATGGATGGACCTAGAAGTTATTATGCTGAGTGAAATAAGTCAGACACATAAAGAAAAATACCATTTGATTTCACTTATGTGTGGAAACTAAGGAACAAAAGGAACAAACTAAACGAAAACAGATTCACAGATATAGAGGACAATCTGGTGACTGCCAGAGATTGGGGAGCTGAGAGAAAAAGGTAAAGTGTTGAAGAAGGACAAATTAGTAATTAAAAAACAGTCACGGTGATGTAGAGCACAGCACAGGGAACATAGTTTATAGTATTGTAATGGCTATGTGTGGAGCCAGATGTGTGATAGGGTAGTGGGGAGATCACTTCATAAACCATATAAATGTCTAACCAATGAACTGTACACCTGAAACTAATTTAAGAAGAAAAAACATATGGTATTAGAAGACTTTTACAAATCAGTATTATACTTTTGTATCATTTATCAAACTTCTATGATACAATGCTGTATAGTTGATATAAATACCAATGGATCTAATGCATTTATAACCTTACAACACAGGAATATAACTCCACTAATAAACACTGATTTTTCCCAATTTTTTCTATCAGACAGTGCTACAAAGTTTCTGGGTTTTTTTAAGTGTAAACTTATTTTTATTAAGTTAAATAATCCTATTTATTAACCAGATGATTATTAAACATAAAAAGCAAGGCAAAAAATAATTCACCAAATCATGATTATTTTTAACCACAAGGTAATAAACCAAATAATTGCATTATCACTCAGTTTTTAAAAACAATTACAAATTAATCATCCAACTATCAATAATCAATCATGGCTTTACAATGAACTATGAGTATCATATAAAAATAAAATTTGTACCGATTTTTCAGATTAAAAGCATAGATTAAAGATATAAGCACAAAATGTTTATTCTTGGAAAACACAAATGTACCTTGTTTATGACTTATACTATTTTTCCTGAAATATTCTTTAAAAATAAATTCAGATATTGATTTGTTGCCACCTACTGGTTAAATTCATATTTGAATATTATCATTTCATATCTAGCATTTACTATAGTTAATATTAAACTGAGTCAAAAAATATCTTAGTAATGTTCTTTATAAAACTTTACTAAACGGCTCTGAAAAATTCAGCTCTGGGAAGTTTTTTAAGCTACATCTTGAGTTAATGGTATCTTGACTTTTAACAATATCCTCACATAAAATTGTCATTAGTGGATTGAGACTGTTTTAAAACTAAGATAGCATTATAATTCATGAGACATAAAATCTTTATTTCATTAAAAAAACTTTCAAAATCTTTTTTTCTTTACAACTCAAATGTTTATTATATGTGCCAGTTTTCCAGAACATTAGGGTTATAGAACTTAAGATATTGCCATCTTTTTACAGGATCCAAAAAAAAGTCCATACGTTACATTTATTTATTTTGCGTTTTAATATCTTTTATTCTATAGCAGTCCCTCCTCCTCTCTTTCCTCTTTTTTTTTTTTACACAATTTGTTAAAGAGTTAGTTGTCCCACTGCATTTATTTTTAAAATCACTCTTGGTCACACGAATTTAAAGAGTAACAAATTTAACACATGGACTTATTTGTAGATCCCAATTCTAACAAATTAGCATTAAAATGTAATTGTGGAAATATGGATATAGACAGTTTTAGAAGACAACAAAGAATTCTGTTAATTTTGTTAGATAGAATGCATTGTGATTACATAAGAAAATGTCCAAATCTTTTAGTGACTGCTATGGACTAAATTATGTGTCCCCCCAAAATCCATATGGTGAAGCCCTAATCCCCACTGTGATGGTATTTGGAGACCGGGCCTTTGATAATAAAGTGTAGAGGAAGTCATGAGGGTAGGACACTAATGATGGGATTAGTACCCTCATAAGAACTCAAAACAGAGACCTTAAATGTCTAACTTTCCAAGGTAAGACTCAGCACGTCAGGGCCATCTGCAAGCCAGGAGGAGGGCCCTCACCAGAGGCTGACCATGCTGGAACCCTAATCTTGGACTTCAAGCCTCCAAAGCCATGAGAAAATAAATTTCTGTCGTTTAAGCCACCCAGTTATGGCAGCCTGACCTAATATATTAGTGCATGTGGAAATGTAGGAGTGAAAGAATATATCAGACATCTGCTTTTAAATATATTCACAAAAGAGAAGCGGAAATAGATACAAGAAATGTACACATTTAATAATTAAATTAAGTGACAGGTACTTGAGGTTTAATTTGCTATTAGCTCATACTTCTAAGTTTGAAATTTCTCATAATTAAAACGAAAAACTTTAAATGTAATTCCTATAAACAAAACCAAAAAATAAAGTTTCTTTAAAAGATAAAGTACTAATCTGAAATTACTAGGAGACAAAGGTAAAAGATGACTTGAAACTTTATCATTGAATAAATCTGGTAAAAACTGTTGCAAGATTTTTAAAATAATCTGTTTCACCTAAGAGTCTCAGGCATTGATTTTAAATACTCATGTTCTAATTAAGTAACTTCTCCAAATTATTTATTCGCTTAAATGGATCCCATTGTAAATAGGATTTTTTAAATTATATATCTAATAGGTTATCGCCGAAAAATTTTTTAATTATTAAATTTTTTTGGAACAGTTCACTTTCTTTAAATCTACTTGATCATAATTTTCAAAATAGTCTTGGATTTTTCAAATAGACGAAATTATCTGAAAATAATAAGCTTTACTTATTTCTGATTTTTGTGTTTTGTTTGGTTTTCTCATCTGATTGCACTAACGTTCCTACAATAATACTAAGCAACAATGAGGAAGAGCAGTCAATCCAATTTCGTTCCTGATTTTAATAGGAATGATAATATTTATAACATTTACCATGATCATGGTTATCATTTTAAGACTGAATTTTTTCTTAAGGATTTTAAGGGTCTTTCTAAGTCCTGTTTTACAAAGAATTTTAAAAATATATTCACACTTGCCCCTTTAGTCCACTCTTGGCATTAATTACTCATAGAAGTCTCCAGCAGACTAAGTATAATTTTATCTTCTATGTATAACCCTGGGTCATCACTGTGAATAGTATTTAATGTTCTATGTCCAAGAAAACATACCCTCAAAAATTTTGAATAGAAGTCTATACGGCCATTTTCTCTTTTAGTTAAAGGATTCCAGACTAGTTTGGGGGTTCTTCTTGTTTATTTCAGTCACCTCATCCATTTCACAAACACCTGTTGGTCGGTCACCTGCTGTGATCCAGGTACTATACACCAGGGGTAGTAGAAAAACAATGATTAACAGTCAATTGCCATTTTCAAAGAGCTCGCACGATCACAGTATTTTGTTAAATACTGTAACAAAATGCTGAAGAAGAAACAATACCAACCTAAGATTTCCAGAAAATTTCAGGTGGTAAAAGCTGAGTCTTGAATGCTGAGTGATATTGGTCAATAGCAGTTCTCAAATCAGGGTCCAAGAACTCCTGTGGCTCCCAAGAATAATACTAAAATAGTGTCTGCTTTTTTTCACTCATAGTGCAATAATACTGGTGGGTAAAGTGCTGGTGCCTCAGCATGAATCAAGGCAATGATGTCTACCTATACTAATAGTTTTATTCTTTGGTATTCTTCACCACTAAAAGAATTTTAAAAATAAATTTAAAAAAAGCCCTTCCCACTTAAGAATGTCGTTAATGAAGAAGTAAAAATTATTTTTATTAATCTCCACCCTTAAACAGATATCTTTTTTAAATTGTGTGACAAAATGTGAAATGTGCATAAGGAACTACAGCTACACACAGAAACATGATGACTATTTCAGGAAAAAGCACTTGGGTAATTGTTAGAACTGTGAGCTGAACTAGCCATATCATTCTTACTTGGAAGAACAACAGATATACAAGCTATGCTTTATTCGGACTCTGGTATATGGAAGACATTTTCTAAAAAATTAATGAAACAAGACTACCATTTAAAAAAAAACAGATGAAAGTATTTGTTTGCCAATGATAAAATTCAAGAGAACACTAGAATTTTGTAAAACTTTTATCTGTCACCATAAGCATGGCAGATCTCAACAGTTTAAAACTTTTCAGAGATATATTAATGAGTATTATTTCTGGATACTGTATAATGGCATATGTCAACATGCCTAACTCAGTAAGCCAATATTTTCCAAATGACCAATGTGTAATGTTACAAAATCATGTACTGGGAGAAAAGTTATTTAAAGAATAAGAAAATCAACAGGTTTTACTGTAACAGAGTAAAAAGTTCAACAATATGGGTTCAGATTCTACAATACAACCTTTCTTCTAACATTTGCCAAGTTTCAGTATAGCAATAAAGAATATCTAAGATTATCTGAAAAGGCTATCGAAATATTCTTTTCTCATTACATATCTGTCCAAGACCACATTTTCTTTATACACTAAAATTCAGTATTACAATAGACTGAATAAAGAAGACAATATGAGAATCCAGCTGTCATTAAACTGACATTCAAGAGGGTGGCAAAAATGTAAAACAACGCCACTCCTCAGTAAATGTTTGTTTTGGAAAGTTATTTTTCATTTTTAAAAAATGTGACTACATTTAAATAACAATAAACTTACCATGAATAATCTTTAAATTAAATTTAACTTCTATTAGAGTAAATACTGATAGCTATAACCCATATAAATGAAATCTCTTTGGGAATTCTCCATAATTTTTAAGTGTGTAAAGGGGTCCTAAGTCCAAAATATTTGAGAATTGCTGTTGCACAAGTTGAAGAAGTAAGAACATTTCAAATATAGGCTACAACATACATAGAGAGGTTTTATTATCTTTCACTGTAAATGGTACATGTGTCCCCCAGCAATCCCAGCCCATTCTACAACACCACACAATCTAATATGCGGGTACTAATCTACTACAAACTATAGCGAACACAACGATGAAGGTGCCGATTAAAAAACCCAAGTGGCTTTCTTATGATTAAGGGATATACATTTTTTATCATCAATTTTAACAGTCCAGGGATCACCCGTTGATGATCTTTGGATTTCCAGATAGTTCTAACTGACAAATAAGCAAAGCGCAACAGCCCCCTTTTAAAAAGATACAACAGATGATATTTTCAGAAACCATGTCATATTCTCATTCCTAATTTCCCGATCATAACAAATCAAAGCAAATTTTTTAAAAACTAAAATCTGATGTTAGTCAAGAATTTCTGAGGATGTTATAAAATAGTAAATAGTCTACAGCCATGCCACCCTGAACACGCCCGATCCCATCTGATCTCAGGGTCGGGCCTGGTTAGTACTTGGATGGGAGACCACTTAGGAATACCAGGTGTTGTAGGTGTAAAAAAATAAATAAATAAAATAAGGGACTGTAAACTGACAAGGTCCTTGCAATCTGTGAGGTCAACCAAGGGTTACCTTGTTGGTCTGTATATATATATGTGTGTGTGTGTGTGTGTGTGTGTGTGTGTGTGTGTGTGTGTGTGTGTGTGTATATATGCACGTGTATATACATATATATGAAATAAACATTTACATTGTGAACAGAAAAAAAATGTGTAAAGGCAGTTATATCTAAAAGAACAAAGTGAAAACTGTACTATATAATCTAAATGGACTAAATCCTAACACTTTAAATACCAGTTTCCTAACAATGATAGAGCATCTTCCTAAAAAGGAAGCTTTAAGTCTATCTTTTTCAACATGATCCTTTAAGCACTGTAATTGTAATCTAAATAAAGTAGTAAATGAAGTCTGACAAATAGCGTCTGCTTTAATTTCCTAAGAAATGTTGCAGTGCCACTGAAGGGGATGCCTCAAAAGCTGGCACTGGCCATCTTCCTACATTAATTAACAGGTTGAATCCCAGATAGGTCCTACCAACTTCTACCTAAATTCATCCACTTTCCAAGACTGCAACTCCTCAACTAACTCTTGGCCTAAAACACATCATGACAAGACTAGCCAGGTCCTAATGAATCTCCTTCTAAATAAGAAAGGCTACTTGCAGCCAAGACAAGAGAGAGAAAAAAATAACTCGGTTTGACAACTGTCAACCTCTACAGGGTAAACCACAGGCCTTCTACCACATCTGCATGGTATTCAGACTAAAGAAATGCTCATCCCTACAACTAAACATATGAAAACTATTTTAGCCTAACAGAGAATGACAGCTTTTTTAAATGGGAAATGTGAGGATTTGTCGAATGTAAAACATCTCCTACTCTCTAGCTTATTAGTGTTAAAATTACTTCACTGTGTCTCAGAAAAGCATATAGCATCAAATTCAGACATACAAAAACTTCCTCAAAACTGATAGCCACTCTCAAATGAGATCTTTTTAGATCAGATTTATACTCACAAAACAGCCTTCCACTAGAAAGAAAGAGAAATGATGAATTATGTTAAAAGCAAACAATATGTATGCAAAGTACATACATATCAGTTTTCAAAACAATTCTGGGCCCTTGACATATTTTACCTAAGCTATTTGAGGGAAAGTTTAAACATCAATTTTTTATAGCCAATTTCATTCAAGAAAAAAGAGGAGGAAAGTTAGAAAGTTAACAGAGAGGAAGCTCACAAAGTCAAATGGAAAGCTAAAGATCCAGGGACAAACGGTTAGGATGTAAGCAGCCTCAGATAATCTCAATTGCCTCATCTGGACTCTTCCTGGCGGGTGGCTCTCCTGTCACTGGGCACATACAGAAGTCAAATTCCAGGAAGGAAACTCCAGGTTTAGATTGTCAGGTGCCAGCCTCTTCGCTAAGAGAGGACAAGATACTCTCCATCCCCCTACCAGCATTTCCACTAGCATTCTCAATCAATACTCTATGACTCAGAAAAATGAAATTAGGGTGTTCTTTTCAAAAGACGATGACATGAACGAACAGCCAAGAAATAACACATGCCCACTATGCAAGGTGAAGTTACTATGTTTTTTGAAACATACTTGACTTTTGTAACTGATATTCTGGAAATCCACCTTTGAAATAAAATAATATAGCCACACCAGGAAGATGTGACACAAGAGAAAGTAGACAGCAGTCCAACTTCTTAATAATCCTCCGTTTCCTCATTTCTTACAGATTGTTATGCAGAGATGTAATTAGATATACCTTCTCAAACTAGTATAAAGCACCCACACTGGATTATTACTTTATCAAATGTTCCCTGGACTCTAAGACATAATTAAATGATCTCTTTCCAAAGGCTATCCTTTCTGAGCTTATGCTTATTTAGAGTAAACAAAGGAACTTAAGGTGCCTTTAAATATACAGTATCATTCTATTTTTGCTTGTCATGGACAACTCTCAGTTTTTTCCATACATATCAAATTAGCCCTCGCAGCAATCTCATGAAGTAGGAACAACAATGGTTCTCAATCAGGGGTGACTTATATCCCTTCCCGACACCCAAGGCCCAGATACATCTGTCAATGTCTGCACACATTTTAACTGTCAGCCTGAGCAACTGAGACTGGCATTTATAGTGCCATGGTAGAAAAATACTCCATTTTACTGAGGAAAAAACAAGTGCAAAGATTAGGTGATTTTTGACCGATCTGTTTCACACAAACTGGGAAAGATGCAATTTAAACCTGCGTCTAACTCCAGAATCCACTATCGTAAGCATGATTTACGTAAGTTGTAATTAAAACAAAGTAAAAAATTGCAATTTAAAATTATATACAATAAAAGCATAAAAAATATTAAATACAGGGATAAATCTGACAAAAGATGTGCAGGACCTGTATATTGAAAACTACAAAACGCTGCTAAAAAAATTAAAGACCACATAAATGAATGTAGGGATATATCGTGCTCATGGACCAAAGACTCAATATTGTTAAGATGTTAATTCTCCCCAAATTTATCTATAGCTTTAATACAATTACAATAAAATAAGCACCTCTTTGGTAGAAACTGATGAGCTGATCCTAAAATTCACAGAGAAATGCAAAGGACCTAGAATAACCAAAAAAAAAAAAAAAAAAAAAATTTGAAAAATGACAAATTTGAGAGAGAGAGAGAGAGAAAGAGAGCAAGAGAGAAAGGGAAAGAAGAGAGTTACAGAGCCAGCCAGAGGGCATAGAAAGCTGGCTCACAGGGGCAAGGAGACCACTAGATGGCAGTGTTACCTTGCAGTCAGCTGCCCCCTACGAAAAAAAAAAAAAAAAAAAACTTTGAATAATGACAAATTTGGAGGGCTTATACTACCTACCTTCAAGAATTATTAAAACTACAGTAATCAAGACAGTGTGGCATCAAGACAGTGTGGCATCAAGACAGACAAACAGATCAATAGAGTCCATAAATAGATGGCATATATATGGTCAATTAATTTCCAACAAAGGTGCAAAACCAATTCAGTTGAGAAAAGCACAGTATTTCCTACAAAATAAAATGCTGGAAAAAATGGATACCCATTTGTTTAAAAAAAAAACCAAAACTCTGATCCACAATTATTTTATGTGTTTCATGCACAAAAATTAGCTCAAAATAAGAAAAGTAAAAGCTAAAACTATAAAACATCTAGAAGAAAACATAAGGCTATCTTTATGAGACTAGGTTGGGCAAAGATACCTTAGAATAGATACCCAAAAGCATGCACATAAAAGAAAATTTTGGAAGAATGGACTTCATCAAACTTAAGAACTTCTGCTCTTCAAAAGACTGTCAAGAAAAAGAAAAAACAACAAGCACAGAATGGGAAAAATATTTGTAAATCATATAACTGATAAAGGACTGGCAGTAAGAGAGATGGTTAAAGGTGGGTAGAAGCCTTTGAGGAGGCCTTGGATGCCACCTATGTCTCAAAGAAGCTACTGCGAATGTGCATAAAATTCATGATAATTAGGATGAACACAATATTTTAGTAGTACCTGAGTCTTAAATATGGGAGAAAGTAAAGGCCATAAAAACCTGTAAAAATTTGTGTGTTCGGTTGTCCAGTTCTCTACCAGAACTTAGGCTAAGAAAAGAACTCTCATTCATCTTTTATTTCATACACATATTTGTTGACTGAGTGCATTCATTTCTTTTTTAATACTTTGTTTCAATTTCTCACTTAATAAGATTAGCAAGCACTGGTTGAGTCTCCTATTTTTCAAATACCTATACTTCTTAGTTTACAATGTCATATCCTTCTATTTTTCGGTAACATTCTTGCCAGAGGCTGGCAAATTTTCTCCTCAAAGAGCCACACAGTAAACATTTTAGGCTTTGCTAGTAGTATGGTCTGTAGCACAAAAGCACTTAGACAATATGTAAACAAAATGAACATGATTGTTTCAATAAGATTTTATTTCTGGACACAGAAATTTGAATTTCACATAATTTTCAGAAGTCACAAAATAGTTATCTTTTGATTTTTCTCTTTTATTTAAAAATGTAAAAGCTATTTTACCTCGCAGGCCACACAAACACAGGTACTGGTTTGCTGTGTTTGGCCAGCCGGCCAGCCAGCCAGTTTACAGACCCCTGCTCTATGTCCTAACTCAAAGGTTCAACTGTACAACCCTTCCATTATGCCCTATTTCCACGCACCACAATTAACTTTATTTGCAAGACTTTCTGCTAAACTCCAATTGTGTGATTGTCTGTGGGTAATGAATAATTAAGCATTCTTTTGACTTAAACTCATTCAGTTTCACCCACATTCACACTTCAAAAAAGAAAAACTTATCTAGTTTCTGATTTAAAATACTGAAGGGAAGGAAAGGGGGATTTTAAGTAATTGTGTAAATGGAACAAAGAACAATGACAACTCTTATTGGTGTCAAGTGTTAAAAGAGTCCATTATGATGAATCTCAATTCTCAGTCCTAATTTCTCTCCCACAGTTTCAAAAACTAAAAACTAAACTGTACCTTTTAAGTTGCTAATAAGATATTCTAAATTCATTCTCATATTTTAAACAAATGCATAAGACCAGACAAAAGAAATTAATAATATGACCAAGTACATTGCAAGAAATAAGAAAATACTGTATTATAAGGAAAACATATTATGTAACAATTAGAAATTATGATAGAGAATAAGGTAAAACATAGCCGAAACACCATACCTTTTAAAAGATGAAAACTTTTCTCAAATTCATTTACTCAAAAACATTTATGCATTAAGAAATCAATGTGTTTGGAATACAAAGTTGGGCAAGAAACAAGTGTCTAAAACGGACATGGTCTGTGACTACCTGTGCCTATGCTCTGTATCTACTCTGTACAATATCACGGCCACTAGCCACATGTGACTATTTTAATTAACTAATATTAATTAAATAAAATTAAAACTTCAGTTCCTCAGTCACACTAGCCTGTGGCTATCATATTAGACAGCACAGATACAGAACACTCTCATCATCACACAAAGTTCTGTTGGACAGCACTGGTTTAAAATATATAACATACTTTCTTGTCTCCACTGACTAAACATAAAAAATGAAACTTAATGTCTTCCTTCCTTCAAAAGGGGAGCGTAAAATGTTTACCACTGCCTCCTGAGAAATCCATGTAACAGTCTTTCTACAAAAGTATTTACTGTATTTAAAGCTGAAAAAACTTCCTAGGTTGACCCATCCCACCAAATAAATCATCTTAAATGTTTTCATCAGGGTTTTAAAATTTGTACAACATTCGGGAAATGAGTACTTCATCATCAATAACTAGTTCAACCTCCTTATTAGCATTAAACCACCCTCAACTGCAACTTTAATAATCTCAACTGCAGTATTTCATTGTCCTGGAAAGTGAAAAATTCTGAACTTCACTCTGATTATCACACAACTCTCCTTCAAGTAGAAAACAGTTCCTCTTTGTCACCTGTGCCAAGTGCTGGCACATAGAAAGCATTCAAATAATTGTTGCGTAAAAGGTCAGTGAACTATCTAGTACTGCTAAAAAAAAAATAATACAAAAGCCAGATTCCATCTCACAACTATAGGTATTAATGGAGCTTCAAATCTCTGCTGCTGATTTTGTATACACTTTGTTGACTGTAGAATTTAAATGGCACCACACAATTGTGGGTACAAGCTTTCTGGTTCTCCATAAATCCAGGACTTACGGAAAAGGGAAAAGTTTACAAGGGGAAAAAAAGTACTGCGCACTGGCCCCAGAACTATAAAATTAATGTAAAATTTTCTGCTACTTAGCTATGAAACAGGCTGGCTTTTAAATGAATATGTATAAAATAAATTAATTAATAATTTGAAAAATAAAAATAAAATTACACACAAAAAATAATTGAATATGTATAAATACAAAGAAATATTATTCAGACTTGAGAGTAATTCTGTCATAACACTACAAAATGGATGAACCTCGAGAACATCATGCTAAGTGATATAAGTCAGTCACAAAAAGGCAAATGATGCATGATTCCACCTGTGTAAGGTATCTAAGCCGTCAATCTCTGAGAAGCTAATGGTGGTTGCCAGGGGTAGGGTGAGAGGGAAAGGGGAAGTTTTAAGTTTAATAATGGGTATAGAGTTTCAGTTTTGTGAGATAAAGTTCTAGAGTTGTGCTACACAAAAATGTGCGCATAGTTAATACTACTGTATTGTACACTTAAAATGGTTAAGATGGTGGTAAATTTTAGGTTGCATTTATTTTTCACAATAAAAAAAGTATCTATAAATTATTTCTCATAGGTGACAGAAAACTGGCTCTAAAGCAAACTTGATATCTTCTAAAGAGAACTTAAAACAGTTCTATGTAAATTATTTACCATGATCTCCAAAGAGGTATCCATAATATTTCACGACGACTGAAACTCTTGTAATTTTATGAAATAAGATATCTGAGAACCTTCACAGAGATATGTACTACAAATATATTTTAACAATACTCTATTTTAACATATATATTGTTAAAATATATATGTAGTACATGCATCATTTGCCAATTTGTATTTTTCTACTATAACAAACAACAGTGTAATAAATCTTGTCAATCATTTTTAAAATTAAAAGTCAAATGATTTTCATATTAGAAACTAGGGAAAAAATGTTTAATAAAACTCTGGTGTCCAGCGGGTACAACAATGTGAATATACTTAATGCTACTCTATTGTATGTACACTAAAAAATGGTTAAAATAATGTTATGTCACGTATATTTTACCGTAATAAAAACGAATTCTGGTTTCAGTAAGAATTAAGATGTTTTATGTATGTTACTTGCAAGTTTAAGAACCACCATTAAGAAAAGTTACATGTGGTGATTTGCAATTCTAAACTACACTAACAAAGACATCTCAAAGGTCTCAATTATTCATAAAAGTTACAATTACATCACGATTGGAAATTTTCCTTGAAAACAGAAGTTTAGAAAAACATTTTCAAATTGTTACATACAAATGACATAACATATTAATATTAATGAGATTATAACTACTTGGCAAACTTAAGTCACTATCTGGCTCAGAATAGTTTGAAATATTTTCTAACCAAACTAGTTCTGTACAATCCGGTGATATGTTTTTAAAAACAAAAAGTTTAAGGAAACATATTTGAACTTGCCAAGAACATACTAAGTAATGAGGGATGAGGATAATAGTTGCATTAAACTACAACCATACCTTAATACCTTATATAATCAGGGATCCTTCATAAATATCTATGTTAAAGTCTAGGACCAAATACTGGTCTAAGCCAAATTACAAAATAAAAGAAAAAAATAACAGAATGGACACAACCAGAAAAAAAAGTCTTAAAGTTACTATTTATTAAGTAATGCCTGGCATAATATGTACCAGCATCCTCCTAAATATATCACATGAATTCTTTCTTAATCCTCACAGTTACCCCATGAGATAGATACCTTAATTAATCCCATATTATCAATGAGGAAACTGAAACACAGATAGGTTAAACAACATGCTCAAGATTACACAGCTATTAAGTAGCAAGACTAGGATAAAAGACCACGTCTGTCATCAAAGCTCAGGCCCCTTTAAAGTTTACAAAGCCCACCTGGGTGTCATCTTTTGCTACCACCTTTGTAACACTGTGAAGTAAACTGCAGTTTTATGACACTTATTTTCCCAGGGAAAACAGAGGTTTGGGAGGATAAATCTCATCCTCAGAGTCTCTTAGGGAGCAAGCAACAGAGCTGGGTCTGGAATCCAAGTAGTCTGATCCCTCACCCAGTGCTTTTCCTCTTCAATATACTTGACTTGTGTGGTAGTTTTAAAAATATATTCACGAATTATTTAATATGCTTCTCTTCAAAAGTAGAGCCTAAACCCTCCCCTCAGTAACTCACTTCTAACAAAGAAAATGTAACACAAGAGACAAGTGTGAGACTTCAAGGGCAGGTGTAAGACTTCCCAGACTAGGTCATTTAAATAAGCACCGTGGCTTCTGCCTTGCTCTATGGGATCATCACTCTGGAGGCTTCCGCCTTGCTCTCTGGGATCATCACTCTGGATGTTGCGAGGACACTCCAGGAGAGGTCCACACGGCAAGGAAGGAGGGCCTCCTGCCAACAGCCACCTAAGCAAGTCAGCTTGCAAGCAGCTCCCCCAGCCCGGCCAACCCTTCAGATGACTGAACCTGAGACAGAACTACAGAGCTACGCTGCTTCCCAATTCCTAACCCTCAAAAACTATGCGACATAAATGTTTGTTGTATTAAGCCACTATGTGGTTTTTTCTGCATCATGAGGTAAACTGACAAATAAAATTGAAAGATATTTAAAGCGTACATCCTAGTGATTAAGCCACTGTGTTTTAAGGTACTCTGTTACAGTGATAAATAACTAATTCAACCAGGAAGAAAACTCAGAGACACATCTCACATGTGACCAACACCTTGCCATTGCAATTAACAGTAAAGAGTGTAGGCTCTGTAGGTCACCTCTTAAAAGAAGCTGCTGTGGAAAAAAAAAAAAAAGTGTGTGACCTGGCTAAGGGGTGATTTCTCAGGTGCAGTTTTGTAGTCTGTAATATGAGATAATAACTTCATTTTAAATACTCTCCCCATTTTACAATTATCCTTCCATTTACCTAACCTTCTGGAGTCACTATGAGGATTAAAAGGAAGACAGTATACAGAACTTGGCATGATGCCCAATCGGCAGTGAAGGTTCAATAAACGTTCACTGTTACTAATTCTATGCCTTTAATCCGCTCTTCACTAGCAGCCTCCCCCAGACTTACAACCATGCTTTAAAAATCCCTAATTCTCAATAGGGAAGCACTTCATTACCCACCTAAGTTGTCCAATAGCCTTTTTTACTGGTCTTCATTTATTCCATTTACTCCTCTGTTGCAAATGACACTCATCTAAAACTGTCCCCCCTCTTTTGCTTCCAGAGAATGAATTAGTAACATGGTTCTCTTCCAGTCTCTGCTACTGCTGCTACTCCTTCTCCCCCTCAAAATGTAGGTGATTCTCAAAGTTCTCTTCTTGGTCCTTATCTCTTAATTCTCATAGCTTCAATGATGGCCTTTTTGCAGATGACTGACTCCTAAATGTATCAGATTCATACTCATCTGAGTCAAAGGTCCCAATTTCCCCAGCTCAACAGCCCCTTATGAATGTCTCACGAGTATCTCAAACTCAACAAAATCTGAATTTTTTGCCTCTCCCCCTTACTCCTTACCTTTTCCCCTCCTTCCCATACCAACCCTGCTTCTTCTCCTCCTGTGGTCATTAACAGACCAAAACCTTCAAAGTCAGAATGAGATGTTCTAAGTCATACTAAAATCCTCTCCCTTCTGCCTTCCGCAAGGGTATCAGGCATTGTACGGGGTGCCAGGGATACAACTGACCCCAGGGGCTCATAGTCTAGCATGCTTCCAATCACCTGCCAAGTTTTAATGATTCCCCCTGTGCACACTCACATATCCATCCCCTGTCTTTTTCATTCCTAACACAATCACCCATCTTCTCACACCTGGCCTACTGTGAAGCATACTAAAATTTGTCTCTAAATCTTCAATGTCTGCCCCCACCTCAACTCATCCTTCAAAGAGCTGCCCGTTATCTTTCTTAATGCAGGTGATCATGCTACTCAGCTCCTGAAAAATCTACAATGGTCCCCTCAACCCCTAATGTTTACAGAGGAAGTGAGAATTCCCTACCATTACCCTGATGGTACGTCATGCTTTTTCTACTTGATCACCTTCTGCATCCTGCTATATACTCCACATGTTAGCTGAGACATTCAGGACATCTCATTCTCTCCCTAACACTCACGCCTGTTTATCGGCTATTCCCTCAGAATGTCGCTGCCTCTACAAAAATTACTCCGGTGAGTCATCAGAAATAACTGATCTTTCCCTTATTTTATACAGCACAATGCCTATACTTCTATTTGCTATCAATCCCTTCTACTTTCTATCACTGTTAGTTGTCTACCTGTCTCTTTGAGTAAGTCATAAATCCCTGGCTGCCACTAATTAATATGGCAATCTTGAGTAAGTCGCTGCATTATCTGAGGTTCAATTTTCTCATCACTAAAATGAAGGGGTTATATTAAGTAATTGCTAAGGAACTCCCAACTCCAAAGTTCCATAAGGATGAGTCTTATTTGTCTTTGAAGAAAGGCAGTACGCACAGCTGTAAGTTTGGACTTGGTAGTCAGATAGCTGGTTCTGAATCCCAGCTCTGTAACCTACCAGCTCAACAATGGGCTGCAGCTTAACATTTCTGTGCCTCAGCTCCTCATCTGTAAAGTGAAAATAATGGTGTTATCCGTTAGAATTCTTTCTTTTTTTATTTTTTAATAAAGCTTTACATATAATTCACGGATATACAATTCACCCATTTAAAGTGTACAAGTCAGTGACTTTTAGTATATTTACAAAGTTGTACAACCATCATAACAATTTTAGAATATTTTCATCACTCCAAGAAGAAATTAATGGCCACCAACAATCACTCCCCATTTCCCTTCCCCGCTAGCCCTAGGCAACCACTACTCTATTTTCCATCCCTATGTATTTGCTTATTCCAGACAGTTCAAATAAATGGAATAATATAATATGTGGTCATTTATGACTGATTCCTTTCATTTACCATAATGTTCCCAAGGTACACCTGTGTTATAGTATGTAACAGAACTTCATTCTTTTTATTGCTGAATAATATTCCATTGCGTGGACATACACATTTAGTTTATGTATTCATCAGCTGATGGACATTTGGGTTGTTTCCACCTGGCCGTTATGAATAATGCTGCTCTTTTAGTTTTAAGTAATAGAAAATCCAACGCAACCTGGCTTAAATAACTAAAAGTCCAGTGTGTAGCCTTTGCTTCAGACACAATGAAGCATCATCATCAGGACAATTTCTCTCCACCTCTTGGCTACACTCTGTTCACTGTTCATTTTCAGGATCTGCCTGGTGACAAAATGGCTTCAATAACACCATTTCACATCCTCTCACAGTCAAGCCAATAGGAGAAAGCAAAATCCTCTTTCAGATACTTAAGCAAAAGCTCTGGGATTAGTTCTGGGTGGGCCCGCAAGCAGGAAGCAGTAACTGAAAGAGGCCAGGCTCCACCCCTGGAGGGTGAGGGAAAACAGAGAAGGGACCCAAATGATGTGAACCAAAAACAGATTAAGAGAATACCTAGACAAAAACTGAGGCCTCTTTCCAGTAGGATAAATGGATTCTGGACAGCTAAAAATTCTAAAAAGCCCAATTCCACATTGTAGTGAGAATTAAAGATGAAAAATGCACACTGAACATTTAGTAGAATCCCCAATACACAATAATTGATTAATAAATGTTAACTGCTATATTAACTATTATTTGTATTAGATGAACCACAAGAAATTGATGGAATTTGACTTTTAAGGAAAAAAAGCCAATTTCATATAGCTCGATGTCACATATACTGAGCTTAAAATTCAATCTGTATCTGCTTTTTCACGGTGAAATATAAGACTGCATCTGTATCAAAAAGGAATGATGCTTATTTTCAAAACGTTTAAAACTTCAGGTTACAGAGTAAAGTATCTCTACTTTAAAAGGAATTTCTCTGGTCTTGTGGAAAATGTGAGGAGCCAAGCATGGGAAAGAGAGGTCTCTGAAAACGAGCAGTGATGCAAAGCATTTCCTGCCCTAACAGCAGCACTCTAGTTCAGGCCTGACATCAACCTTAGTCCTTTATTAGCCAAAATTCTGGACCTAATCTATTAAGAAATTTTTTCATGAGAAAACATCTCTTTGATTTCTAATTACGAGCCAATAGGAAACTAGAATTGCCTTTATAAAAACTGATTTTTTCAGTCTTGCTCCAAATACATGTATTTCATCAAACAAGGGATATCAAATGTTTTTTTCCTTTTTGGACTCTACCTAAACATGATTAAAAAATAAATTTTAAAAACTACTATTGGGATCACCAATTCCTTTTATCATATCTTACTCTCCTCCCAATCCCTATTCTAGTTTCAAATTATAGACCTAGATAGAGATCACCTGCTATCAACAATGAATTTTTAGATCTGATGGTAAGTTCATTGCTCTAATTCACTTTGAGGACCTATGTTTAGAAGACATATCTACTATAAATAACTTGTAAGAGTTATAACTGAGGGGAAAAAAAGATTTAAGCTAGCCATATGCATGTTTAGATGCTTAAGAAAATTTTATAATGCCATAGCTTTCTTTTTTTCATATTATAAAAATACCTAAAATACAACTGAAACACCATAAAATAAGTAATAGCTGCCACTTACTCAGCATCTGTTATGTGCCACACCAAGGGTAAGTATTATCTATTTCATTTAATCCTCACATTTACTCTCTGAGAGGTGAGTACTATTAGCTCTATTTTAAGATAAAGAAATTGAGCCTTAGAAAAATTAAATAACTTATCTAACACCAATGAGAAAAATGATGCCTTCAAAACTTGAACCCTGGCCACCTGCCTCTGACAGCAAAATCAGCCTCAGCAAAGAATATTCAAAGGTAAACCAGACTTTGGGGAGATGGGAAACTATCACATCTTTTCTGGTAAGCCTTAGATCCAAGTAAGCTTAAAAGGTAAGCTTATCCTCAAATGTCCCTTAACTTGATCGCAAAGACACTGCAGGTAGCAGGCATCACTGGAGCTAAGGAAAAGAGAACGGTTCTGCTATTACTGTTATACCTACAGGATGCTGGTTACTATATAAAAAGTACTGAAAGCCTTAGCCTTGTAGCAACTAAAAATGAAACGAAAAACAAGTTTTTTAAGCTAAGACAGAAAATATATTACATCTTTTTTTAAACTCTTACGGTATACGAAAATTTTCTACGTAATGCAACTTCTATCCCACTCCTATCATAGACGCATGTGATAAATTAGTCCAGTCTCCATTCAGAGAAAGAGGACATATTTTTACTTTTTCCTTTTCATAGTAAAGGGACAAATTTAAAAATAAGGTTCTTGCAATAATCTTTCTTTGGGGGCAAGAAACTTTTATCAGCCCTAGAATGGCTTGTCTTTCTGCAGATTAAATGGTAGTTTCAAAGACCACTGAATCAGAATCTAGAACTCTAAGCCAGCATGCTAACCTGTCCTGGGCACTAACCAGATAAGTGACCTTAACCAAGTAACATCACTTCTTTAGGCCCCTATTTCTCCTTCACTAAAATGTCTCCACTGAAAGAGAAATGAAGAAATGAAGGAGAAACGAAGGCCTGAAGAATCTTAAGCTGTGTCCCAAGAAGCTGCCATGGGGAGCATGACGGTGGTGAGGAGAAGGCCAGGCCCTCACTGGCCAATCCTCCCAGAATGGAGCGGCTTTTCCACTTTACATATAATAGGGGTTCTATGTAAAATTTTATTTTAAAACCATTCTGCTACTACAAAGTAAGAGTGAAAAAATCTGTCCAGGTGCTCACTGAAGTCTGTGCCACTCCACTGCATTTCCAGACCCACAGCCTTACACAGTGTATTTCAGCTGTGAAAGATGTAGTCAATTTTACATTAGTGCTGCAATTAACATTTAGTTACACCCTATTTTAGGAAAAAATACCTCATGCCCCTCCATAAAAAAACTTTCAAGGGATATTCTGGAGAGAAAAATAGGATAAGATCTATAGGTAAGCGGCAAATATAGCTAGCTGACAGCTGAAATAGTAGCTGCAACCTTTGTCCCCCAGATGCCAAAAGCAATGACAGCACCCGGTGACCAAAGGAAGCACCAGGAATCTCTTCCAAGTATACTGTCCATCCTATCTTATCTCCTCTAGATCTCAATTAAACTTCTGCTTCCTAGGGTTATAGCGGGAGCCCTGGGCTGAAGTCTTTCTTTACTGCTCTTCTCCCACCCTACCTAGTAAACCTGCGCCGTTCACACGATCTGTCCAGGGGCACATCCACTAAATTTCTGTAGCGTACGGGACACAAACATCCACACTGAGTGTTCAGCCAAGGTGAATAATGGTCTTGTGTGTTACGACACATCCAAGTTTAGAGCATTCTACAGTCGCACCCAGAGGCACCCTCTTGTCCCTATCTTTTTAGGCTCCACATTCGAAGACCCTGACTTGAGAATTAAAATGCCCAAAAGTATTTTCATTAATAATTAGTCCAAGAAATAGCTGAAATAAATGCACTCTGGAAATCTGATAATCTAATTATTAATTTTAAACTTTTTAGCAAAGCAGTTTGACTACAAAGATATTCAATACAGAATTGAATTCAAATATTGGGGGGGAGGCCCAAAAACATTACATTTTGTAGTATTTATCATGAAAGGCTAAGAACTCGGTATAAAATATCATATATGCCCAGATATAAGCCATGGTCTTTTCTCAAAAATTACCCTCCAAAAGAGAGGTAGTTTCCTTATATTCTAGTCTTTACAAAGCCTTTATGATGATAGACTGCTCTCAATTATCTTATTAACATACTAAGGCAAAACAAAAATCTTTAAGACAAAAGGAAAAGAGCAATCAAGATCACTGTAATGCTAGGCCTGATGGCAAATGGTATGAAACTGTGACCTATGTAACTTGAAAGAGACAGATTATTCCTGGAGGAAATGGCCCTGAAGCGTCCAGGACAGACTGAGAAAAGAGGGAAGAAGGGATGAAATGCTCTAGCTGACTGAAAACTGGGGGAACGGTCTTAAGTCACTTTAATCAATACTAATTTGGGAAGCTTAGAGATTTCAGCCCAATACAATCAATTTAAAAGGAGCAAATAAATTCAACACATTTTTGGAATTATTCCTCAGGATATGACTTCATTAATACTGTACACAAGACTTTTTTTTTCAATTGCTTTAAAAAGCAAGTAAATCATTATATTGTGATAATAAATGTAATTCTACAGAACAAATGAGAAAAAAATCCTATTGTTTTGCAAATGGTTAGTTACATATAACTTGGATAAAATACCATATATGGATTCAAGAATGATGCATCTCAGTTTAGATTAAAACATGTGCAAAATAAATAAATAAATTTGCATTTAAAAAATAAAATAATAAATATGTGCTCTCTCTTCAGTTTTTCCATAAATTTAAAATTGTTCTAAATAATAACGTTTTTAAAGAGATCACATTTATGGTTACCAGAGGTGGGGGAGGGGGAAATGGACGAAGGTGCTCAAAAGGTACAAACTTCCACTTACAAGTACAAAAAAACATTCTCAAGAACGAACCACTCCCTATCTTGTTTTCTTTACACAGACGAAGCTCATTCGACAAGTAAGCTTTTTAAAAGATAAAGAAAAAAGACTATGCTATCATCTCATTAACTCATATAACTGCAAGTTCCCTTCTGTCTAAAAGGTACAGTGCTGAGACTTCTTTAGCTGTGGCCTCTAATGGCTTCATAACTGCCAGAATGAAAGGCCAAGGTTAGGGTTCATCTTACTTGAATTTTTCTGCAGACGGTGACTTTGCTGACCATTCCCTTATTGAAGTGCTTTATTCCCTTGGTTTCTGTCAGTCAGCTCTGTCCTGGTTTTCCTGGCTTCTCCTTTACCAACCCTGCCTGTGGCTTTCTTCTCTTCACATTCACTACCTTTAGCCAGTTGTTACCAATAAGCTATACCCAAACAACTCAGAACTTAGGTCTCCTAACCAGGGCTCATCTGGGTGCTCCAGCTGCAAACACTAACCAGTATTTATACCTGGAAGTCACCCGGACACCTCCAAAGCCTGACCAAAGTTCATCCCCAAACCTATCTTGAGAAATGACATCATCCACAAATTTAGCTAATGCAGAAACCTGGGACCCATCCTAGACCCTTCCCACTGTCCTCCCACATTAAATTGTAAACTAAATCCAGTAAATTCTATTCCCTTAACACCCATCAGTCTCATGAAGCCACCTGCAGCCACCTCCTCATGATCTCCTGGCCTCGAAGCCCTCCACACAGTAGCTAGAACAATCTTTTCTAAAAATGTCAATCTATGCCTCTTAACAGCACCCTAAGCCCTTGTAGACTCAGTGCCCTACTCACTGCTCACCACACCCTGCACCCCAGCCTTACCTACTTGCTTGACATTCCAGGAATACAAACCTGCCAATTTACACCTCCACATGTTTACATCAACTGCAGTGCTGCTCTGGCCTCGATGGTCCTCGCCCTGCCCCCTCTTTTTTACTTGGTAAATTATCACTGGCTCTCCGATATCTAGTTTAACAGAACTCTGCCAATCTACTAAAAACTACTGAATTATACACTTTAAGTAGATGAATTGTCTAGTATATAAATTATCTCAATAAAACTGTCATAACTGTAAGAAAAAAACTTACAAGCCCATATATATTCTTTTAAATGGGCAAAAGACAAAACAAGCACTTCACAAAATAGGTAATTCAAATGACCATTAAACATACTGAAAATATATTCAACACCATCACTCAGGAAAATACAAATTAAATCCACAATGATGTAACTATATATACCCACAAAAGCTAAAATTAAAAAGAATGGCACTATCAAATGTGGCAAAGATGTGGAGCAACGGAAACTGTCACGCATTGCTGGTGGGAGTGTAAAGTAGTGTGATCAAAACTATTTCATAATAAAGCTGGGGGAAAAATATCTTCCGATTACTACTAACACTAAGCATACCCTATTCTATAGCCTAGCAATCCACTGCTAGGGTATATCCTCAACAGAAATGAGGGCCAATGTCCACAAAAGGATGTGTACAAGAATGTTTATAGCTACTTCATTCATAATGACTAAAAACTGAAGGAAAAAATACTCTACAGAAAAAACAGATAATTAAATTGTGGTATATTCATTCGATGAAATACTGCAAAACAATAACAATGGTACTTGCGACAACATGAACAAATCTCACAGACATGTTGAGTGAAAGAAGTCAGACACAAGAGTATATTCTATATTATTTCAGTAAGCTCAAAAACAGGTAAAACTAATCAATAATGATAGATATCAGCAAATTTATTACCTCTGGGTGACAGAGTATAGACTGTACAGTCTTAAGGAACCCTATGGAGTATTGGAAGGGTCTGTATCTTGATCTGGGTGTTAGTTACAAGGGTATAAATATAAGTAAAAACCATCAAGTTGTACACTTAAGATTAGTGACTGCTCTTTCCTAATTTACTATATATACATGCATGCATATATGCTATAACTCAATTTTTTAAAAACTAACAAAAGTATGCACACGTAGACTATAATTAACGGTACTGTATTATATACTTGGAAGTTAAGAGAATAGAGCTTAAATGCTATCACCATTTAAAAAAAAGTAATTATGTGAGAGGATGAAGGTAGTAACTAACCTTGTTGTGGTAATCATTTCACAATACATTTGTGTACCACCTTGTGCTGTACGCCTTAAACTTACGGTATATGCCAAAGATACCTCAATAAAGCTGGAAAAATATGCACAAGTAAAAGGATAATATACCAAGTGTATATACATATACCACAACTGAATTTTTTAAAAACAAAACCATGCATAAGTAAAAGGCTAATACACCAAAATAACTGGTAGAGCCACCACTGATGTTTATTTCTCTAAACTGTTGTGTACTGTCTGAACTTTCTACCATGACCATATTACTTACTTTTACCACTTAAAAAGAAATAAAGCTATTTCATTAAAATAATAATGCTAAAATCAAACAAGGTCCATTCCCTTACCAATCAAAGCACCATCACACCTAACCCTTACAGTGCTCATCACACTGCCCTACAGCGGTCTGCTGACCAGGCAATCTCTACGGCCAGTTAGCTATGGGCTTTACTTAACCCTCCTAACACCCAACACACTGCCTTGCCCTAGGTATCTGCTTCATATGTGTTGTATTGAATTGTCGTTCTGGTAAGCACATATGTCTACTGAATAAACAAAATGTATCACACAACAAAAAGTCAAAAATAAGTGGTTACCTGCCATGGGAGGTATTCCAAAGTCATGGGCTTCCAAGCTTAAGTTTGTACTATCGAGAAGAATTGAGGCTTACCTAATAAAGATATAAACTTGTACCGCCGCATTCCTAAATTGTCTCACCTGTGATTTACTGACCCGGTGCCACCAATCACATGCCTATCATTTTCTGCAGTAATGAGAACCCATACAAGAGAAATTGGATAAGCAATCACCTACAGGATCCACCTACTAATAGAGCCCACAGGATACAGCACAGAATCCCATCCCGAACAGCATACATACAGATCGCAAGATACTACGTAGAGAAAAAAAGAGCCAGAGATAGACACCAAGAGACTAAGTTGCTAACTTGCTAGAAGGTCAAAATACAAACATTAAAGTCCTCCAGCAATCGTACTCTTGAGTATTTATCCTACAAAAACAGAAATATGTTCACATAAAAATCTGTACATGTTTAGCAGTGTCATCTCTAAGAATCAAAAACCAGAAACTATCTAAATGTCTTCCACAAGTGAATAAGGAAACTGTGGTACATTCACACCAGGAAATTCTACTCAAGCAAGAAGAAATGAGCTACTGATACACCCAACAACATGGATGAGTCTCAAGGGCACAATGCTGAGTGGGAAAAGTGAATCTCAAAGATTATATACTGTATAATTCTATTTTATAGAACATTCTCAAAGTGGCAAAATTTTAGTGATGGACAACAGATTAGTGCCAAGGGGTTAAAGTAGGGGAGAGTATGATTATTAAAAGGTAACAAGCCAGTATTTGTGATGATGAAACGGTTCTGCATTCTAATTGTGGTAATGATTACACTACACAAATGGTAACACACACAGAATGAATATAAAAACTGGTGAAATCTTATTTGAGAAAATAATATTGTGCCAATGTCAATTTCCTGGTTTTGATGATGTTCTATGGTTATGCATGATATCACCACTGGGGAAAGCAGGATGAAGGATACAGGGGGAGCTCTGTACTGTTTTTGCACCTTCTTTTGAGTCATGTTATTTCAAAATAAAAAATTTTATTAAAAAATAAAGGTGGTAAAAATAGCTTATAGCCAAAAAAGTGGAAAGAGCCCAAATTGTACATCAATAGATGAATGGATAAAATGTGCTATGTCGAAACAATGAAACATTATTTGGCAATAAAGGTATGAAGTACCCATACGAGCTGCAACATGTATGAACCTTGAAAACATTATGCTAAATGAAAGAAATCAGACACAAGACTATATTCTGTATGATTCCATGTATGTGAATTATCCAAAATAGGTTAAGTTCACAGAGGCAGAAAATAAATGAGTTGCTGGGGGCAAGGGAGAATGGGGAGTGACTGCTAAATAAGGGTTTCTTTTTGGGGTGATGAGAATGTTCTGGAATTAGATCATGGTAATGGTTGCAAAATGTTGTGAATATACAAAAAATCAACAAATTACACACTTTAAAAGAAAGTTTATGGTATGTGAATTATGTCTCAATAAAAGTTACATGTAGAAAAATATAAATAAAAAAATCTTTTAAAAATTTTATACATATACACATGCCCCAAAGCAGAACTCTATCCCGAGCTATGTGATTTAATGATTTGGCTAATTCTTAAGATTCAAGATTGACACTGTAGTCCTTCCCTGCTGCCTGTTACTCACAATCAACACAATAATTGGCAAACTAAACTCACCGGAACAATCTGACAAGATTAAAATTTTGATTCAGCCAAGCAAAGAAATCTTAATCTTATTCTGAAAACTATGAACTTCAGTGTACTAAAAGAGTGGCCTACAGGAACTAGATCAATTCATAACAGCTTTCAGAATTGAACTGAACTAAAATGAAGAGCCAGCTAGTACATACAAGTGGACAATGACAAAAGTAGATTGATCATATTAAATCAAGCCAGGCCTTATTCAAATTTCCCAGTCATTATAGTAACAGTTTTAAATTAAATCTATTATACCCTTTCCTCCTCCAGAGCAGGGGTCCCCAACCCCCAGGCATTGGACCAGCCTGTTAGGAACAGAGCCACAAAGCAGTGAGAGGCAGGCAAGCGAGCAGAGCTTCATCTGTAGTTGCAGCCGCTCCCCAGTGGTTGCACCACCGCCTCAGCTCCTCCTCAGATCTTCAGGCATTAGATTCTCACAGGAACACCGATCCCTGGTGCCAAAAAGATTGGGGACCACTGCTCTTGAGAATAAATCAAAAAGCAAAAACACTGGGCATCAGGAAACCTCAATTCTGGTCCAAACTAGGATAATCGTGTGACCTTAACCTGTCAGAGGGGCTTGTAAAATAAGGAGCACCTTCAAGACTCTCAGTCTCCCAAAGTCCCTCTTCTACCACCTCCTCTCTCCAGTGCCACTCCTTGCACCCTGAACCAAATCATCATGGTTTCCCAAGTACAATAATTGGGCAGCTCCCATTTTGTACTTCTCCCTGCCCCCCCAATCCATTCACAATCCATTCTCCTGATGGCCCACAAGGTGAGGCCCTCCCACTCTGACTCCTCACCCCATCAGCATCCTCTTTGGGAGCACTCCAGACACCTGAGCTTTGGGTTCTGCCAACATTCCTAGCCCGTTCCTCCCCAGGACCTCTGCCACACTCCCATCTCCTCCTCCTCATTCTAGCTGCTGCTCAAATGTCACCTCCTCAGAGAGCCAAGTTTGGACTCTAGTCCGGGGCTGTCCTGTCTCAACAGCTGGGCATGTTACTTATTCATGCTGTGTCCCCATTTGTGTCTGTAAAATGGTGATAACAACAATGTGTACCTCATAAGGTTCTCACAAGGGATAAACACTTCAAGCCATCAGCACAGTGACTGGAACATTGTTCGAATGTCATCACTATTACTTAAGGCGCTCCATCTTAATTTTCTCCCTACACCTGAGCACTATCTGAAATCATCATCTTTATCACTTTCTTTGGTGTTCTCTCCAAACCCCACAGCATGTTTCAGGAGGAGCTCTGTTTCTCTCCTTCTAAGCTCTATCACTGCCTCCTAGGAAAGGCATGCGAATACTTGAACACGTGAATAATATCAAGCATTCCTTTAAAATAATGTCTTGATTCAAAGAATTAAGTTAAAAATGACATTGCCTTAATCAAACATGTAAATGGCTGACTTCTCACCAATTAATTACCTTGCAGACTAACCAGTTCATTTAGTCACTGGCTGGAGAGGGAAGAAGAGTTCTCACTAGACTTATCAAATAAATATAATGGGAGAAACACAGATTAATCTATGAGAATAAAAGTTGAACATTATGGATATACTCTAATTCTTTATAAAAATACAACATAAATCCAAACCGAAGCACACCAAAAAAGCCTCCTGGCCCTTAAGAAAGTCATACCCTGAAATATGCAACACATATTGACTTATCTAAAACTTTTTCTACATCTATGCATATATAAAAAACACGCACGTGTGTGTATATATATACACATACCTACACATATATTATGTACACACAGTCATTCCCCAAAACTGGAGACATGCTTTTTTGTAAGTCCTTTTTAAGTTTCTGAACATAATGGCTGTATGGAAATAAAGGCTTTGAATTGAAAGTTTTGATTGAAAACCAATACTCAGGATCCTAAACATGACAGTCCTTCCTTACTTACTGGCTAGTTTACTGGTTCACCAAAGGAAATCCCAAATTTAAGGTTGACTGACTTAAGAAAGCTACCATTCCTTTTTTAAGCATCTAAAACTATCATGTATCCATCCCGTATTAACCTCTTAGGAATCCAAAACCCAATTTTTACCCACCAGTTCCTCAAAAGTCCTCAATAAGTATTTTTCCCACTAATAGTTTTTTTTAAGGAAGGAATTATGTGAATATTCATTTTGTGAAATCCTAAACATACTTTCGAATGAACAACAATCCTGTCATGATGTACCACATTTGTAATGACTTGGGCCGTTTGCATAGATTCCACCAAAAGGTATGAAATTCGCTAAGCAGAGACCAAGGCAAACAGGAAGGAAGCAAGCTTAAGAATGCTGCAGGGTAGCCACCCAAAGAAAACAAGTAAGAAATCCTTCGCGATTTTATTTAAAGATGATCAGGAATTGTCATTTCCCATAGTACCAAAAATACCAGTTTCTTGCTCAGAAGGAAGAGCAAAGCCACAAATCTAGAAGGAGTAAAGATGTTGAACGCTGACAGACTTTTAAAAATTAAGAAAAAAAGGAAAGAGGCAGCGGCGCTTTGCGGCGTCGGAGCAGCTCTCCAGGAAAGGCTTCTCGGGAGCCGGCCGCTCCCACTCCGGTCCTGCGCCAGGCTGGAGGTGGCCGGCGGCTGGCACGTTTTAAATATCACCACCCTATTCATCAACTCCCGGCACAATGAGGGACCGGGAAGCGGCGCCGGGGACCGCCCGCGCACACGCCCACCCGCCCCGCGCCGCGGCAGGCACTCTCCGCCAGGGCAGAAAGTTTCGAATACAAACCCGAGCGCCGAAACGCACAGGTCTCGGCGCTAAACTTGCGCCGGGAACACGCCCGAGGTGAACCTCTGGACAACCGGCTCGGGTTTTAGCAGAAAGGCCGAAAGGCAGGGGCCGGGGAAGACGAGGAGGCGACACGCACACACGCCCTCAGATGCCCACTCTCGTCTCTCGCACACTCGGCTCCTCTTCCTCTCGGGCCCGGGGGTCCAGGTGGGAGCCCCCACCCGCGCGCGGCGCGCCGGCGCCCGGGCCGCCGGCCCAGCGCCCCTCTTGAGAAGGCCCTGAGGCCCCCGGGCCAGC
>NW_006494608.1:8489246-8501108 GCF_000325575.1 Pteropus alecto | reverse complement strand
TTGAGCAGAAGCGACCCACCAGGAGCACCGTCGCTCCAGCCCTTGGCCTCCCCACCCTATCCCGCAGCGGGGGCCTCCGCCTCTGGCGCCCCAGCGGCTGGTCCAGGCCTCCCGCCTCTCCTGGGCACCCGGCCGGCGCGACCCTCCCTCCCCAGCTACAGCCTCACCCCTACACACCCCGGCCGGTGGTGCCACCCGCCTCTCCATGCGCCCTTCCTTGGCAGGCGCCTCTTCGGGTCTCACACCACCTCTCTTCGCGCGGCCTCTTCTCCCCCTTTGCTCCTCTACATCCTTGCATCCCCATGAGCGCCTCTTCCTTCCCTCTGGCGGGTGTGGAAAGGTCACAGGACCAAGAGCCGGGCAACCTGGGTCCTTAACTCGCTGTGTGACCTTGGAGAAGTCACCTTATCTCTCACCTTTACCTAACCCAGAGTTTAATGAAGGTAGAGTTACAAATAGCATGGAACGTAGGATGAAGCTTTTGCACATGAATTCAAGCCCAGCTCAATACATACCGTGTACAACGGTTTGACGCAACAATCCCACCAAGTAGTATCTTCTTCATCTTACAATGAGGAAACTGAGTCCTAAAAAGGTTCAACAGTTTACCCAGCAATCATCCAAATTTAGGCCTCGCTGATCCAAACTCTTTCCACGTATCATGCTTCCTAATAAAGATGTGGATCAAGTTGGTAGTGAAACAAAATAACTGCAATATTTGCTTGTTTGTTTAAATAATTAAAATATTTTTGAAAGATAACCTGATCGTTTACTCTCACTTTAGTTACACAACTGTATTCTTAACTCATCTTTATTCTAAAGATGCTAAACCCAAAGAACGGAAAGCACTGCTTGGACTGGAAGAGTTTTTTACTTTCTCCACTTTTCATTTTCAAAAATATCAAACCTATGGAAAAGTTACAAGGAAACTGTAATGAACACCCATATTAACCCCTATTCACCATTTTTTAACACTTCACCACATTTGCTTTCCCTGTGTGGAGATGTGTGGGGGTGGGGTTTAGTTCTGTTTTGCTTTTCCTGAATCATTTGAATTTTTTGCAGACATTGTTACCCTTTACTCTTAAATATTTCAGTAAGTTATCTCCTACATAATTAGAATCTCATATCATTCCAAAGAAATTTAATATTATTATCTGTAACACACTAAGACCATATTCAAATTTTCAAAATGTCTCTTTTTAGCAGACTTTTTTTTTCCAATCCAGGACACAAAGATCATGCATTGCATTTAGTTGTCAGCTATTTTTAAACATCTTTAGAATAATCCCTGGTTTTTGGGTTTTTTCCATTATAACATTGACTCTTTTGAAGGTTTTGCAGAATATTCCTCTTTTTGTCCTGTTAGATTCAAGTTAAATAATTGTATCAGGTATTCAACATAGATGATATTGTGTTCTTCTTAGTACATCAGGTCAATACCCATATCAAGTCAGTTTGTTCCATTATTAGTGATGTTGCATTTAATCATTTTTCCTTGGTGAAGGTACTTTATTCCTTTGTATTTGAAAAGTAGTCTGTGTAAAAAAAAATGGGCAAAAGACTCAAGAAACAGACATTTCTCCAAAGAAGATGTCAAATGCATGAAAATATGTTCAATGTCATTAGAGAAATACAAAGCACATGAAATACCACTTCACACCTACTAGAATGACTATAATTTTTTTAATGGAAAATAAATGTTTGCAAGAATGTAGAGACATTGGAATCCTCATGCATTTGTTGGTGGGAATGTAAAATGGTGCAGTCACTGTGGAAAATCACTGTGGAAACCAGTTCCACGGTTCCTCAAGAAACTAACCATAGAATTAGCAATTCCATTCTTAGATATATATCCAAAAGAACTGAAAACAGGTACTCAAACAAATCCTTGTACACAAATGTTCAGAGCAGCATGATTCACAGTAGTCAAAAGTTTAGAAACAACCCAAATATCCATCGGCGCATGAATGGATAAACAAATCATGGTAAGATGAAATATTTTCCAGCCATATAAAGGAATGAAGCTTTGGTACATGCTACAATGTGGATAAACCTCAAAAACCTTATGCCAAGTGAAGGAAGCCAGACACAAAAGGTCACAAACCGTACAATCCTATTTATATGAAATATCCAGAATAAACAGATCCACAGAAAGCAGATTGGTACTGGCCAATGACTGGAGAGAGGGGGAATAAGAGCAACTGCTTAATGGGTACAGGTTTTTATTTTGTAGTGAGGAAAATATTTTGGAGCTAGATAGAGACGGTGATAGTGACACTGTAAATGTACTAAATGCTGCTGAATTGTTCACTCTAAAATCATTTTTTTCTAAAATCATTAATTTCTAAAATGTGAATTTCACCTCAATTTTTTTAAAACAGTTATCTGTGGGGTAACTCTGAGACTGTGTGAGTATCCTTCCCCAAGAATCTTTCACGCTATGGGTTAGCATCCATTGATGATGCTTGCCTGACTCAATTGTTACTACAGTAGTTGTAGAATAATATTATAATCCTATCATTTCATCTATTTCATCTATGTTAATTAAGTGACATTTTTATGTGAGGAAAGCTTTCATTTCTCCTGCCACGCCTTTGTTTTCTGGTTGTTTTTGGCTTGTTTTTTGTTTTTGGTATCAATATTGACAGTCATTGCTATCACTTTAACTTTTGGTTCTTAAATTATCCCACTTTTGACCAGGGAAGACACTTTCCACTTGCAATGTCCTTTGGACATGTCCCAACCAGTTTTTGAGCATCTGTATTCTTTCTGGCACATGACGTTCCAGGAAACCTTGTGCTCTCCTTAACTGGGTTTCAGAACCAAGAATTTCTCCAGTGTTAGCAAGATGACCAGAAACTATGAAGCCAAAGAAATCTGAGTTTGAAATCAGTTTTTTTTTTATAGCTTTATTGAGATATAATTTACATACCATAAAATTAACCATTTAAAGTTCAAAATTCAATGGTTTTCAGTATAGTCATATGGTCTTGTGACCTCCACCACATTCTGATTTTAAAACATTTTTGTCACCCCTAAAATAAACTCTGTACCTATTAGCAGTCACCCTTAATTTGCCCCAACCTCCACCTGCCCAAGCCTAGGCAACCACTAATCTTCTTTCTTTCTCTGTAGACTTGTCTATTCTGGACAGATCATATAAACACAATCAAACAATATGTGTCTTTTTGTGACTGTCTTCTTTCACTTAGCTAAACATTCAAACTACTTCAAACATTCTGCTACTTAATTTCTGCACAACCGTGGGCATGTTACTTAATTACATCATCTGGAAAACAGTAATAATATTAATACCCACCCTCCTAGATAAAAAAAAAATCAATAAATCAGAATTATCATTTACACTGGCTGAGAAACACTACCCAACCCGTTTGTTAGATCTTTTGCATTCATTTGTTCAACAAATACATATCAAACAGTTATTATGTAGCAGGCATTATTCTAGGTATTGAGTTCACAGCAGTGAACGAAGCACATAAAAATCTCCCAGCCCTCATGGGGTTTAAATCCCACTGCCAGAGACAGTAAATAAACAAACTAAATATGTGAAATATATACTATGCTTCCTAGATGGCAATAACATCTATGAGAAAGAAAAAAGAAAACACAAAGCCAAACAGCAACCTCTTGGGAAGGTATTTAGGAACAGCCTCACTGAGCAGGTAACACTTAATTAAAGACCTTAAAGTGATCTTGGCAGTCCTTCCACTTCTATCTATGCATTAGGGCAGAACTATATTTGCCACCTAGAATATTTGTAAATTGCTTTGAATTTATTGAATTAAAATACACCAGCCTAATTATCAATAAACACCTTTACACATACTATGTTAGATGCTTAAAGAAAGAATAATAAATTATAGATCTAATCTCTGCCAATGTGGAAGTTAAAATTTTCTTTAAGATACATCATATTAGAATGACATTTTAAAGGAAGTACCAGAAAAAAAAAAAAGTAATACAGTATGAATTTAATTTTTTTATTCTACCATCATTTATCATTACTTAGATCAAATTAATTATGTGAATATTATAATTAAGGGGAAATATTAGAACTGGATATATTTTGGGCTCTGTAACAGTCTAAAAGAAGTAAAAAGGGCAATACATATTTTTTCTCCTAACCTAGCACAACAGAGTTCAAGACAAATGTATCATGTTTATTTTTACCAAATATAAAAGAAAATTAAAGAATGCTGTAAATTCAATTGCACTCTGATATTTCCAAGTGGAGCTACTAAATCATGTAGTATCTTAGAAGGTAATATTTAGTATGTTATAGAATTGGAAACAGACTTGAGAGGTCACATAACCCATCTTGGGACCCTTAGTGGATGAGAACCTAGCCTCTTATAAAGAGTCTCCAAGGCTTCTAAATTTTTATGAAAGTTTCTAATCTATACTTTCTATTATGAAGCTTAAGCCTGTCTCTTGCTATTTCATAACAGTGTGTTTCTCAGTGGCACTAACACCATTATAACAGCAGTGTGACACAGAAATTAGTGTACAGAGTAGTGGAGCCAGACAGCCAAGATTCAAACCTAGATCCACCATTAGCTAGCTGGGTAACCTTGGGCAAGTTAGCTTCTCTGAGCCTCAGTTTCCTGATCTGCAAAATGTACACAGTAATATTACCTACCTTATATGTTTGTTGTGAGGATTATATGAGTTATTTTTTCATGAAATACTTAAGGAAGGATCTAAGTGTTCAATAAGTGTTCAATAGCTATTATATATATATGCGCATTAATGCATGTATTATCTATTGCTGTATAACAAATTTCTCCCAAATATAGCAACTGAAAACAAGAAATATTTGTTATCTCACAATTTCTGTGGTCCAGGAATTTGGGAGCAGTTTAGCTGGAAAGCCAAAATGTCACTTGGGGCTGCAGTCATCTGAAGGCTGGAGTAAGGCTGAAAGATCTGTTACCAAGATCGCTCACTCACATGGCTGTTAGTAGGAGGCCTCAGGTCCTTGATGGCTGTTTCAAAGAGGCCTCGCTTCCTCCACCTGGATCTTTCCATAGGGCTGCTTGAGTGTCTGGCTTCCCCCAGAGTGGATGGTCCAAGAAAGAGCAAGGAAGAAACTACAAGGCCTTTTATGACCTACCCCCAGAAGTCACAATCCATCACTGCCACCACATTCTATTTATTAGAAACAAGTATAGCACATGCTCAAAGTAGGGGAATGAAACCACTTGAAGGCAGGATTATCAGAGAATGTGTGGAAATGTTTTTAAACCACCACAAGGGGACATTCCATCCTTCTTTTAGTGCCTCTGATTTGCAAGTGAGAATCCTTAGAGACTTCTCATTCAACTATTGCTAAACAGTAGATTTGAAAGGAAATTTTCATCTCAACATTCAGACTGAAGAAAAGGGAATGTAGACTAGATAGATTATCTAGAGAAAATCATCAATACTAATAAATTTGTTCTGAATAAAATATCTACTGTATATAAGACTCTTACATAAGCAATCTAAAAAATGATTCCTGAAGATGTGCTCAGGGCTATATTAAGATGGATTTAGAATATTGACTAATATGACAGCACATATCTAAATATATTAAATGGTCTGACCATAATAAGTGATGCTGAGTTTTCCCACCCTGGGCTCAGCTTTCTTTTATGCATTTAGACATGGATATAACCATGATAGAATGCTCATTTCCCAAGTACTTGAACTATTTGAGTATAAGAGTTTGCCTTTTTATTTTATTGTAACTGATTTCAGAATCCAATATTAAATCTAATATAAAAAATAAACTGAATACTATTTTGCTCACAGGTAAACTTGTACCCTGTTTTAACATAATTCATAATCGGTTCTTCAAAATGTATATTTGTAACTTGCAGGAAGGTATAGGCATTGTACGTGGAGAGAAAATATACTTTACCATTTATAAGCAGCTGGTGTTTAATTGTATTTATTTTTTAAACTCCTTTATCATTACATAATATACATATAGAAACGTATAAATCACAAAGGTAGAAAAAAATCACAAGAGTAGCATAAAGGGGAGACGCTTATGTTTAAAAATGTTGAATAATATCAGTGCCTCCAAAGACCCCCTCACCCATCCTTAGTCACTAACTCCCACCAAGTAACCTCTTCTAACTTTTAACATTGCTGATTAGTGCTTCCTGGTTTTTAGTTTTATGGAAATGGAATCAAACACTGGTAACTCTTTTGCACCTGGCTTCTTTTTCTCAACGTTAGTGAGACAGTAGGGTGCTGTGCATGGTAATATTTTCATTCGTTGTATAGTATTCCATTGTATGACTATACCTCTTTTATTTTAATCTACTGGTGCCACTTATTAAACTATTGTCTCTTAATCCCAAATTCACCCTTCTATTCTCAGCTTTCTTATGAGGAAGCTGTGTCTCAGATAACATTCCTCCTTTGTCGAAGAGCTTCCATTAGTCCTGCCAGTTGGGTACACTAGACAGAGCCTGGAAGGCTGGAGAAGTGAGGGGGGGCTTCCTGGGGCAGCACTGTCATTTCAGCACAGGCCCTTGATAGCAGCAGTTTGTTTCAGTCTCAAGTTTTATAGTGCTCCTCAAACCAGCCTCGTGTATTTCTTTAGAAAGACAATCAATGCCAGGCAGACCTCCTCCTCAGAAATCTGCTCCCAGCTCCCTTCTCTAAGCTTCTGAAGTCTCATAAACCCACGTCTACTTGGTTCTCCAGCCCTAGGGATGGATGTTGATTCCTGCGTGATTATTGTCACCTCAGTGTTCCTTTACCTTTTTTCAGTTCTCCAGTACCTGCTCAACCAAACAATGTCATATGTGTGCGTGTGTGTGTGTGTGTGTGTTGTTGTTGTAAAGTAACTGATCTAACAGCACTAAAAAAGTAAAAAAAATTTCTTTTCTCTCTAGGCCTTAATGGATGCATGATTCTACCAATAATGAGTGATTGGGTTGTCTCCAGTTTGGGTTGTTATGACTACTGCTGCTATGAGTGTTTTTGTGCATGTCTTTTGGTAAATATGATATACCTAGACATGGAATTGCTAAGTCAGAGGGTATGTATGTGCTCACTTTTAGCAGATAGTGCTCAAAAGTTTCCCAGAGTCGTGGTACCAATAATTGCATTGATTTTAAGGCATTCCCAGGATCTCATACCTGATTCTCAAAACTTTTAAAATTTAGGAGAAAAGTCAATAAACTCCACACTATTGTAATCTAATCTTTACTTCAGAATTCGTATATCACAATGCTAAGGAAAACTAGACTCTGTTGCTTGAGGACAGACTTTGTGTCCCTAATTCCTCTATCAATGCTTGGCACATAATAAGTGATGTTGAATAACTAAGAATTTTAAACAGTTTAAATCTGTTCTTTTGTACTTTTGAACTAATGTGAATTAGTAATGTAAACTGAAGTCAGTCCTATCTAGGAGATACTCAGTAACTCCAGCATCCATTCCACTGGGCAACTGTAGATGAACTGGTCTCAGTTTCCATAGGTTGCTTCTATTGCCATACAAGACTAATTTCTCTACTAAATTTCACTTAAATGGATTGATGCAGGAGCAGACTCAACACAACACAACAGTGGCAGGGGGTCTGCTTATGGACTGGGGCAGTCTTGTGCTTAGTATATGAACTTTATTATTCAAACCCCTCTAAGAACCTTTAGTGAAGAGTTCAGGTCAAGATGGTGGAGTAGGACCTAAGATATGACCAGCATCCTAGATGAAAGGTGACTGAGAAAGTAAGTTTTCTATTTCCCATTTTGAGACAAGTCAAAACTCATAATGTAGAAATTTATTAATATTCAATGTGGGGGGGTTGGGAAGATGGGTGTAAGAGGGGAAGGGATTAAGATGTGGAAATTGCCAGTTATAAAAATAGTCATGGGGGAAAATGCAAATCAAAACCACAATGAGATCCCACCTCATACCTGTTAGAATGGCTATCATGAACAAGATAAGTGTTGGAGAGACTGTGGGAAAAAAGAAACTCTCATACACTGCTGGTGGGAATATAAATTGGTACAACCACTATGGAAAACGGTATGAAGGTTTCTCAAAAAACTAAGAATAGAATTACCATATGACCCAGCAATTCTTCTTCTGGGTATTTACCCAAAAAACTAAAAACATTTATACGCAAATGTTCATAGCAGCATTATTCATGGCGGCCAGGGCATGGAAGCAACCGAAGTGTCTTATGATAGATTGGTTAAAGAAGATATGGTACATATATACAATGGAATATTATTCAGCCATGAGAAAAGATGAAATATTGCCATCTGCAACGATGTGCATGGACCTTGAGATAATCCTGCTAAGTGAAATAAGTCAAACAGAAAAAGTTGAAAACCATATGATTTCACTCATATGTGAGATATAAAACTCAAAGCAACAAACAAACAAGACAAACAGAGACTCATGGACACAGATAGTGGATTAGTGGTTACCAGAGGGAAAGGGGAGGGGGGAGGTAGATAGGGGTAAAAGGAGTCAAATATTTGATGGCAAAAGGAAATTTAACTTTGGGTGGTGAACACGCAATGCAACATATATATGACATATTGTTGAATTGTACACTTGAAACTTATTTGATTTTATTAACCAATGTTACTACAAAATTTTAATTTTAAAAAGTCACAAGTATGTAAAGTATAGCACAGAAAATGTAGTCAATAATATTGTGATAGTTATGTATGGTGTCAGATGGGTACTAGATTTATTGGAGTGATCACTTTGTAAGGAATATAAATGTCTAATCACTATGTTGTACTTGAAACTAATATAATATTGTATGTCAATTGTAATTGAAAAAATTTAAAAATATTTAAAAATTAAAAAAAAAACAAAAGAAAAAAGAACCTTTAATGGAGATCCCAAACAGAATTGAATCCCCTTGAGATTTATGCTTAGAGTAACTCAGACTTCAGAGTGCTTCCTCAAATCTCTGTGATGTCTTAAGAATCACCTATACAAACTCCAAGGCAAACAATCCACATCTGCTGAACACTCAAAAACCAATGAGTTTCGAGCACCTGCTGGGAACTCAGTGCTCCTGACTTAAGCTAACCATGAAAAAAATGTAGCAGCTTGCTAGAAGATGCTAATATAGGAGGCTGGCAACCATCTAGCACTCTTAAATTCACTCAACAAAAATTTGGATGGGGGAAGGCAGAGGAAAGTAAAGGCAAAAGATACATTTGTTTATCAAATAATTTTTATGGATTTAGAACAACACAGTTTCCAACTGCATAAATCTACTTTTATAAAATATAGGATTGTTAGGGTGATGTCCTGATTTTACAGTATAACCATTAACAGAGTAGTCAAAACAATTCATAAAGTGGGAATTTAATCTCTGGGTATGTAAGGTAGGTTTTTGTGACTCATCACAGGCAGTGACTTATAGTAAATGGGCTACTTGTCATCAGAGAGGAAGCCAACATGTTCTCATGCCATCATGCAAGGTGATAAAAGAACCTCCTATTTCTGACTCTTTAAACATTCCTTCAGTTCTCATTCTTTCTCTCTTCTTTCCCTTTCTTGTCTAATGCTAGATGCAATCACCTAACACCTAAAGAATCTGGCCATCACAAGTTGAGTATTGCCTCAGTTGTCTATTATTGTATAACAAAGCAACTCAAAATTAGTAGCTTAAAACAACAATGATTTGTTATTTCGCACAATTAATTGGAGTCACTGGGCAGTTTTTCTTCTGGGCTCATCTGAGTTCACTCATGCTGCTGCATCCATCTAGTGGGCCAGCTAGAGCTGGAGGGCCCAAGATGACACCATTCATATATCCAGGGCCTTGAAAGGAGTGGAAGTCTGGGACCTCTCTCTCCATATAGTCTTTCAACATTAGTCTATCTGAGCTTCTTTACGTGACACATCCCAAGAGAGTGAAGGCCCAAGCTGCATAGGCTCCATGGGTCACACTATTGTGACTGGGTTAAGCAAATCCTAAGGTCAGATTCATCGTGAGAGGCAACCACACAAGGGCATGAATTCAGGGAGTTGTGATTCATCTGGGTCATTGTATAACAATCTGTCATAGAGGTGTGTGTGTGTGTAAAATCCTGTTGGACTTCATTTGAGGCATGCTTGCCAATGCACCTAACAATACAAGGTCAGTCAGTGAACAATTTATTTTGAGCAACTGTAAGGAACAAAGCAACAGGCGAGAAACATACATTACATTTATCTTGCAATTTCTGGATAAAAGAATCCTTTCAAATCCATAAAAAAAAATTTTTCAAAACCACCTTATGAAATAAATATAACAATAAATATATTTGGTCTTTGATCCAGGTTCTTGCCACAGAGCTTCTAAACCTTTGGAATTACCTGAGTAATAGGAGTGTCGTTTGTTATTCATAATAAGCCCCTTAAGATCACACTTGGCCAATTTAGGGTAGGGCCCCTGGGTAGCCTCGAGATCAGACTGGTCACCAGAAGGACCAAGTGATGAGAAAGTTGGAACTTTCAGCCCTAGCCTTGAACTTCTGGCAGGAGAGAAGAGCTGGAGATTGAGCTCTATAAAAACTCTTGAATGAGATTCAAACTTCCAGGCTGGTGAAGCACTAAGGTGCTGGGTGGGGGTATGCCCAGAGAGGGCATAGAAGCTCTGTGCACCTCACCATCCAATACCTCACCCTATGTGTCTCTTCTATTTGGCTGTTTCTGACTTATATCCTTTATGATAAAACAATAAAATGCCTTCCTAAGCTCTGTGAGCTGTTCTAGCAAACTTTTGAACCTGAGGATGGGTTTGTGGGAAGCCCTGACTTATAGGCAGTCAGTCAGAAGCATGCATGGTCTCTCCAGGACTTGTAACGGTGTTTAAGCTAGGACATGGTGGACAGGGAGAGCCATAGGCTTGTGGTACTGAGCCCTTATGCTGTAGGGTCTGCATTAACTCTGGGTAGTCTCAGAATTTAACTGAATTGTTGAACACCAAATCCAAAACAACTCCCTCCAGTAGCAGACATCATTGGACACTTATCCAGAAATCATTTTCCTTTTCCTCCTCGCTGGCAGAGCTCTATTTTTTGTTTCCGTGTCAACTATCCCTCTATGATTTGAGTACATTTTGATTAATCTAAGCCAGTGGTTCTCGAACTTTTTAGTTTCAGGATCTCTTGACACTCTTAACAGTTGAGAACTTCAAAGAACTTTTGTGTTATGTATCGTTACTCATATTAGAAATGAAAACCAGAAAATATTTATGTATTGATTTATTTTAAAATAATAATAATATCCCCACTATATGTTAATTTAAATAATATTTTAATGGGAAAAAAAACCCACTATATTTTCCAAAATAAAATGTGTAGTTAGAAGAGTGGCACTGTTTTACATTTTTGCAAATCTCTCTTGATGTCTGACTTAATAGAAGACAGACTCTCATATCTGCATCTGCATTCAATCCATTGCCATCCATATCACATAGTCTCGGGAAGACTCCACTGTTCATTCCCAAGAGAAGGAGAATGAAAAGTAAAATATGAAAAATAGACTATCTAAAAGGATCTCTGGGACTTCCCAGACCACATTTTAGGAGCCAATCATTGTGATCCCTTAGAGGCGAGCATGGAACCTAATTCTCAAAGAAACATGAAGGGACATCTTCTAGAGGGCTTTTGGAAAAGGTTTCTTTGCCCTTAAAAGAAAAAAAAAAGAGAAATGTTTATCAGCCAGCAATTGTTTTAAGAATAGAAATCTCTCTAAATATATCAAACATTTAATACAGATTTAATACGGAAAATAAGGTCCGTGGAAAGCAATGGAAGGTCTGGGAGGGCAGATGTCAGAGGCTGACACTGAACTTTAGTTCAACATCACATCGCTGCA
>NW_006494608.1:8485006-8488255 GCF_000325575.1 Pteropus alecto | reverse complement strand
GGTGGACGGTGATAGCCATAGGCTTGTGGTACTGAGCCCTTATGCTGTAGGGTCTGCATTAACTCTGGGTAGTCTCAGAATTTAACTGAATTGTTGAACACCAAATCCAAAACAACTCCCTCCAGTAGCAGACATCATTGGACACTTATCCAGAAATCATTTTCCTTTTCCTCCTCACTGGCAGAGCTCTATTTTTTGTTTCCATGTCAACTATCCCTCTATGATTTGAGTACATTTTGATTAATCTAAGCCAGTGGTTCTCGAACTTTTTAGTTTCAGGATCTCTTGACACTCTTAACAGTTGAGAACTTCAAAGAACTTTTGTGTTATGTATCGTTACTCATATTAGAAATGAAAACCAGAAAATATTTATGTATTGATTTATTTTAAAATAATAATAATATCCCCACTATATGTTAATTTAAATAATATTTTAATGGGAAAAAAAACCCACTATATTTTCCAAAATAAAATGTGTAGTTAGAAGAGTGGCACTGTTTTACATTTTTGCAAATCTCTCTTGATGTCTGACTTAATAGAAGACAGACTCTCATATCTGCATCTGCATTCAATCCATTGCCATCCATATCACATAGTCTCGGGAAGACTCCACTGTTCATTCCCAAGAGAAGGAGAATGAAAAGTAAAATATGAAAAATAGACTATCTAAAAGGATCTCTGGGACTTCCCAGACCACATTTTAGGAGCCAATCATTGTGATCCCTTAGAGGCGAGCATGGAACCTAATTCTCAAAGAAACATGAAGGGACATCTTCTAGAGGGCTTTTGGAAAAGGTTTCTTTGCCCTTAAAAGAAAAAAAAAAGAGAAATGTTTATCAGCCAGCAATTGTTTTAAGAATAGAAATCTCTCTAAATATATCAAACATTTAATACAGATTTAATACGGAAAATAAGGTCCGTGGAAAGCAATGGAAGGTCTGGGAGGGCAGATGTCAGAGGCTGACACTGAACTTTAGTTCAACATCACATCGCTGCAGCTGCAATTCAAAGATTAGGAAGCTGCCACAACTACCTTGCACTCACGAAACTAGTGATTAGACTTGAGATCCCATTTTAAACACTTATCACCTTAGACATCTCAGGCACGAGAAATTGATTTCCATTTCATTTCCAACTTTTACTTCTCTGTACTACACTTACGTAGCAGGACCTGATCCATAGCCAGAATTCTAGCTGCCAAGAAATCTGGAAAATATGGTATTTAGCGTTCTAGATCCTCCAAATAATAGATAAGTAAAGTGGATATTGAGAGAACCAATCCAAAGACCGACTAAAAAAAGGCAAAAGAAGACATGAATTTTTCTTTCTACAACATACCGTGATGCCTGGCAACCCTGAAGTGAGCTAAGAGAAGCACATGAAAATAGAACATGCTGAGGATGGCAGAGGGGAGTGGGGCAGGACACTGGGTTTTGACAACATAATTGAGCTTCTCAATTAACCAACTCTGAAACTGCTTACCTCTAGTTCTGTTATTATATACAATAATAAATCTTGTCTACGGCCATGCCACCCTGAACATGCACGATTCTGTCTGATCTCGGAAGCTAGGCAGAGTTGGGCCTGGTTAGTACTTGGATGGGAGATCACCTAGGAAGACCAGGTGCTGTAGGTGTAAATAAATAAATAAATAAATAAATAAATAAATAAATAAATAAATAAATAAATAAAATAATAATAAATCTCATTATTTAAATTATTTTAAGTTGGGTTTTCACCCAACTTCTCCTTTCTTCCCTTATAGTCTTCTCCTGCCTTCAAGCCCTAGCCTTTAGGATTTCACATATATAAAGTAAACAATGCTTCTCTCTTCAATCTCAGCTACAATCTTCCTACAATATGCTTTCTCTGAAGAACTCGACTTACTATCGTATCTCCAGAGAACTGAGGTAGTTACTTAAATGGTAAGATTTTAAGGCTCTTACTTAAAAAATCCATTAAAGGCTCCTAGTTTAAATATCTTCCCCTCCAGTGCACATAGAGACTTCACCATTAGAAAGTCATTTCTTTGAGTTGAGACATTTTATCTCAAGAAGTCATTTTAAATTTATGGATGAAATCATATAATGTCTAAGATTTGCTTAGAAATTATCCAGTGGTGGAGATAAGGCATGGGTAGGAATATAGATGAAACAAAATTGACCATGAGTGAATAAGAATGTTGAAGCTAAGTAATGGGTACATAGGAGTAAAGAAAAAAAAATCTTTTGCACATGTTTGAGATTTCTCATATTAGATCATTAAAAGAAATCATCTAGAAAATTACAAACACTTCACCTGAGGATTATACAATAAGACATTATCAGAAATTAAAACTTAAAACTCTCCATTGTAAGAACTGAGCTAGAGGTTGTGGGATGCAAGCTTCCTTTGGGAAGGGAAAAAAGATGAGGCAGAGGTTGCTGTACATGGTGGTTTGACAATCGTATGCTCTAGTCATGCTGACAATTTTGTTGATCCACACAGTTCGTGATGAGGCATAGTTAAAGTTATTTTGTTATCTACATTCAAATATTAAAATATTTTACGTAAATGAATATAGATTTTCATCTTCTGCTGAAAGCATACAATCTGTCCACACTGGAACCTCATTTCCATGAACAATATACATTCTCTGGTTTGCCAGAAACCTCACCAAGTTTGCTTGACACAGTGACATTCAGTATAGATAGGAGAGCCAGATTGCTCTGGGTTTTAATTCTGGCTCCACTACTTTGTGCTCTTAGACGAGTTATTTATTCTCTCTGTGCTACATTTTCCTCATGCGTAAAATGGGGATTATAATAGTAACTATATCAGTGAGTTATTGAGAGGATTAAATGAGTCCATATACGTAAAGTGCTGAGCACATGATAACAGCTATATATTTGTATATATTTGTAATCAGCATTATATCATCAGTATAATTTTCTTGGTTCCTAAAAGCATTTGAGTTTGCCATTCCTGGCTCAGATTCAAACTTTAACGTATATTAAAACACAGTGTTTAGCTTCAAATGCAATTTCTCATTTCCCAGCCCAAACTTGTTCAGTAAGTTCAATCTGAGAATCAAGGGATATACATTTTAACAAGCAACCTAATAGTCAAACATCACTCTCAATATGGCATTACTTATTTTTATTTAATTATTACATAAATTATGGGACCAACACATTATTGGGAAGAAGTCCATGTGACAACGAAGGCAGAGACTGAAGTATTGCATAACAAGCCAAGAAATGCCAAGAA
>NW_006494608.1:8449505-8484946 GCF_000325575.1 Pteropus alecto | reverse complement strand
CATGGTGTTGGAGACACCTTGATTTCAGACTTCTAGCCTCCAGACCTGTGAAGGAATATATTTCTGTTGTTTTAAGCTGCCCAGTTTGTTATAGTGGGCCTAGGAAACTAATAAAGGGCCCCATGGAGAGGTCTTTTGGGTCTTTGAGAAAAAGATTTGAGAACAGGGAGGGAAAGACAAATGTCAAGTACTGTTCTTCAGGTTTGTCTTTCATCAGTCTACTATCACGGCTCTAATTCTATGTCGTACTCTGAGAAATCACTATTAATCTAATTTTCTATTTCTTTATCCTGTTAACCTAAAAATAAAAGGCTTTTCAAAGTGAGAGGCAACAAGCATTTACGAGAGAGAGAGAGAGAGAGAGAGAGAGAGAGAGACTTAGTTATAGCCATTTAGGAAGCGTTGATTCAGGCAGAAGCCCAAATAGTGTTCTGAATTCTGATTAGGAGACAAAGACAAGGGATATTTATGAGAAAAGGAAGGGAACAATTATACCAATAGAAGAAAGGCATTTCTATTGGTGCAGATAATATAACATAGTGATGTTTATTCTAAAGAAAGTTTTTAGTTCTCAGTCTGGTAGTCATAATATCTGCTTTCTTGTTGTCTTCAAAAATAGTTACCCGGGATATAATGTTGCTTTACACCCAGCACATAGGTTATTTTGCCCAGTTTTAACATTCCAAAGGTTCGAGACATAAGATGTACAAGGCAGTTCCTCCGGGATGGCAGCTTCAACTCCATTTTAAAGTGGCATTATTTTTTTATACTAATTATCTATTTACTAATTGTTTACTTTCTTTATCCTACTTCTATTTTGTCAGCCCTTTGACAAAGCAAAAATCTATTCTTTATTGTGTATTTCGAATATATTGGTGTGACTCTGCAACTGTGCATCTTCAATAAATATTTGTTTACTAACCTAAGAGGTAAGAAAGGTCTTCTAAAGGATACATATCACAGAGAGCTTTACATTTCGGCAACTTAGAAAGAGTCTATTTAGAAGTTCTCTTTATTTAATGTTTCTTATCAATAAATGAGAGAAACACTTTGAACTGATAAAATTTTTACCTATTACAGTTTTTTAAAAATTAAGTTTATTAGGGTAACATTGGTTAATACAATTATAGAATTTTTAGGTGTATATTATAATCTGACATTTGTATATTTATTTTGACATCTGTATATTCTATTGTGTGTTTGCCATCCAAAGTCCAGTTTCCTTCAGCTACCATATATTTTATTTGATCTTCTTTACCCACTTCACTCTCACCCTAACCCATTACACTTTTTTTTTCCCCCTTAGGGTATTTTAATGGCTTAAATGAATTAAATGACTTCATTATTTAGAATAGTTATATCTAGTTTGCCATCCAAAAAAAATTTGACTAGTCAAAAAATTTGACTAGTCAAATCTAGTCACTTAAACAAGTTTCATTAATATTACAGCCCAAAACATAACTTGTCCTTTTCCCCTACTTTTATATGTGAAAGCTGAAGACACTATTTACTCAAAAGAGGTTTTTAAGAAAAAAGTACCAAACTTCTAATAACATTTCTGTGTGCAGTTAAGCTAAAACTTTTTGTCAAAATGAGTAAATAAATTCAGATGAGTTTCTGTAAATAGCCATGACTCTGTTTATTTTTAAGTCCATACTGCGTTAACTATTTAATAAGTTCATAGCCTAAGTATATTTATAATAAAATTATAATGGAAATTAAAATTAGGAAGAAAGTGTCATTTAAACAATCATATTGAATTCGACACTGTGTCAGAAACCTGATCTGTATAGAAGGCCAACTGATTTCCCATCCTAGCTTTGCCACGCCCTAGCAGTGATTGAGGACAAGTAATTTAATCCTTCTAGGCTTAGTCTCCTCCTCTGTAACATGACACTGACAATACTTGCCTCATGGGGTTTTTGTGGTTTTGTAAAGAATAAAGATAATATGTGACAGGAACCTAACACGGGGCTTAACACATAGTGTCATTGATAGGAAGTTATTAATAGAAGTATTAATTCAACCAGAAGTAAAGTTTAAAGACAAAATGTGAAATTCTTTTTTTTTTTTTTTAAATGCCTACAGCACCTGGTCTTCCTAGATGGTCTCTCATCCAAGTACTAACCAGGCCCGACTCTGCTTAGTTTCCGAGATCAGGCACATTCAGGGTGGCATGGCCATAGACAAGATGTGAAATTCTTAAAGTACCATGCAAGTTGAGAAAAATGACTCATTTGGCTAGCTAGAATATTTATTTTAACAGTGGCAGCAAGGACTTTACATAGAACATTTGCAATGACTTTACCTCAAAAGGTTAGTCACATTTACAGATTTTAAGTTTGGGATCTTTTACTGGGTATTTCCCTGAGTTCTTCATAAATTTATATGAACTTTTGATCATTATACTATTCCCAGTAGTAATATGCTCCAAAATGTACCTGGTTTGTAAAGCAGTGCTTCTGTTTTTTGTCCCTAAATGAACACTTTCAAGTTATAAAACTTTTCTCATTGTAATATTGTCACGGAAATAATTATAAAATAATGTACATAAGCAAAAAGAAAAGCAAGTTCAAAGGAAGAGATAATAGATTAACAAAATATGAACCGTCTTTTATTAAAAAAAATAGTATATGAGAAAATCAAAATGATCTCTTGAATTTTTTGATATACCGAATAGTGGTCTTTGGTTTGAAAAAGAAATTTTTATAATTCTTAGGGGCATATACATTTTATAATATATGAAACATATACATATGTACATGTATGCATAAATAATAAATAATGTATATGTACATATGTAATTCTCAGAGGCATAAAACTTTTTTTTTTTTATGCCTACAGCACCTGATCTTCTTAGGTGATCTCCCATCCAAGTACTAACCAGGCACGACCCTGCTTAGCTTCTGAGATCAGACGAGATTGGGCTTGTTCAAAGTGGCATGGCAGTAAGTAGATAGCATAAGCCATTTTAACCAGGGTGAAGTAGTGGTCTTTGGTTTATTATTTACACTCATGAAAAAAATCTGTAAGTTGAGAATATTTGACTGAATGATGTTAAAAGATAAATCGAGGTACATTAAGGCTTTGAAGAACTTATCTGAGCAAACAACAATTCAATTGGGCAATGCCAAACCAACAATGGTTGAGATCTCCACTGACAAGAACTAGGATAAAGACTTTTATAGAACAGGCAGAAATAAAAAAAGGATATTATTTGATTGGTTATAGCTAAAGGTTACTTTATTTGAGAAAGTCTAGTAGGCTTTGTGATTGGTTATTATTAAGTTTTGATTTCTTTTTAGTTAATGAATTGACTCTGGCCTAGGTTTCAGTTTGTTTACATAAGCTACCAAGGTGTTTGCGCCACCTCAATCTAATGGCTTCCTTGTTTCATTACTTTAACAATGGTAATATTATATAAAATATCTAAAAATCATCTGCTCACCTTTAACCAAAGAAACATTTAGCTGTGTGGATGAAAAAGGAGTTCTGTAATAAAACTGACAAGTCCAGTGACGGAAAGTCACCTCACAGGAATCTCATCATAAATTTCTAATTGGGCAAGTAATTATATGCCTGGGGTAGTCATACCCTAGGCATATAATTTTTATAGTAAAAGGAATATCTTCGACTTAAGCAAGCTCTGTCCATTGTTCTTGTGTATCCAGGTTAATACACCTTTGAAATGTCAGAAGTAATCTTTTTTTCTAGACCCCTTAGGAGAACATATAATCTTTTTTTTGGGGGGGGGAGATTTTTGGGGGGAGCTTTATTGAAATATAACAATTAGTTGCTTGTATTTGCATTGTACAGTTCAGTAAGGTTTTTTTTTTCAGTTATAGTTGCCATACAATAACATACCAGTTTCAGTTATATAGCATAATGATCAGATAGTCACATAACTCACAAAGCAATCACCGCACTAAACCTAGTACCCCTCTTCCCCTTTACATATTTATTACAACATTATTAACCATCTTCCCCATGCTACATTCTACATCTTCATGTCTATTCTGCAACTACCCATTTGTACCTCTTAATCCCTTTGCCTTTTTTTGCCACCCCACAACCCCCTCCCATCTAGTAGCCCTCAAAATATTCTCTGTATCTCTGAGTTTATTTCTGCTTTCATTGTTGTTGTTTGTTTTGTTCTTTAGATTCCACATGTATGTGAAATCATGCGATATTTGTTTTTCTCTATCTGACCCATTTCATTCAGCGCAATACCCTCTAGGTCCACCAAGGCCATATCTTTTTCCATACCCTTTCTTTTAGTCTGTGTCTTTTAATCCGAAGTGAGTCTCCTGTAAGCAGCATATATAGGAGTCTTGTTTTCTTATCCTTTCAGCCATTCTATCTTTTGGTTGGAGCAGTTAATTCTTTTCCATTTGAGGTACTTGTTGATAGGAATGTAGTTATTACCATTTTTTATTCATGTTTTTGATACACGTTTTCTTCTTCTTAAAGAAATCCCTCCGACATTTCCTGTAATACTGGCTTGGTGATGATAAATTCTCTTAGCTTATTTTTGTCTGGGAAACTCTTTATCTGTCCTTCGACTCTAAACGATAACTTTGCTGGATAAAGCGTTCTTGGTTGTAGATCCTGGGTTTTCATCACATTGAATATTTTGTGCCAAGCCCTTCTGTCCTGCATAGTTTCTTTTGAGAAATCAGCTGTTGGTCTTATGAGTGCTCGTTTGTAGGTAACTTAACTGCTTCTCTTACCGCTTTTAAGATTCTCTCTTTGCATTTAACTTTTGGCATTTTAATTATGATGTGTCTTGCTGTGGGTCTCTTTGGGTTTCTAGTTCTAGGAACTCTGAGCTTCCTGGCGTTTTATGTCTATTTCCTTCACCGGGTTAGGGCGATTTTCTATCATTATTTCTTCAAATAGCTCTTCAATGTCTTGTTTTCCTTCTGGTACCCTTATGACAAATATATTTTTACATTTAATAGTGTCCCATAGGCTCCTAAAATTATTATTGTAGTCTTGGCTTCTATTTATTTTTTTGCCATTCTGATTGAGTGTCCTTGTCTTCCCCATCCTCTATATAGGTCATTTGATCCTCTTCTTTATTCACCTTGTTTATTCCATTTAATATACTTTTCATGTCAGATAATGTGTTCTTCATTTCTGACTGGTTCCCTTTTATAATTTCCATTTCCATTTCCATTTTTATGTTTTTTTATCTCTTTGTTAAAGTTCTCACTGAAGTCTTCTACACTTCCCCTCAGTCCACTGAGCATTGTTATAATCAGGGTTTTGAACTCTGCATCTGTTAGATTGCTTGACTCCATTATTTCTGATTATCTGCCCTGTTCTCTCATATGATTTCTGCTTCTTTGTCTTCCCATTTTGGCTGCCTTTCTGTGTCTGTATCTATGTACTAAGCAAAGCTCTTAAGTTTCCCGGTCTTAGCAGTGCAGCTTTGTGTAGTAGGTGTCCAGTGACACAGTTCTGAGAGGGGTTCAGCAAGTTTAGCCCCAACCTATGCCCCTCCAGGGCCACATATTAAGATTCAGCAAGCAATCCACAGATGCTATGCTTATAGTTGCCTTACGAGGCCACATCAGAAACTAATGTCAGCTGTCACCAATGTGAGTCTAGGCGCTGCTCAGCAAGAGGCACCTGACTAAATGAGGACATGCCTGGATGTGGCTTGGGTGGGGGCGGGCCATGAGTTAGGAGAGGTGGAGTTTCAGGGAATCCTTTGGGCAGAGCAACCTCTATTATCCAGTTTGATGACGTTATGGGCTATGGGGCTATGGCAGCACTGAGTCCTCACACTGGGAGGGGGAAGGGCTCAACAGGGAACAATGGATACCTCTGGCACTTCTGTATACAGCAAGTCTCACCTCTGGCCCTCACTCTGACAATTCAGTGTCCCCCTGTAAGTCCCTGGTGCCCCTGCACAGCCAAACTGGTACTAATGCTCAGAACGAGCAGGTCTGTCACCGCAAAAGTCCAGTCGCGGACACGGCCCCTTTAAGAGATGTCTGCTGCCGCCACTGCCACAGCTTCTGTCCCACTCAGCTGTTGAGGCCAGGGCAGCCTCACATCCTCGCCCAGTCCTACCTCCTTCTGTTGCAGGGTGATTTCTTCTTTCTCTCCCAAGTTGTTGGGCTTGTTCATCTAGATCTCAGGTGATTTTACTTGCTGTTTGCTCCTTGTTTCTTTGATTAGGTTGCCAGAGGGATGAACAGAGCCTCCTAATCTACGCCATTTTTTTTTCTCCTTGCAATTCTTGGCCCGTATTTCCTCATAACTGGTCAGCCACATTGAGAACATATAATCTTGTTAACTATCCTGTATTTTGTTTTCTCCCACCTTCCTGTAACTTTACCTGCAATAAAAGAAACTGCAAAACTCATTCTCCAGAGCATTTTAAGATCTTGCTTTCTGGCAATGCTATCAGTTTGGGTCAAATAAATTCTTACAAAATTTCTCTACAAGTTTCGATGTTCTTATGTTAATATCTAGTAGTATGGGGTAAAAGTTGTGAACATTTAAAAATTATAATGACTATAATAAGGCTATATTCAACTTTGAGTTCTAAAATGAGAAGCTGCTGAAAGACCAATATTATTCATATGAGGAAATACATGAAGAATTACTTAAAGAACATAGCACAAGGGTATTTTGAAAATCTGGTGGTTAGGAAGTCTTTCATTTTTCCTGACCCATTTCCAATGGCGAGGGTCTAATGTAGGGAGGAGGCAAGAGAACTAAAGTGTTAAATCAAACCACATTCAGAGACAGCAATATGCTGATCAGCCGTGGAGCCAGGCCACTAGGACACGTGGAGAACAAAGGAAGATTTCTGCTGGGATTGCTAACAACCCATTTCCCACACCTGTGAAGGAGAAACAGGAAAAACTGGAGTCTTTAAGTGGTGCCCTACACAAATAAAATGTTCATTCTCCATGGCTAAAACCATAGGGAACCAATGGATTAAAGGCTGAGAACTTCCAGCAGACCTTCCACTGCATATTCTTATCTTTTCACACTGCATACTCTTATCCTTCCTCACTGTATGCCCATATCAAAGAAAATGGGTAAACAAAGTCTTTAAACTGTAACTCATAGGAACTAAAGAATGATAATAAACTGAATTCCCCAAACACTCGGGGTCCCTCTCAGTGCCTTTCCTCTGTCTCTCTCACTGTCCCTGTCTCTCTATTGTCTCTGACCCTCTGGGTCTCTCTTAGACTCTCTCACTCTGCCTCTGAGAGATCAAACTCTGTCTGTGGAGTGTTACCTCTTCTCTAATAAACTTTCCTTTTGACTCTAACTTTGGCGTCTGTTAGAATTCTTTCCACACTCTCTGCCAGAGGATCCACTTCTCTCAGTGAGGGGCTTGGTCTCCCCTGACTCAGAAATTTGCTCCATCCTGCACCACACAGGTTAAAGATTCGGTCTATAAGACTCCCTCATATCGTTCCCCCGACCCACCCACCCCTGCCCAAACACACATACACTTAAGACACCAGCTACAAAAACAGGCTCCCTGTGCTTCTGACCAACCAGCTAAAGATTGAAAGCTCCAACAACCATCTCCAACTCAGAATGCCAATTGCAAGTCCAGGTTGTCACCCGTATTTCTGACCAACTGGCTGTAAATCAGAGGTTCCCACAAACCCCTTGTAGAGTTTGATTAATATGCTAGAATGACTCATAGAACTCAGAAAAACATGTGATTTATTAAGTTACTAGTTACTATAAAAGAACATACTGCAGGAACAGCCAGATGGAAAAGATGCGCAGGGCAAGGTAGGAGGAAAAGGCGCAGAGCGTCCATGCCCTCTCCTGGCACACCACTCCCCTAGCACCTGCACATGCTCACCAACCCCCAAAACCATCCTCTTGGATATTTAAGGAGGCTTTAGTACATAGTCATGACTGATTAAATTATTGGCCATTGGCTAGTGATTCAACCTCCAGCCCCTCTCCCCTCCCTGGAGGTTGGGGAGAGACTGAAAATTCCAACCCTTTACTCATAAAATTGGTTCTCCTGTCAACAGCCACCATCCTCTGCTGCTTTCAAGTCACCTCATTCACATAACAAAAGATACCTTTATCACTTATACTTAGGAAATTTCAAGGGTTTAGAGAGCCTTGAGTCAGGAATTGTGGAAGAAGACCAAATATATATGAGAAACACATTTTGGTCATCTGAATGATGTTAAAAAATAAAATTCAACTGAGCAAATGTGAAGATCTAATTGGCTTTCTTAAGCAATTTATGAATTGGATAACGTCCCATCTAGCAACTAGAAGGGCACTAGGAGGGGCTGTACAAAACGGAAGGTGTTTATAGGAAGGAAGGTGGGGCAGAGGAGCTATTAACAAAAGAAAAGAGAGGATTATTATTGAGACATCTTTCTTTTGGGGGGAAAAAAGAGTTTTTATCATGCAGATCACCTCTTCTTTCTGGGGGAGATGGAGAAAACTCAGGTGACAGATTACGTTATTGGTTCTTGAGTAGAAAATTCCAGACTGGTTGATTAAGATTAGATTTCTGGGAGAGGTTGAAACTGTGGTTAGATTAGGTATTAAATCTAGGTTTGGCATCTTTTGGGTTTCTAGCATGAGTGATGCCATTTTGGGTCTGTGGTTTTTCTTTAACAATGACCAAGTATAAATTTTTATAAATCACAATGTCACAGGGAGGAAGGAATGTAAATTGGTTCACTATGTTTTTAGTTCTAATTGTTTAAAAATCTCTTCCAAAACACAGAAATAAGACAAGGAGACAGCAGCATGTCTATTCAATGTCACATTGAAGTATTGTTTAATAGGCCCACCAAAGTTTTATTTAATAATCTAGAATCCAGGAGTAGGTGCACTTTTTCTGTAAAGAACCGGATAGTAAGTACTCAGGGTTTTTTTCTTCTTCTTCTTCTTCCAATCCCTTAAAATTGTAAAAGCCATTTTAAACTCATGGGCTACACCATAACAGCCATTGGCTAAATTCTGCCTGTTGACTGCAGTTTGCGGACTCTATTTTAGGGGAAGTCCCTTTGCTTGTCTAGATTTTATAAATTCTCATTAACTTGTAGATTTTTCTCCAGTAAAGACAAAAATAATTTTTCTGATAGGAATATAACACAAAAGTTATAGTTTTATTGTCATATGATATTAACCAGTTTTGTATCTAACAGAACAATCTTTTAAATTAGATGTTTAATTTTTTTTTTTAATGCCTACAGAACCTGATCTTCCTAGGTGGTCTCCCAACCAAGTACTAACCAGGCCTGACCCTGCTTAGCTTCCAAGATCAAACAATATCGGGCGTGTTCAGGGTAGCATGGCCGTAGGCTAGATGTTTAATTTTGAGATGACATTCAGTTGTAAGAAATAAAAGAGAGATGCGTGTACCCTTTAACAGTTTCCCCTGATGCAGGACAGGGCAAATTTCCCCAAGTGAGGGGATTGGGGCAACCAAGTCCTGCACAGAGTGCAGAGGGTCCTTTGGCGGAGAATGAAGAAAGAATTCAACACACACGCCAAAGTTAAAGTCAAAAGGAAAGTTTATTAGAAAAGGGGTAACACTCCTTTTAGAGGCAGAGAGTGAGAGGGACAGTGAGAGGGAAGTGGAAAGGCAGTGAGTAGGGCTGAGTGTTCAGGGAATTCAGTTTATATGTCATTCTTTAGTTCCTGTGAGTTATAGTTTCAAAGACTTTGTTAACCCGTTTCCTTTAATGTGGACTTACAGTGAGGAAGGGGAAGAGTATGTAGCATGAAAAGGCAAGAATATGTAGAGTGAAAGGCCTGCTGGCAGTTCCCAGCCTTTAATGCATAGATTATCCAAGGTTTTAGCCGTAGGAAATGACTGTTTTTCCTGTTTCCCCTTCACAGGGTGTGATAAATGGGTTGTTAGCAATTCCAGCAGAAATCTTCCTTTGTTCTGCAGGTGTCTGCCTGGCCGGGCTGCACGGCTGATCAGCATATTAGAGTCTCTGAATATGGCTTGATTAACATTTTAATTCTCTTGCCTCCTCCCCACTTTACCCCCAAGTGATAACATCTTGCAGAACTGAAGTGCAATATCACTGTCGAACTGATCCACACACAGAACATGTCCATCACAAGGATCACTTTAAAGCCACACACACTTCTCTTAAGTCCCCACCTCTTTCTTAACCCTTGGCAGCATTAATTTTGTTCTTCATTTCTGTAAATTTGTCATTTCAGAATACTATGTAAAAGAATCATATAGTATGTAACCTTTTGAGATTGGCTTTTTTTCACACAGCATAATTTTCTGGAGATTCATCCAGGTGAAAGGTGGATGCTTTTATTTAAAATTTTCTTTTTCAAAGGCTTATTAATATCCAGTTCCTCAAATACTCTTTGAACCAGGCTTATTGTTTGTTCCCTCACTGATAAGTTGAAAAAAATCTCAGCTGTGTGTTCCTTCTCTATTTGTATGAGTTACAATTTTTACGTTTTAAAAATAATACTTTGAAATAACTACTTATAATTTCTATATTTTGAAAATAATACTTTGACATAACTACTTCTCCTTGTGTTTGCCTTCTATGGATCATTCCCAGTTGACTCAGTTTTTTCTTTAGAAACTTGTACGTAGTCAGAAAAGATAAGATCATCTTTCATTCCTCCAGTCAGAACAAAAATGTAATTTGCTTTGTTTGACTTTCAAAGTAATGATAAGAAACATGTTTTCTCTCCAGTGATAGGTTATTTCTGTGAGATTTTGGGATGAGTTATAAAGAAAGATGTTTTAAAATAGCATTTTAATCCTATACCACTGGTTCTTTCATTTATTTATTTATTTTAGCAAAGCTTCCAACAGTATATCAGCATAGAGATTTATGAGATTTGGTCAAAAAACTCCATGTGTCCTTCAGACTTCAATTTTTTGCTTCTAGTGAGAAGTAGGTAATATATGATAGAGATCATCACTTAATAGAAAAGGTATGTTTTCTCTGATGGGAAGAATTGAAGCCATTTAGTCCATTCCACTGTTTTGGAGCATTAACATAAATCTTCTTTTAAAAAAACAAACGACAAAAATTTACTATGGAAAATCTCAGACGTACACATAAGCAGAAAGAATAGTATAATAAACCTCCATGTAACCATCATTTAAATTCAATATTAGTACTATTTAGCCAATCTTGCTTCATATATACCCATCGTCACCCCAATTCAGCAAATCCCAGACATCATATAATGTTATTTATTAATACTTCAGTATATATCTGTAAGAGATAAGATACTTTTTAATATAACAATCTCATATCACAGAAAAAATCGTAAAAATTTCTTAACATAATCTAATATCCAGTCTGTATTAAAATGTTCCCCATTGTCTTAAGATTCTTTTTACAAATGATTGGAAACAGGATCTAAACAAGATCTGTGTGTCTTTTTGGTTGATTTTTTAAAATGTCATTTATTTACTTATTTATTTTGTGACAGCTTTATGAAGGTAAAATTGGCATACAATAAACTGTATGTATTAAAGTGTACAATTTGATAACTTTTGATATATTAGCACTACGACTGAGAAGATGAACATATCCATAGCCCCCAAAGTTTCCTTCTGCTCCTTGGTAATCCCTCTCTCCAAGTCTCTCCACACACTCCCATCCTTACGCAACCACTAATCTATTTTAAAATTATTCGAAAATGGAATCATACGGTATATACTTTTTTGTTCTAGCATCTTTCCCTCAGCATAATTCTTTTAAGATTCATAATGTTGCTGGATGTTTCAATAGTCCATTCCTTTTTATGACCGAATTATATTGTATCGATGTATCACAATTTATATATTCATTCACTTGTAGATGACTACTTAGGTTGTTTCCAGGTTTTTGGCTACTACAAATAAAATTGTGAAAAAAAATAAAACTGTTATGTATGATCTTGTAAAAGACTTTATATGTACACCTCCTGCCATTTCTCCATAGGAGTAGGAGTAGGATCACTGGGTCACATGGTGAATACATGTTAAGTGTTTAAGAAACTACCAAATATTTTCCCAAAGTGGTTGTGCTTGTTTACAGTCTCTCCACAAAAGAGTACAAGAGCTATGAAACTCCACATTCTCATCAACATTTGGTATGGGCAGTCTTTCAAAATTCTAATATTCAAATTTCACTTAAATTTTAAACCTAAGAAAACTAAAACAAGTGAATAAACAAAACAAAACAGAAACAGAGTCATAGATACAGAGAATAAGCTGATAGTAGCCAAAGGGGAGAGGAATGGAAGGATGGGAGGGAAAAAAGATAGTGAGCCAGAGGAAATGCCTTCTAAAGGAAAAACAACAACAACAACAAAACAAGACTATAGGCTTCTGGACTGAAGTCATAGAAAGGTTTTTAGTTAGTGTGAGTGAATGAGCAACCTTGACTCTTATTTTTTTATTATTATTATTTTTTCACATAAGATAAGCAAAGGCTTAATTTATTTTGTTAACAGGATGGTAGGAGATAGTGGGGAGAATACTGTGAGTCCGCTTTTTTGAGATCCACTGATTTGTTACAAGTTTTTTTGAAACTAGTCAGAAATAAGGGCAATGGATTAATACTCCTGTATCCTGATGCATTTATTGGGTTTTGTTTTCATGGTTTTTGTAAAGGCTATCTGGAAAACTTCCAGTTTTTGCTTAAGGTCTAGATCAATGCCACCTTCTCTACGAAAGCTTTTCTAAAGTGTTGTGTAGAAGGTTCTTCAGGGCCTCCGGGTACCACCACACCAGCATGCTTTGTTCACATCGCTGATATTGGCGCTTACCCCATTCATTTAAGTTTTCTCTTTTCTTTTTAAAAATATTTGTTTGTTTGTTTGTTTGTTTGTTTATTATGGTGACATTGGTTAATGAAATCCAATAAGCTTTATCTGTACACCTTAACAGTAAGGTGTATATATATATATACACCTTATATATATAATTTATAATTTATACTGTGTGTTCACCTCCTATAGTTAGATTTCTTTCTGTCACCATATTTTTGACCCTTTTTACCCTATCTACCTCTCCTGTCCCTCTGTCCCTCCTCCTCTCTGGTAACCACTAGTCTATAGTCATATCCGTAAGTCTCTCTGTTTGTCCTGTTCATTTGTTGCTTTTAGGTTTATATCCCACATATAAGTGATATCATGTGATTTTCAACTTTTTCTGTCTCACTTATTTCACTTAGCATGATTATCTCAAGGTCCATCCATGTTGTCGCAACTTGACTCTTTTAAATACCTGCACAGAGGTAAAATAATATCTTTTAAAATGTCACTAATGCCACCTAATCATTGTGACAATTGACAACGCCCTTACACACTTTCAAACTGCTAAGAGGCAGTACTCCCCCTTTGGGAACCTGAGTAGTGAGGAAAGACCCCTAGGCTAGGAGTGGGAGACAGGCGCTCACTCTGACTCAAGTCAACTCGCTACTCTGGTTTCATTTGACCTGTGTGATCTCAAAGATCTGTTCACTGACCCTTTGTAGGCTGATATCACCTTTCTTATTGCTAGTCGAAAAAGTATAGCTGCTAAAAGCTATCGTCATGTCTCCCTCTGCTGGCTGGTTAACATGTCATAAGTGTCAACAAAACATTTTTTATCTCGGTGAAGCTGTTAGCTTTTTGAATTTATAAACCACACACAAAATGTTGACCAATTAAAAGAAGTTAATAGACTGTGTTTCATATGTTGGTTACTATCTTCATTTTTCCAGATTTTATTTATATTGTACACACACATATATATGTGTGTATGTATATATATCTCTATATAGATATAGATATATCTATATATCGCTCTATATATAGATATCTATGTATCTCTCTATATAGAGATTATACACACACACACTATATATATGTAGATATATCTATATAGATATCTATATAGAGAGAGAGATATATAGATATCTATAGAGAGAGAGAGATATAGATATCTATCTATCTATATAGATATATCTACATATATAGTGTGCGTGTGTGTGTATAATCTCACAACAAAGTCTCCATTTTCTCAACGTCTAAATTAAATCTAGAAAAGGAGGTCAGATTTCAAATGAAACTGATGTCTTATGTTGGCCAAGAACTTTTGGTTGGAGTTATTTGGTTCATTCCCTCAGATAGCTCCAGTGGATCCTTATCTCCAAAGAGGGAATTTTCTGTTGGAGTTAACAGAATTTCAAGAAATATTCAGCAGAGAATTTTTTAATGGCTAAGCCATGAAAAATCTCTGTCATTTGTATCTTTAATAGTTTTTAGGTACTAATGTTGCCTTAGCTTCACATTTCCCGTGTTGATTTTCCCTCCTTCCCAAATTTATCTAATTATTACCATTATTGTTATTGTATTTTTAAAGTTCCTTTAAAAGCTTTTTGGAATACAATAGGTTCTATGTTATTTTAAAACAATTTTGGAATTATAGTTATGCATACAAGGTAAAGAGAAAGAAAAGACAGAAAGAACCGAAGTGGTACCGAAGGTGAAAAATCAGTCTCTCCTCCCTTGTTCCCAGGTCCACATACAGAGACAATCACTGTTCATAGTTTCTGGTTTTAATTCTTTAGTTCGTTATCATTATAGCATGAAATAAAATCTTTCACTTTTGTATCCTGACTTATCAACTTTACACTGTATTTTTGACTTCCTGTTATGTAAGTGATTTGTTACACTTGTAATATATCCCCAGCTCTGGCCCATTAACTCCCAGTGGCTTTTATTCCCCCCTACTTCTCCTAGTGGCTGTCTTTTTGTCTTTAAATATTATGTGAAGTCGTCTATTTCTTAAGTTATAAATGTCAGATTGTATCTATTGATTTTCCTCTACGAAAATCGGTAAATTAATGTATTTATTTTTTATTGCCCCCTGATTTTTGCTAGAGTATTATCTTACTTTGTTAAGACATAATAGTTATACAGTTTATCTACTGAATTCTACAGTTAAATTTCCTCTTTGCTAGGGCAAGCATGTATGTTTTTGCCTCAGGGCCTTTGCATTTGCTTTTCAAGGCTCACTCCCTCCCCTGATTCAGATTTCAGCTCAGATGCCACCTCACCAGAGAGGCCTCCCTTGACCAACATATCCAAAAGAGCAACCCTTCCCCTCCACACCATTCACTCTCTATTTTCTTACTCTATTTAATTTCCTTCATATTCCCAGTGACTAGAATAGTTCCTGGCAAAAGGTAGGTGCTCAAGAAGTATTTGTTGAATGAATAAATTCTAAAAGAGGAAAACTCAGAAGTAATGTCATAAAAGTTGTGAATATGCAAATATTATTATTATAGAACCAAATAGTGTATTGGAACCAATAAAAATATATATAACCCTCTGTCATTGACATTTTGGCAATCAAAGAACAATCTTCCAAATATCAATTTCTAATATATCATCTTTTATTTTATGGGTAATATCATTAACAGTGTTGTATTATTATACTTTAATTTCCAACTGCTACTCTAATGCTATCTTCCTTTTTTAGATTCATTTTGATTTTGCTGGAGAATTTCTTCAAAAATTTCTCATGTAGGAAGATAGACTTTTTGAATATCCCTATGTCTAAAGGTATCTTTATTTTGCCTTCGTATTTGATTGATGCCTTAGTAAGTATAGAATTTTAGGTTCTAACACTTTCTCTTTGATCTTTGAAGACATTACTCCAGTGTTTTCCAGCATTTGGTAATGAGAAATCTGAAATCAATCTGATTTTTTTTTTTTTTTTTTTTAACATCTACAGTACCTGGTCTTCTTAGGTGGTCTCCCATCCAAGTACTAACCGGGCCCGATCCTGCTTAGCTTCCAAGATCAGACAAGATCTTGCATGGTCAGAGTGGCTTTGCTGTAGACTGAAATCAGTCTGATTTGGATACTCTGCAAGCATTGAAACTGGAGGGCAACGGAATCCAGGGCTCGTGCTGCCTGTGTCACTCAGCCAATAGACTGACACAGGAGCTGGGATATTTAGAACAAGAATTTATTGTTAGAGCACCAGTGATCTGAGAAGGCAGCCTGTTAACACCTTCAAAACTGCCTTGCCTTCTCAGTCGGCTTAGGATATTTAAGAGAAAATCTGGGCATTATTCCAGGAGCTATGTGACGGTTCCCGGGGGTGGGGGTGGGGGTGGGGATCTGTCATGCTTCATGGAGCCATTCTGCTGGCAATGTTGTCCTTCGGTGCCATTAGCAACCCAGGAACAAAGACAGAAGTAGTCTGGAAAGAACGCTAAACCAGAAGGATTGTGATCAGTAAGCATAAGGACATTAATCATAAGTTTCAGGGCAAATTTCTATGACAGGGGATGTCCCAAGTTCTGGGTAAAGCCACTGGGGACAATCTATTGTTCATCTTTAGGGCAAGGAAAAGTGAAGCCGGGAACACTGTACGGACTCTACCACTAGGGTCCCAACCCAGACTTTCTTCATTATGGCTTTTCACCTCCCTCTTTGGAAGATTTTTGGATTTCTAAAATTTCATCAGAATATATGGCCTTTCTAATTTTCCCTGCTTGATATTTGGTGAGTCGTATTTTTCTTATTAGAGGACGTTGTCTATTATTTCTCTTCTTTCTTGTCTTTGTTCTCTTCTTTACACTGAGCTATCCTTCATCTGCTCTTTTTGATTTCTATTCTAGGAGGCTTCCTCCACTTCATCCTCCCAATTACTCAGACTTTAGCCAATCCACTTTACCATTCTCTAATCCATTACATTATTTCGGCAATCTCTCTTTCAGTTGTCTGGTTAATCTTTCATTGCAGACTTTTTTGTCTGATAGATGAACCATCCTCTGAGTACAATTGTCCCCCCTTATTCATGAAGATATGTTCTAGTGGGTGCCTGAAACCTCAGATGGTTCTGAACCCTACATATACGACATTTTTTCCTACACATACATACTTATGATAAAGTTTAATTTATACATTAGGCACAGTAAGAGATTAACAACAATACCTAATAATAAAATTGAGCAATTCAAATATACTGTAATAAAAGTTATGTGAATATGGTCTGTCTTTAGATATCTTATTGTACTCTACTCACTCTTTTTGTGATGTGAGATGCTAAAATATCTGTGTGATGAGAAGCGAAGTGAATGACATTGTGGGTATTGCGATGTAACCTTAGGCTGCTATCAACCTTCTGACTATTTACATCAGGAGGATTATCTGCTTCCAGTGGTCCTGGATCATCAAGCCATGACATTGGCCACAGGTAACTGAAACCAAGGAAAGTGAAACAGTGGACAAGGGGGGACTACTGTATACTAATCAGGACTATTTGAAATTCTCTTCTGTTTCTAGAGTTATCTATGTCTCCTATGAGGTCTGTTATTCATTTTGTTCATCTTGGTCCTTCTCTATACTGCTGCTGCCTTTCCTCCTATTTGGTTAGTCTAAGCTGCAGTGGGTGTGAGTTTTTATAAGTAGTGATATTCTGTCCTCCAGCATGCCTTTCAGCATGCCTCATTAAAAGATGTGTGGGTGAGGAGCCAGCAGGCAGGCTGGGGAACCCCATAATCACTCAATTAAAAGGGGGCGTACTTTAGAACAGGTTTAGTGTGTTTCTCTCCAGGCAGAGCTGGTTTTCCCTCCTCCTCACCCACAGCTGCAGTGGAGTTCTGAAGTCAGCTCAAGCTCTGCTCTCCCTTGCCCAAACATTTCACAGGGCGCCCTCCTTAGGCCACCTACCCACATTTTTTAGAGAATTGTTCACCAGTTTTGTACCAAGGGCAAAAGACTTGTGACAGGGCCTAATGCTTTACAATGTGTTCTATAAATATTTGTTGAATGAATAAATAATGGAAGACAAGGGAGTAGGAGACCAATGTCTCTGCAATTCCAGGCATGCTTCTTTAATGAATTACCCTGCAGATTGCTTACAGCTCACTTGCTCCTATAATTCCATAATTCAATGAAACCTTAGGAGAGAAAGTAGATGCTTATACTCAGTCAACCATATTAAACAAGAAATATATCTGAAAGCACAGCTATTAAAAATTGTATTTTAAAATATTTATTGAGCCTTCATAAGATGGAAAGTAGAAAAAGTTAGTATAAATTTTTCTATTTATTATATATTTATATTGTATTTGGAAGTTAGGAAAATGATATGTTAATTGAATACTTACTCAAAAATTAGTGGAAAATGAGTTAGAGATTTTCTGCCTATGTTTTTAAAAGAATTACAAAAATTTAATATAGTACCCACTTAATAAATTTTTATTGAAGAAAATGAGTGATCATGAATAGCAAATGAAATTTCAGGACTCCTGAAAGAAATACAGTTTCATTAGTTGAATGTAAAATTCACTTGAAATAAATCTAGCTTTTAAAGAAAAAGGAAGTATAAAGAATATTAAATGAAAAAAGAAGTTGCAGCATAGTTTTATATACACATTATACTCAGATTAAAAATGTGTATATATGTGTATATATGTTTGTGTGTGTAAATATCTATACATGTGTGTATATATGTGTATATATATGGGTGTACACACCCATATATATACAGGTATATACATATATAAACATATAGAAAAAAATTAGAAATAATAGCAAACTGTTAACAGCAGTTATTTTAGGAGTTTTAGAATTAATACAATGGTGATTGAGAAGCACTAACATCATGACATTTATTCCAAGTAAGACATTTATTATATATAATATATGTTTAATTTGAAAAAATACATACTGGGGGACTTGTAGTTTTACTTCTGATATGTAAAGAGTTTGGAAGTTGTCATCTATAAGAAAAAAGCTGAACTGAAGATCAATGACTTTAATGACTTCTTGGAGCCATCAGAGAATTTAAATTGCAGGAAAAACTGTCACCTCAGAGCCTGGAGAGATAAAAGAACACAGAGAATCACAGACAAGATCAGCTTGCCTGGAACAGAAGCAGCTGGAGCTGTAAACTGGTAGAAAAACAAAAATGGTAACTGATAAATTGCAAGTCTGGGTATGAACTACTTAGAGGCTATAGCTTTAACCTGCAGGAACCCTACTAGGTTCTCTTTATGAAGAGCCAAGAAGAAACACTGGTTTCCCACAGGGGACGGGGAAAAGTAACAATTCTGAAATGTGCCCAGAGTGTTCTCCATAACAAAGGCCTATTTGGCAGGGAAGAAATACTTTACCAGAGCCTTATCTGCCTTGGGGGAAGGAAAATTACACAAATCCAGCCCCCTCCAGCTTTCTTTGCTCACCTAAGAGGGGGAAAAAATGCTGAGAAACACGTGTGAAAGTCACAGCCCAGGGACATAGGCCAACTAAAAGGCTGAGATTTGATCACAGGCTTATAGAACATTTCCCCAGTCCTTTACCACATCAACAGGGCTACAGTACAACAGTGAATTACAGCTGAAAGAGCTGCAAGATACGGATTCTATTTAAAGAGTTTTTAGGGCATCACAAAGACAGAGGAGACAAAAACAAGGACATTAGAGGGAATAAACGCCTCTGACACATACAACTACAGCAAATATGAAACACAGTCAAACTCCTATCCAGATTAACACAAAACATCTCACTGAACACCTACTTATCTTAGTTGCTTTACCCAATACATGATGTCTGGCTTTCAACAAAAATTTACAAGATATACTAAGTTTTAAGGTAAGAAAAAACGGTCTGAAGAGACAAAACAAGCATCAGAACCAGATCAATATAGCAGATTTTGGAATTTAAAATAACTATGATTACTGTTAAAGATTCTAATGGAAAAAGTAGAAAACATGCAAGAACAGACAGGTAATGTAAACAGGTGAAAACACTAAGAAAGAATAAAAAAGAAATGCTAGAAAAAAACTCACTATAGCACAAACAAAGAATGCTTTTTGATGGGCTTGTCAATAGACTGAACACAACCAAGGAAAGAATCAGTGAGCTTGGAGATACGTTAATAGAAACTTCCCAATTGGAATGCAAAGAGAAAATGTAGTGTAAAATACATATTTGCAATTAGAATACCAGAAGAAAGAACAGAGCAGAAGAAATACTTGAAGTAATGATGGCCAAGAGTGTTCCAAACAGCAGACGCCAAACCACAGACCCGGGAAACTCAGAGAACACCAAGTAGGATAAATATCATAAAAAAAAAAAAAAAAAAAAAAAAGACACCTAAGTATTTATGTTCAAACTGTAGAAAACCAAAGACAAATAGAAAATCCCGAAAAGGGCCACAGGGAAAAAACACCTTACCTATAGAGGAACAAAGATAAGAATTACATTGGTCTTCACATCAGAATTCATGAAAGCAACACTTAAAGTGTTGAAAAAGAAAACCCCACCAAGTTAGAATTTATATGCAGTGAAATCATCCTTCAAAAATGAAAGAAAAATAAAGACTTTCTCAGGGAAACAAAATCAGAATTCATTGCCAGCAGACTTGTCTTACAAGAACTGTTAAAGGAAGTTACTCAGAAAGAAAAAAATTTATACACGTCAGAAACACAAGTGTATGTAAAGAAAGGAACATTGGTGATGGAATAAATTAATGTGAAATATAACCTTTTACATTTCTTATTGTTAATTGATCTAATAGATAACTCTTTGTTCAAAGTAATAATAGTAACAGTAAATTGGGTGATTATAGTGTATGGAAAAGTGAAATGAAAGAAAGCAATGTTATATGGGACAGTACAAAAGTATTAGGAATACACTATTATATAGTACCTGCACCATCCATGAAGGACCATCCAGGTACTACCCATGATGCAGCATAGCGTTATCTGAAAGTGGATCTTGATTAGTTATATCATGTTCATGTATATTGTAAATTTTAGGATAATCACTAAAATTTTTTTAAAAGAAATAAAATATCGATATATTAAGAGAAGAGAGAAACCAGAATTATATACAATGCTCAATTAAAACCATAGGAGGCAAAAAGGGGAGAAAAAAAGGAACTAAGAACAAGTGTCATAAATAGAAAACAAGTCTATGGCCATGCTACCCTGAACAAGCCTGATCCTGTCTGATCTCAGAAGCTAAGCAGGATTGGGCCTGGTTAGTACTTGGATGGGAGATCACCTAGGAAGACTAGGTGTTGAAGGAGTAAAAAATAAAAAAAAAAAAGAAAAAGAAAAAAAAGAAAACAAATAGCTATTAATCTTACTATATCAATAATCAATTTAAATGTAACTGATCTAATATACTAATTGAAAAACAGATTCTGTCAGCATGGATCTAAGAAACAAGACCCAATTATATGTTGTCGGAAAAAAACCCACTTTAAATATAGAGACATAGGTTAAAAGTAAAATGATGGAAAAGGGTATATTTTGCTAACACTAATGAAAAGAAACCTGGAGTAGCTATATTAATTACAGACAAAGCAGACTTTAGAGGAAGGAAAATGATCAGCAATAAAGAGGGTCATAATGTAATGATAAAGGGGTCAATTCTTCAACAAGACATAAGTCTTAAACATTTATCCACCTAACAAGAGTGTGTCAAAATATGTGAGATAAAACTGATAGAAATGCAAGGAGAAATAGACGAATCCACTATTATTGTTGAAGATTTCAATACTCCTCTTTCAGTAATGAATAGATCCAGAAGGCAGAACATCAGTAAGGATATAGTTGACCTGAATGACACCATCACTCAACTTGGTCTGACTGACATTTACAGAATATTTCATTCAACAGAACATTCTTCTCAAGCTCACATGGAAAATTCACTAAGATAAACCACATTCTGGGCCATAAAACACACTTGAAGGAATTTTAAAAAAAAGAAAAAAGAAATCATAAAAAGTTTGTTCTCAGACCACAAGGAAATCAATAAACATCAGCAACAGAAAGAAAGCTGGAAAACCCCAAAATATTTGAAGATTAAATAAGATTCTCTAAATAACATATTGGTTAAAGAAGAAGTCACAAGAAAAATGTAAAAATATTTTGAACTAAATGAAAGTGAAAAACTACTATCAAAATTTGTGAGATGTAGCAAAATCAGTAATTAGCAGAAAATTTATAACATTAAATACATATTTTAGGAAAGAAGATCTAAAATCAATAATCTAAGCTTCTGTCTTACAAAAGAAAGAAGAGCAATTTATGCCTAAAGCAAGCAAAGAAGTTTTAAAATTAAAAATTAGAGCAGAAATCAGTGAAGCTGAAAATATGAAAACAATTGAGAAAAGCAATGAAACTCAAAGCTGATTCTTAGAAAAACATATCAGAAAATCCTTTAGAAAATAATGAGCTATAAGAGAAAATCATTTTATTTTTTGCTTTAACATTTAATTTTGCCATTAATATTTTATTGAACTATAAATGGATATTTTCCAGTTTTATAAGGATAGCTGGTCAGTGGAGTTATGTAGTTATGCCTTTATAATTATCTATCTTTGCTAAGCCTAAAATTACAAAACTGCACATCTAAGGAGAAATATCTTCTATTCAAGTCTTGTTACAAACTTTTCATTCAAAGTTTTGTAAAAAAACAACTATCTCTACAATCTTGACTATCCGCTTTATGAATTCCCCATTTTCTGATTTATTTACCAGAGTTTTATTATGCTGCCAGACTCTCCTTTCCCAGCATGCTTTTGGACTGTTTTTCTCCGGCTATCAGTTGGTATATGCACAGGAAGGAATGGACAAACTAATTTCAGGAGCTCCTCCAGGGCAAGGCTTGCTTAAAGATATCCACACAGTGCTTTCCATATCCTAGGAATGCAATAAACGTTTGATGCATCTTTTTTTCTATAAAAAAGCTAATTAGAGATATTCTCTGTGCTGTAAACTATCTAATTTTGGATTTGCACTTTTTGGAGTTATCTACATCATAATTTCCTCCTAGTCAGTGCACAGGAGCTTGGCCCTAAGCCAGGATGGCCCAGGAAAGATAGACTTTAGCTTCACTTTATTAGACACATATTATTAAGATTAACTAAGGATTAAAAGGATCAATTAAGAGGTATCATCTTCCCGAAGGGTTAAGTTAATAGAAGGTCACTTCCTCTTCTAATGAAGTGAAGCTGCGTCCTCTAGACCAAGGTTCTTGTTAGAGAAACGCATTTGTCTTGGTCGAACCAGGTAATTAGATCTTAAACGTTAAAAATTATTTTTGTTAACAGCAAGAGAGAAACATAGAAATGGGACGAATGTGGCCATGAAAGCGCAACCATGGGTGGGTGGGCAGACTGCAGAGAGTAATGGGGTGTGTGCTATTTGCTATTTGTGTGACAGTGCTCAGAGGCTGCAGGTGGAGCTGATCTGAGCTGAAACGAAAATGCTCCCAGGTGCCTTTCATCCTGAAAAGTTAAGGCTGAGAAATTTTTGCACTTGGTATCCTTGAGTCCTTCTAATGCAGGACAGGGCAAATTTCCCCAAGAGACGGGAAGACCAAGCCCTGCACTGAGAGAAGGGGATCCTCTGGTGGAGAGTGAAGAAAGAATTCAACACACACGCCAAAGTTAAAGTCAAAAGGAAAGTTTATTAGAAAAGGGGTAGCTCTCCACAGAGAGTGAGAGGGACAGTGATAGAGACAGTGCAAGAAACAGAGAAAAGGCACTGAGAGGGACCCTGAGTGTTCAGGGAATTCAGTTTATATGTCATTCTTTGATATGGACATTCAGTGAGGAAGGGGAAGAATATGTAGAGCGAAAGGCCTGCCGGCAGTTCCCAGCCTTTAATTCTTAGGTTCCCCATTTTAGCCTTGACAATTGGTTCCTCTTTCACAGATGTGGGGAATGAGCTGTTAGCAATCCCGGCAGAAATCTTTCTTTGGTCTGAGGTGTCCTCCTGGCCTGCCTGCAGGGCTGATCAGCACACTGCAGTCTCTGAATGTGGCTTGATTTAACACTTTAATTCTCTTGCCTCCTCCCTACATTACTTCCAGTCATGAAAATCCATTTTGGGGTTATTGTGGACTCCTAGTTTACAAACAAAATCTCAATGAAGAATATCTCCTGCAGCCTTTAAAACTCAGCCCTCCATTTCAGGAGTTTGTTTGTTTGTTTGTTTTTAATTTCTTGTTCCATTCTGATCAACTAAAGGAAATAAAAATTAAGGTGTCCGCCTCTCACAAATGGTGACCTCCAGGTCGGAGGGCAGGCAGAGTGCCAACCTGGCTGCTGTCCTGTTGCCACGGAGCTGCTGACAGCCACAGGTCTCAGACTGGGGCTAGAATACTTTGCCAAGGGCCAGCTATGGCACCAACTTGCCTGCCTGCCTGCCACAGAGGGACACAGAGCCAGGACTCTCGTGTTTTTAATGGAGTCAAATCCACATGGTTTGTATATTTTTTTCCTTTAATTTGAGGCATTTTGTTTCTTTTTCTGAGAACATAATGTGAAACACTACAGAGCCAATAATCAAAAAAGTGTACCTGCAAATGCTGTATAGTTTTATATATTCACAATGTACTTTTGTTGCCTTCTAGATAATTTATTTTGCAACACATTACTGCAGTTGTAAATAACTTATGTACTGTAACATGACTTCAGTTCTATGTAAATAAATTAATTAAAAAAACAACTCAGCTCTCAAGAAAGTGCAAAGACAATTCGCAGAATGGGAGAAAATATTTGCCAATTATGTATCTGATAATGTATCTAGAAAATATAAGGAATTCTTACAACTTGACAAAACAAAAAGACAAATTACCCAATTTAAACATCAGCCAAGGATCTGAATAGACATTCTCAAAAAAACATAGAATGGCCAATAAGCACACAAAAAGATGTTCAACATAATTAGTTATTAGGGAAATACAGGTCAAAACCACAATGAGTATATCAACTATAGTTAAAAATAAATTTTAAAAAACAAAAAAAAAAACCAAAAAACCCCACCCCATGAGCTACAACTTACCAACTGCTAGAATGGCTATAATCAAAGAGAGATAATAGTATTGGTGACAATGTGGAGAATTGGAATCCTCATACGCTCCTGATGGGAATGTAAAATGGCACAGCTGCTTTGGAAAATAGTCTTGTGGTTCTTCAAAGGATTAAACACAGAGTTACTATATGACCCAGCAATTCTATTCTTAGCTATATACCCAGGAGAAATGAAAACATATCCACGCAAAAACGTGAACAAAAATGTTTAGAGCATTACTCCTGACAGCCAAAAGGTGGGAACAACCCAAATGTCTCAACTGATGCATGGATAAAGAATATGTGGTATATTTGCATGGAATATTATGTGGCAGTAAAAAGGAATGAAGTACTGCTCACGTTTCAACATGGATGAAACTTGAAAGCATTATGCTAAATGAAAGAACTCAGTCACTAAAGACCACACATAATTCCATTTATATGATTGACCAAAAGAGACAAATCTATAGAGACTGAAAGTGGCTCTTGTTAGGGAAGTAGTGGTTGCCAAGGGCTGGGCAGGGCTGGGAATGGAGGTGACTTTTGGTAGGCATGGGTTTTTTTTTGGGTGATAAACATGTAAAATTGATTGTGGCGATGGTTACACAACTCTGAATACACTAAAAACTTTTCAATTGTACACTTAAAATGAGCAAATTGTATGGTATGTGAATTATATCTCTTCAAAGCTGTAAATAAAAATAAAAATAAGACAAAAACCTCAGCCCTACCTCAATTGCCTTACCAGCCTTGCACAACCTGGGTTCCCAGCTTATGTGCTAACCAGTCACACAATCTTCATTCTCATCCCTGAAACCTCGATTTATATTCCATGAATTTGGAATTTAAAATCTAAATAGAAGTTGCACTAAGAATTAGCTCTGCATTATTTAGAAGAGAGAGAAAATTGTAGGGTGTTGTCAGAACTGCTTAAGGAAAATTTCAAACATCCTGAAATATTTCAGAATTTATTAACAATCATGTTTGTTATATGTTCCTATAGCAAAAATACTTACTCCCAATCACCGTAAAACTTAACAATCTGTTAAGTATTTTAAAATCACATTTAACTAGCCTTACAGCCAACCTACATATTCCCAGTTTTAGAAATTAAACCTTAATGCTCGAGACAAATTTACCATTATACCTACGACATACAATAAAGAAGTGATCTTTGTAGAACTTCACTGTTCAATATGGTAGCCAATGACGTGTGGCTATTGAGCACCAGATATGTGGCTAATCCAAACTGAGATGTATTGAAAGTGTAAAGTATACACTGGATTTCAAAAACTTATTACACAAAGGAGAATGTAAAATACCTAGCTCTTTATATTCATTACATATTGGAATATTTTGGATATATGGTTTAAAGAAAATACGATTAAAATTAACCTCACCTCTTTACTTTGTTAATCTGGATACGGGAAAATTTTAAATCACATATGTGGTTCACATTATATTTCTATTGAACAGAGTTGCTCTGGAGAAACATTTAGAGCTTTCGAGGGGACAGTAAGTATGCATTAGAAGGCGAGAGCTTTGAATAATTACTCCCACTATAGTTCAATGTTGCCATCTCTTTTACATACTGGTCACTTTCCAGGAGTCTTCAGCACAGATGGAAAAGCTGTAACACAAGCATCACTGTACTTCTATAAGAAAACAAAATCATGTGATCTCACTAAGCATTCTTGCTTTTTGCAGCTGCTGCTTTCATAAGAAGCTATAGTGCATGCCAGCCAGGAAGATTTTAATTACTGAAGTTAAGACTTTTGTTTTTGGATAATTTTCCCATATAAAGCAACAAAGTCACAGAGCCTTAAGGTTTGACTAAACCTTTGGACAAGGTATCTAGATGAAAGCACGAGCAGAAAAGAAAGAAAAAAGGATTACAGGTGATACTAGAGTCAGAAAAATGAGAAGCATAAAAGTGAGTTTAAGGAAGACTCCTAGAGAGATCTGTTTCAAAGGGAACTCTTTAAACCAAGAGATCCCTGGATCTAACTGCAGGGTAATCCCACTTGCACATGTTAAACATGTATTGAGTTTGCCTTTAATCATTAGCATCAGTTGGTGTCACACCTGATCAATGTAGGCTCCTGCGTATCTTGGGTGACTGATTTGTTATCTAGAACAGTGCTGACCAGTACAGCAGCCACTATCCACACACGAGTAGGAAGCAGTTGAACTGTGGCTTCTGACTGAGAAGCTGAATTTAAAATTTTATTAACTTGAATTTAAATTAACTACACGAGTAGTAGCTGCTGTACTGGCCAGTGCAGGCCTAGAGCCTTGCTTCCTCAAGTGTGGTGTGCACACCAGCAGCATAGGGACCCTTCAGGAGTTCATGAGAAACGCAGTATTTCACACTTAACTTTCTGAAATATATTCTGCAGTATTTGACAAGGTCTCCGGGTAATTTCTATGCACATGAAAGTTTGGAAAGCACTTATCTAGAGTAGGGGGTGTTATTTGAATACCTTGAAGCCCATAAAATTGTATAAAAAGTTAGCACACATACATGTGTATGCGTGTGTGTGTGTGTGTGTGTGTAATCACTTCTCCCTTCCTTTACCTGGAGACGGTGTCCACACTTTCTCCTCAGATTTTCCACGGAGTTCATGATCCAAAACTGAGAATTTTTATCCTACCGGAATGTAGCCCATAAAGTGGGAAGGCATATTTTGTTGAAGAAAAACCTAGTTATCTTTTGCTATGCAAGCACACCCTTCATTCTGTGGAGGTCAGAACCCCACTATCCTCAGCTTTGTAGTTCTTCCATGTGCTTTCATTTATTTGTGTGGTAACTACGTGGTACTCTCTCCTAGCTCATTTTATTGTTTCAACATATACACACATCAGGCCAGAAGTTAATATAACATTTTTATATATTCTATTTTGTATTATACACACACCCTTATTTTTTAGTGCAAAATTGGCCACAAAATGCATTCCAGTACAAATCCCAGTTTGTGCTAATTTGTACTGCCTGGAACAACTGGTAAAGTTTTAAGCACTGGTGTGCTCTTGCAGCTGTTACCAATTTTTCAGTTGATTCAGGAGTCCATCAGAAAAAAAAAAATTTTTATATAAGTGTAATGGCTATCTAGTTAGTATCTATGACATGCAACTAAGAATAAAAAGTTGATAATATGAGCCTGATTATTTAGCTTACTTTTCTATTAGTAAATAGTGCTGGTTTTATATACAATAAAAAAAATCTTTTATTATTTCTTTTAGCAAAATTTAGGAAATAATGATAATTTCATGTTGAGGATGAGGTTGTGGTTGCTTTCAGGCTTTGTAAATTTGCCTTAGAGAAACTTTGCCTTTTATTAACAAGAAAATTTCCTGACATCTATGATTTACTCCAAGTTGACCAAGTTCCTAGAGTTAGATGATAGGTCTCCAGGTTTCAAAATGGTCCTAAGAATCTGCTTTGAATCATTTTCCCACTGGTGTTTAAGAAGAGACATATACAAACTGATAGTTGGCTAATGCAGCCAGGAAAATGAACTCACCATAGAGCCATAAGTATTCCCTAGATGAAGAAAACATTTACAACTTTAGCCTCACTTTTTTTTTTGGTAATGTAAATTTATAAATGCAGAACTACTGAATGCACTTGTAATAGGCAGAGTTAGGGTCCCTTAATAAATACTTTTTCACTAATCAGTTTGAAAGAGAATAACTTGCTAGTACTGGAAAGTACAGACCAACAGATATTTAATAAATTTGGTCTTCATAGGACAAAAGATTTTTTAGAAACCAGTCAGCTAAAAGGGTCATTTACCATAGTATTTTAAATTCTTTTTAACCTCCACAGTGTGACAGATGTAATGACTGAAAAAACAGTTCTTAATCTTGTTTCCACTGCCAGATATGGGACAAATGTCGTTCACACTCCTATGGTGCGATATTCCTGGTAGGGCAGCTTTTCTTCATCCCTTTCTTTTCAACTCCAGAAAACACACTGGAAGGCAATGAGTGGTGCTGCAAGAATAACCTGAATTCAGTCTAATACGGTCAATTAGTCATACGATTTGATATTCTAGATTATTCTTATGATACCTCACATCCGATCATGACACACTTTTGTGTCAATACCACTTCTGAGGATCCCTCATTAGTTTCTTGCCTTCATTCGGGGCCAAGATTCACATTTGCACTTAGTTTTAGATATTTATTTGATTTATTAATACAACCAGAAGAAAAGAATTTTTAAAAATATTTATTATATTTGGTTCTAGAAATGATAGAAAGTAAAAATTGGTACAATTATGCCAGAGACCCTTGGAAAGGCATATTTATCATTTCACACCAAGAGAAAAGTTTTATGCAATGCCAGAAATGGAAATACCTAAGCTGTCAGTGACAAAGGTTAATGCTGCTGATAGGAGGAGCCCTTGTATGTTTTTAAAGTTTTCTTCTCTGCTGCCATTTATTTTGGGCCAATACCACCAGTCCAGTGGAAAGAATTCTGAACATAAAAAGGCACCTAGAGTAAATATTAGACCCTAACCAAAATAGCTACACATTTACATCAAGAAAAAAGGCCCTATCAATGCAACTCTCCTGCAAGACAATGATCATATAAATGCAAAAGCTATTGCAACTAAAAAAATCTATAAACACTTATCTGAACCTGATACATAAGCTAGATAACGACAATCATTTTTGTGTTTATAAATCTATAGATGTTTTGTCATCATTTATTTCAGCTTTTTTTTTTATTATCATTTATGCCTATAGCACCTAGTCTTCCTAGGTGGTCTCCCATCCAAGTATTAACCAGGCCCGATCCTGCTTAGCTTCCGAGAGCAGACATTGGGCTTGTTCAGGGTGGCATGGCCGTAGACCATGGACCATGACTCCACTGGGGCGTGAACCCAAGACCTTCTGCGTGTAAAGCAGACGTGCTAAACGCTAAACTATGGAACCTTGTCTGTGTTGTGTCATCATTTAAATAGGCATGAGTAATACTACTTATATGCGTAGGTCGGGGGGGGTGCTCTAATTATCCACTGTCAAGATTTCTTTTGTTGTATTTTCTCTTAATTATTGTGTACTCCATTTATGAATGTGTTAAAAATTCCTATTGTCCTTCAAGAATGTAGCAAAATCTAAAATTGCTACTTTAAACCAAAGTCCTTTTTAATTATTAGAAAGCCAATAAAGCTGACATTTTACTATGATTTAAGCACCTTAAATATATTCTGACCAATTTATATTCTCTGAGCTAGAATTAGGATCCTCAGGATTTATATATGTATACAAATATTGCAAAGTAAGCTAAGAAAAACTTGAAAAAATACAAATAATCTTTTACTACAAAGGTCCAAAATCCACGGATGAATCTGTGCTAAGAGGAAAATGATAAGCCAGCAAACGCTTGTCTGCATTTTCTAATCTGGGGACAAAGGACTCAGCGGAGCCAGGCAGTATTCAGCTGGGTTTGATTCTTGATGCTGGTATCCATTTTTAGCACTTCGCGAATGGCCATGGTAGCGTAGGTAGAAGGAGGAAGAGAAAAATCCATCTTCAGAGCTCTGTATTTGCCTTCTGCCAGGCAAGAAAAAGGAGAACAGTCAGAAAAGTAAGGCAGCTGCAGACTGACTGGGGCGAGTCATATAATCTCTATATAAACAAAAGAATTGTGTTCCCTTCCTTAGGCTTCTACTTTCCACAGGACTTTGGAGAATGAGCCATGGAAGTAAAAGGTTGGTGAGTGTCTGACACAGCTATATCTCTACCCTAATTCTATCTGGATCCTGTGCCATAAAAAGGGCAGACAAAAGGAAAGCACAGAAGAGAAATGAATGTAGTTTTTTTTTTAGAGCACACGGTGAAGACAAAGGAATGGCAACAAGAATTTGACAATGAAAATGCAAATTTAATATTTTAGATTCTTCCTGGATTTTCACTCACTTTTGTTAACTGTCTTGGGAGGGTAGAGAGGAAATACTCAATCACCTAAAATCGAAACTTTCCCTAATAGTCAATCATTTTCCGTGGGATTTACTGTTTTAATCACTGACCTCCAGCTATAATCATGAAACTAAGATGACAAAACACAAAATAGAAATCACAGAGCGGGTGGGAGGTGGTGGTGATTATAAGAGGTTTTTTAGAAAGTATTTCAAAGTTAACACAGACCTGATGGCTGAGTAAACTTACCAGAAGCAAAAACTGGTGGTGGTTTCCCTTCTAGGTTGTCCACATCTGTGTTGAAGAGTGGGATTTTAGGGTCATCATATGCAACGACTTCCCTTCAAAATGTACACGTAAAGAAAAGTGTGAACGCGAACTTCCATAAAATGTACTAAGTTATTCATCAACACTTGCTCAGTAAGGAAAAACACATAGGTCTATTGCAGATTATTCTACGTGGAACTATTTAATAGCAGAGCAAGGCCAGATTTTACATATAAGTATTGCCTTTATATTATTATATAGCAAGGTGACAGATGGAAATTCTTTTCTGTGCAGTTGATAAGTAGTAAACTTCGCTTTGCACAGATACGACTGAATTAATCACAGCATTGTATTTTATCCAGAGTGGTTATCACCACTAACGACATTGTGTTACTCGTGAGGAACAGCCCCCTGGAGCGGGAGGGCCAGGTCCAGCTCTGTCAACCTCTCCCCACAATGCAGAGAAGAGGAGGGAAGAGAATTTCCTGGCATTGGGCAACTAGTTCAGGATTTAATTTCTAAAATTATCAAATAAAGCTTTAGATAATACTAGGTATTAAAGTATTTTTAAATAGTTTAATACAAGTATCTTTTTCTCTCTAGAAACATATTATCAGGTTTCCAAATTCATAACTAATTCTGAATAAGGTAACTTCTCAGTGATAGCTCTGTAAGCAAATTTCAGTTTTTCAGAAATAGGGAAAAAGTTCATTCTCTGCATATTTCTCCAATAATTCAGTAATGTCAATAAACTATAAACTAAGCCACTTTCACTGTAAGTTTGTATTCATTTCCTGATGATTTGAAAAATACCAAAAATAGCAATAATAATAATAGTAATAGCCACAACAGTTATATGTCAAGGTATAAGCACTGAAGAATATATATGCGGTACACAAGCTTAGAATTTCACATAGTAATTCAGTTGTGTTTCATTCCAAACTATTACTCACCAGCTGACATTCTGAGGACGAATAATGATCTTTCGGTAGGCCCCTGATAAGGAATAATCTCGAATTTTGTGTCTCATGTTGTCAATATCAAGATTGTCTGCTGTGAGCATTTCCCTGTAGGCTTCACTAACTAATGTAAAATACAAAAAGTTAGTTGGAATGCAGCATGTCAGCAAGCAACCTTGAATTAGACTACAAAAACTGCAGTAAATTCAGCTGGCTTGCCCTAATAAAATTAGTCACCCTAATTTACAATCCAGTCTATTCTTTGGAATCAAAATTTAGTGACTTACTAACTAGGAACTAGGTGTCTCCAGCTTACCTTTGGCCAACTTGTGAGTTATCTTTGCAACCAGCTACAGTATCTGGGGTGTAAGGTTCCCAAGTGAGTTTATAAAATATAGGCCATTTCATCAGAAGTTACTAAACTACCATTATACATGCTCAGAGATGGAAGAGATCATACACAGAAGCCTCCAACTCTTTCTGGCAGAAGGTAGTTATAAATAAGTGTATAAAAAAATAAGAGACCTGAGAAAACCATCTGGCTTGCCCTGGCACCTGATGTAGAATCTTTTTCATAACACCCAAGAGAGACAGTCCTCCACCTATGCTTGCACGCTGCAATTTATGGGGAACTACTTCTTTGTGAGGTATACAGTTATTAGAAAGTGCTTCCTTTTCCAAGGTGAAATACGTCTTCTTGTAACTTCTGTTGACCGCTTTGGAACACAGCAGACTAGATGCCCTCTTCCACGTGTATTCATAAATACTGGGCCTTTAAGCCAGATTTTCTCTGGGCCAAACAATGGTTCTCTCAACTGACCCTCCTTTGATATTTCTGTATTCCCCAACAAACCCAGTAACTGCGGACACTTTTTATGTAGACTACTATCAAAATGAGCCTTCTCCATCTATACATTTGACCTTTGGGCATGAATGTGAGAATTTATATTTAACCCTATTAAATGACCTCTGCAGTTCTTTTTAAACACTCTCCCCCCTCCCGCTATATAATTGGCAGTAACTATTTTGGTTTATACGATCTGCAAAAATATTTTATAATATTCCCACCCCCCCACACTCCTTACCCTGTTTACCTTCCCCCTCCCCACTCCGCCCTATCCTCTGGTGACCACTAGTCTATAGTCCATGTCCATGAGCCTCTGTTTGTTTGTCCTGCTTGTCTGTTACTTTTAGGTTTATATCCCACATATAAGTGATATCACGTGATTTTCAGCTTTTTCTGTCTGGCTTATTTCTCTTAGCATGATGATAAGATTTCTTTATTCAAGTTATTCATAAAAAATATTGGCTATATCCGGTCAAGGGAAGACTCTCTCACGACACACTTATCAGGACAACAGGGACTCCTCAAGCAAGCACTGCTGGACACCGAGTGTGCACATGATATGAATCCACAGGCCTGAACTACCACCCATCCAGTCTATGGGCCCCTGTCTTGCCCACAAGGTTTTCATGAACGGCTTTGTTAGAGGCTGTGCTGAATTTGTTTTAATTGGTATTAACTCAAGTTTCTGATCCTGGAAGGTACTAGAAAGAAGAAAAAATGTTTTCTTTTTCTTTCTTGGAAAGAGGGCAAGTGTGGCTCTTAGCATCTTAGCGCCTTCCCTCCCACTAGGTGCTGGTGCTGGTCTCTCAATTCCTCACTGTGCCACCAAAAGGCAGACCACACTCCTCCCTTATCTACTTCTTATGCATTCACCGTTCCTCTTCTCTCCTTTTGCCTCAGTAAAGTCAACCTCACAGAAGTATGAGAAGCACAGCAATCCGATTAAATTAACATGTAAATGGCAGGTTACTATTTAACTCTTTTATAAGTATTTGCATTATATCAAAGTAGGGTGTTAATCCTAATCATTCTATAATTAATAAAACTGCAAGGAATATAACACTGATAAGAAAAATAATTCTGGCTTCTTAAGAGAAAAGATGTTTTAATAGAAAAACACCTTGGACAGCCCAGCCCTGGCCAGCAGTAACCTTCCAGGGTCAAGTCTGCCAAGTTAGTGCCATGCTCAGAGCTGCTTTCTTTTTTTAAATTTCGAATCCTTGAACAATAAAAGTTCCAATTCCTTCCTCCCCCAAATGGCATCCATGAAGGTAACAGAAGTAATTTTCAACAGGCTCTGGGGAATGGGAAATAATTTTAACTTTTCACTTAATAAATTTCTGTGCTTGTTGACTTTTAAAACGTAATGAGCAGATATTACTTACATGGTTAAAAAAAGGTTAAGAAAGTAATGTTAAAGTACAATTATCCATTCACTTTTCAATGATTCTTTCCAAACACTTCCCCATCCTTAATATGAACCAGTGAATTAATTTCAGAAATCTAAATACTGCTAATAATAACACTAACAGCAATACCAATATTACCACCACCACCAACACAACCACCACCATTCTGTTTCTTAATTTAAATTATCCATCTGAATGCATCTGTTTCTGAGAGACTTCTGTAAGTAAACAAAATTCATATGTGTTTGAAATCTAAACGTTTTTCAAGTCTGATGGATATCAAAGTTATAAAATTATATTTAAACTACCAATTCCGCCCACCTCCCATTCTTGGTTGCCAGTGGCTCAATTATGTTAGACTTTGTTTTAACTATTTTCCCCATACAGGGAACTTACTTTTATGCTTTGGGTAGATAACATCAAAACCAGGCAAGGGCATTACCACATCATGGATGGAGTAATTATGAACATCTTCTTCCTCAATATAGGTGGCTGTGGCTACCAATTCAAAAATGAATAAATTAAGAAAATATCAGGCAATATTTTCATGAGCTCAATCTCCTAAAATTATACACATCTAATAAGCAGTCAGAAGTGAAAGGTGGTCCAGGTTCAGTGGCCCAAGAAGCTTAAAGAAATTGGTTGGAATACATACCTGTCTTTTCTGCTCTACCCAAGAAATAAAAATCACAGACTTGGAAAAAGTAGAAAGTTAAAACACATTTATTTCGCAGCTGCACTCTTATTTGGTGGGAATGCTTGCTTTTAACAATCAGCTCCTTTTCTTTATTAAATAATCAACACTACAAATTACTGTTTGGAAAGCTATCAAAAATGAACGCATTTTGCTAAAAGAATGAACATTAAAAAAAAGTCTGTATTTAGAGGATAAAATATGGTGGCTCATGGGACATTAAGATATGCTGGATGTTATCAATATTGGATGAGGAAAAAATGTGAAATCAGGAAGAAAAATAATTAAGTGGATTTATCAGGCACACCTGCAGATGAGCAGGCTGTCTTCAGAGTGTAGGGCAGCCAGGTATCCAGAAGAGCATGGACTCTGGAAACAGATGTGATGCTGAGCACTCCTAGTCTTTTCGTTTTTTAAGCAGCTGTGACTCCTGGGCAAGTGACTGAACCACATCTGAAGGATGAAGAGACTACTTCGCAGTCATACTGTGAGCTTTAAACTAGAGGACGTA
>NW_006494608.1:8447988-8449434 GCF_000325575.1 Pteropus alecto | reverse complement strand
AGGGAAAGGGCGTAGCACAGGACTGCGCACAGTGATGGCTCAACAGCAGATGGGACTGTCTGTGTGTCTGAGGAACACTTCGGGCACACAGTGTGCACGAAGTGTCCATTAGATCATGGCCCACATGTAAAGTGAGCTCCAGTCTAGTGCTGACTTGAAGAAACACTTCAAACAGGCCAATAACAGCTGAGAGGCTAAAGTACATCCAGAAGTGCAGAGAAATATTTGCTAGACCCAGATTAAAGCTTGGAAAGGGATTTTAAGTACTTTGGTCCAAATCTTATTCCAGCTGAGAAAATGAAGATCAGAGTTATATTTTCATATATACAGATACAGATCCAACCTAGTCAGTCCGAGCTTACAGTGTCCTTCCATTTCAAACTTACTAGACATCTCTCTTAACTAGTAGCCAGGCTGGATTTTAAGCACTGGTATCAAATAACCGGAACCCTAGTTTGGTAGAATAACTATGGTATCTGCCTTTTTACCTCCTTTGAGAACCAGGTCCCCTGGAACAGGTTTCAGTCCGTACTCTTCTATTCTCTTGCTCACCATGTTATTCCACACATAGCTTTGATAGCTATGAATATACATTAAACGATTATTTCTTGGTATCTGGAGGGAAGGAAATAAAACAGGCAAGAAAAAAATATTCTAAATACTAAAAGTACTGTACTTTCCAAGACGTCTTACTTTAGTGGTGACCCTAGTATAAGAAACTCATACCTTAAATCTCGCATTTCTCTAACAGCCTAAGAGATAGTGACTCATATGCAGCTACCAGCTTTAGAGATGGAAGCCCTCACACTGCGGGTTCACAATCAGCTGCAGCTGCAGTGGCTGCCGTTTTGTGTCCACAGGGCAAACATTCATGCAGATGAAGCAAGTGCTACAGAATTTACACCCTCCATCAACGACACAGATTTCAAACCCAAGCAATTTATACTTCAATTATAGAGCTAGCAGTGCTTTCTTCCCCATCATTTTATGGAAGGAGAAAACCTAAATGACTGAATTGACAACTAATTCATGAAGAATCCTGCTTTTTTTGGGTACATCCTAGGGAAGAGTAAAAAAGGCATTAAGTTTAAGAGTTAAATTTTAGTCTATTTTGGATTATAGATATCCAAATACTAGTATAGGCTACACAAGAGTGGGTATCATCTTGTACCACCATTAAAAAACCGAACCAAAACAAAATTATTCAGACTGCTTGCTGTGCAACCTTCGTACTGAGGCAGGTTACAGTTTTGATGCTGGAGAATAATCAAGAAATTACCTCTAATGGATTCTGAGTTCTCAAATACCACAGTTAATTCAAATTTCCTTCTAGACAGTATTTTCCATATTAATGCTTTTCTCATTCCTTCAATGTTAATAACTGTGCCGACACTGCCGGCACCCACCCTCCGCCCCCATCACCACTCAGGTCTGAGCAAGGATCAC
>NW_006494608.1:8432941-8447933 GCF_000325575.1 Pteropus alecto | reverse complement strand
AAATTTAGAGAAATATTTAAAGCTAAATTCTAAAAAACATTAAACCACCCTGAGTCATTTGCCTGACTTGACAAATCACACTCACTATGCCAAATGCAGAGACTATATTCTTCATTCCATATTTTGAAAGTCCTCGAAGCAGCTGCCCTTCCACACACCTTTTGACAGGTAGTTTTCTGAGGGCAGCGGCTGGGTCTTTGGTCTTCGCCCATTCTTCCCTGCATTTAACCAAGTACCCCTTTTCAGCTGGGGGTGGGAGTGTGGGTAAAAAAAAAAGCTGTGATTAAACAATTTATCCAATAGACAGATTTTCATAACTTAAAAATGCTTCATAGAGAACACAAACCAGAAAATGTTATTTGTAATAGAGGTACTCTGAAAAGCTTCTGTTCATCAGAAAGTAAAGAGATGGAGAAATGTAGAAAGTTTATAGAACTAGACGGCTTTGTTGACAACGTGCTACCACCTCAGCATTTACAGACAGTTACTGTTCATTATCATAGCTGATTCAACATGCAACAAAAGCTTGGTAGTCCTTCCTTCCTTCTCTCTCTTTTTCTAATTGTATTGTCAAATTTAATGGGTTATTTCCCTCAAAATTAGATAGTTTTATCTTTTTAATTTGCAAATGAATAATCACTCAAAGTGGGCATAATCATTTTTATAATTTTTAAAGTAGTACTTAAATCCTTTTTCATACAGTATGATCTTACAGAAACTTTCTGGAAAGTTTTTAAGGAACTCTTCAAAACTAAAGATCCTCAACATGTTTTTGCCAAGTTTTTATAGTCTATTACAGTATGCTTTTAACAAATTAACTACAAGTGAAATCTGTTTGGATTCCTATGTGTTCAGAGATTTAATAGTACATGGAGAAAAGGAAATGAATGCATTAATTTATGAATTAATAAATTAGATGAGCTAAAGAGCTGAAAACTGAATATAAATTGTAATCTCAAATACATATAGAAACCTTGTGAAAAAAACTATACTTTTCATTTTACCGTAAAAACAATTTTTAAAAATTCTGAAATTACTACTATAATTTCCACATATACTTTTATTCAAAGCAATTCCATAACTATCTAGCCATTTGTTGTACTTTTTTCATAACATAAATTTTATTCTCACCTCCGGAACGGGGTTTCAATATTAAGTCCATAACTTCGGCCCAGGAATTCTGTAGTATAGCTCTAAAATTAAACAGCATTTATTTTACTCAATTTTGCATTAAGATGAATTTTACATAGCCAAATCTGTGAAATCAACAAATTGTATTAACTTTATAGTTCATTAATCTTAAAAGCTGAAAAGCTAATATAATGATATAGATTTCAAATTTAAGTTCTCTTAAGAACTTAATAGAAGAACATGTTTACTCATAACATTTAGTATCATTTCACAGTTTTAAAATTCTATAATAGTATAAATACTAAGTAGTCATGCTTTGTTATACACGGTATTACTTGTATAAATCAAAGATAAGTCTTTATGTACCAAAACTTACTTGAAACTTCTCAAAAAAAATTTCTCCCCCACGTTTAAAAACCTTCTGACCTCAGCAAACAGAAAGAATAAATGCTATTTATCCATCTCTATTATTCTTGTGAAAATGGAAGTCTTTATTTTTGCTGATTGTTATACATGATTGTTAAAAATAAACAGCACATAAGAAAGGTTACCTGTTATCTAATCTCTAAGAAATTAAGCAGTTAACACTTTAGAGTGTATTTTTCAAGACTTTTTTTGATGCATCTGTAAGTGTATACAATTTTTCCTTTAACTTTTATTGTATTACCTTTTGCCATACAGAAATTGTATTTTGTATATCATACCTGAAAAATTTTTTCAGGTAACATTTCTGGTCTTGGAGTTATGCTTAGAAAGGCCTTCCCTATCAAAAGAATATAGAAATAAAAAAAAAAAAGGAGAGAGAATATAGAAATCCCTTCTATTTTGTTTTTCTATTTAGAATTTTTATTTTTCACATTTAAGCTACATTTTTTTATATTAAATTGTATAAAGTGCTGTTTAGTTATCTATTGATGAGATCTTCTGGATTTTTAATCTACTAATATAATAAATTACATTGCTGGCCATCCTTATAGTCCTGGAATAAGTCATGTTATATTGATTTTTAAATATACTTCTGGGGTGGACCTAGAAGGTATTATGCTAAGTGAAATTAGTCCTACAGAGAAAGACAAATGCTATATAAAATCACCTATATGTGGAATCTAAAGAACAAAATAAATGAACAAACAAAACAGAAACAGATTCATAGATACAGAGAATAAACTGATGATTGCCAGATGGGAGGCAGGTTGGGAGAATGGGTAAAAAAGGAGAAAGGATTAAAAGGTACAAATTAGTAATTACAAAATAGTCACAGGGATGTGAATGAAGTACAGCAGAGGAAATGCAGTCAATAATATTGTAATAACTATGTATGGTGCTCGGTGGGACTTATCAGGGGGATCACTTTGTAAATTACATAGATTAACCACTATCCTGTACACCTGAAACGAATATAATATTGAATGTCAACTTTAATTGAAAAAGAAAAAAAAATATACTCCTGGGTGACACAAAATTATCTGGCTAGGCCTTTAGCAACACTTTCAAAAACTGTATAGGCATTGCTCTGCCAGATACCATGGAAAAAGACTTCTATGCTCAAAAACTTTTGTTATCTGGCTGGCCACTAGATTTTGTAAATAGTTTTATTGCAAAACAGCTGTGTTCAATCATTTATGTAGTGTGTGGCTGCTTTGCACTGTAACAGCAGAGCAGAGTATAGCACGTCCTCGAACAATGTTGTTTCGTTCAACATCATTTTGCTGTAACGTTGATGAGGGGAAAAACAAAACTGCTTCCTAGTCAGGGCCACTGTGTTTTTGTGACCACAAATATGATGTAGGAACTTAACTCGTTTGTATCAATTAGCCTATGTTTAAATTGGTTTCACTCTACATCATTTCACTTAGAGTCCCAGTTTCTAAGAAGCTTTAGAAGACATTATGTGAATTCTTACTGTAGCTGCTATAAATACTCTAAGGTCTACAAAGTCTAAAATATTTACTGTCAGGTCTTTTACAGAAAAAGTTTGCCAACACTGGTGTAATACATTAAAAAGTTTAACTATAGGACTTCTCAACATCTTTTAAGATGCTACCATTTATATGAAGGTTCAGTATACACTGCCTTATTAAATATAAATATATTTGGTTTATAATAGGTCATTCTATCTGGCCGACTACACATGAAGATGTTTTCTACTTTTATGTTATCTTTTCCTTTTTCCATTTTTTTTAATGTGTAAAATGAACAAAACAGAAAATTTATCATTTTTGTCATTTTCAAATGCACAGTTCTGTGGCATTAAGTACGTTCACACTGCTGTGTAATCATCAGGACCATCTGCCTCCAGAGCTTCTTTCTCCCTCTCTCTTTAATCCCCCGCCAGTTCCGCCCCTGAACTACAGATGTTGCTGTCTCCCCTTAAGAACTGGATGAAGGTGGGGCATCTCTTCCTACACACTGGCAGCACGCGTCCAGGACCTGGGGTGCCCCTGGGGGCTGGTGCACCCGAAGTATGGTCCGTGGCTCAACCTAGGGCACAAACCCAGGATCTTCTGCGTGTAAAGCAGACGTCCTAATCACTACACTATGGAGCCATCCTCCAGAGCTTCTTAATCTTCCCCAAATGAAACTCTGTACACATTAAACAATAACTCACCACTTCACTCTAGCCCCAGCTCCTGGCAACCACCATTCTACTTTGTCTATAATTACTGTAGGAAACTCATAAAAGCGTAATTATACAATGTTTGTCCCATTTTGACTGGCTTATTTCACTTAGCAAAAAATTCTCCAAGGTTTATTAATATGTCAAAATTTTCTTCCTTTTTTCAGGCTGAATGATATTCCATTGTATTTATGTACCATATTTTGTTTATTCATTCATCTGTTAATGAACACTTGATTGCTTCCATCTTTTGGTTACTGTAATGCTTCTATAAACTGGTGTATAAATATGTTGAGTTTTTGTTTTTACTACTTTTGGGCATATACCCAGAAATGGAATTGCTGAATCACATGGTAATTCTATGTTTAATTTTTTGAGGAATCCTCATATCATTTTCCACACCATTTTACATTGCCACCAACAATGCACAAGGGTTTCAATTTCTCCACGTCCTCACCAACACTTATTATTTTTATAACAGCCATCCTAATCAGTATAAAGTAGTATCTCACTGTGATTTTAATTTGCATTTTCCTAGTAATTAGTGATGCTGAGCATTTTTTCATGTGCTTATTAATTTGTATATCTTCTTTGGAGGAAGGTCTATTCAAGTTTTTTAACCATTTTTAATTTTTGTTGTTGAGTTGTACAAGCTATTTACACATTTTGGTTATTAATCCCTTATCGGATGTATGATTTTGCCTATATTTTCTATTATTTGGTGGACTGACCTGCCAAATTAATTCCATTTCAAAGGTTGATACAGCCTCTCTTTAAATATTCTGTCCCCTAATATAATTAGCATCTTCACTATCTTTATCAATGTTCTCTGACCATTAGCGAGACTGAAAATATTGTCTTTTATTATCTAATAATAGTGATTATTAGTTACTAGTAGTTTTCTTCTTGGCAACAATTTTTTCTCTGGTTAGTAAATATGTTTTAATTTTAAAATATTACTTTCCATTTACTGAGCACTTACTATATTGCAGGCATAGAAATAGGTGCTGCAGAAACATGTTGTTTCATTTCACCACCCTGAGGTTGGTATTATCATCTGTTTACAGATGAGTAATCTGAGGCTCAGAACTGAAGTCTGACTTTAGCGTCTGAGCACAGCCTCGATACTATGTGATAAAATCTATACTACGTGATAGCTTTTTACTGTTTTGTGCTTTAAAAAAAAAATCCATGAACTTCACGTAGTCAGCTACTAGAAGTCAAGAAAACTCCTCTATTCCCAGGACTATAGCTGACAAACTAGTGAGCTCCAACACACTTCCCTAAGTCTAAATTTCCTTTTTGCTAAAACGAAGAGTTTGAAACACAATGAAGAACACAAACTAAATAACCTCTCAGATGACTTGTAATTCATAATGTCTACAATTCTAACTCCCATGTGAATAATTACTGTACGTAACAGTCTCTGATGGATAGCACTATAGCGTAAGTAGGTTTAAGAACTCAAGTACACACTGATGGGACTTGTACCCTATCTTAACCTAGAGGGACTTCCTATTAACTAAAAGTGAGTCTGTCCTTAAAATAAATTTTACTTCACTAATTACATCTGACAGCATTTTCTTTAAGGGTGGGGGAGGCACAGATCCCAGTTTAATAAACTGAGAAGCACTTGTTAACAGAGATCAGAAGGGGTGTCACCTCTGTCAGGCTACTCTGGGCCCGAGTTACTCAACTGCTTACTGTTGGGTCACTTACTGAGCCAAGATTTATCTGTAAAAAAAAAGAACATAAAAATAGAATCCCTGGATGAGCAATCAGGGGTGGGAGAAAAACTTACTTTTTAGGTTCTATCTTTGTGAACTCTGATTTATTATTTTACCTTGTACATGTATTCTCTTGGAACAAAAATTAGAAGGTGGCTGTGGATAAAATGGTCATCCAAAAGGATGAGATGCTAGTTCATTTGGCCCAGACATGAGGAAATCCAGAAATAATTAAACACAACGCCAGTAAAAACTGCGTCTTTTTTATGAGAGAGCTCTTTTAGATGAGAGTTAAGAAATTAAATACAGACCTTCCGACTTGATATGTGGGGATGGCTGTAGTTCCAAATCTTTGCATTCCGTAGTAGTTAATAAATCCAATCTCCTTGAGAGAGTTCATGGCCTGCTGTACTTGGTCATCAGTTCCTGTTATATTTCTGTACGGGTCCAAATTATGCAGAGAAAAAAATTTACAGTCAAACACAGTCAAGGATGCACATTATAAATGATATGGCTTGGCTTCCATGCCTTTCCTTTGTCCCTACAGCTTTATCTCTACCTAAGGATTTTGCCATTTTTTTTAATTGTGGCAAAATATATATTAATAAACATTTTAGTTTTTAAGCATGTAACATACTGGCATTAAGTATATTCACGATCTTATGCAACCTTCACCACTACTTCTTGAACTTTTTCATCTTCTCAAACCGAAACTCTGCACCCCTTAATAATAGCTCTCCACCCTCCAGCCCCAGGTAACATCTAGTCTACTTTGTATTTATAATTGGCCATTCTAGGTATTACATATAAGTGGAATTACAGGCTTTTTGTCTTTTAACACAGTATTTAAGGTGATGGAGTCTTTGCGAAAGTGGTGCTGAGTTTTTAGAGGGGAGGGACTGTCCGTATAAACACTCCAATACTATTTGCTCTCCCAGCCCTATCCAGCCCAGTCCGCCTTCCCTTGCTGCCATGCCTGCTAGTATCGGCTCACCTGGATTAACAACTTTTCTGTACAGACTCGAGGTGACTCAGCAAGACCCTCTCTGGTCTGCATTCCAACCCACGGTTCTTTACCTGAGAACAACAGTGAAGTGATTCCCTTGAAGCTCTCCCAATTTCAGAGGGTTTTTCTGATAGCTGAAATTCCCTAGCTTAAAGTTCATCAAGCACTTGTTCAAGTGGGCAAGTCTTTGCGCAGTTATTCTGAAGAATATAATAAAAAAGGAGCAGAGAGAGAAGCATGAAATATTGCTTGACCGAAACAGTCTAGGTCACGTGACCACAGAAAATAGCACCTGACTACAGAAAAAGCCAAGCAATGATGGTGGCAAAGAAAGGTGTCACAGCAGACGGGGTGGCTGTGCTTTTCATTTCCCTCTGGATTGTTCCTCCAGCATGAAACCTGGTCCTATGGGAATCATGTAGCCTGGGCCATGTCTATATTCTTAAAGCCACATGTAATTTATATACTGATGAGCAATGGAACATTATCTGTGGCACTTTCTAACTTTTGTGAGGGGCAAGGAGTGAGAAAGGAATACTGGCAGAGAGTAATCTCATTCATACAACTATCGAGATTGTTATTAAGCATTTAAAAAGGAGTTGTATGTTTTTGTCTATCAGAAGATTATAATCTCATTACAGAAAACTAGAAATATAGAAAACTAGAGAAAACGATTCAGTTTCAACACTTGAAAAAAAGTCTGTTAACTTCTTTGATTTTCCTCCCATTTTTCTTAAACACATTAGCTACGTATACCCATAGCCAGAATCCTGCCACAAACCTGTACCTTGCCTGCTATCATTTAAATGGCACTATAAAATTTTCATGAAAATCCCTTCATTTCTTTAGTAGTAACATATGTAGAAAACAAAATACAGTACTGAGAAGACTTCGTCCTATCTCTATCCCCCAACGCCTCTCCAGCCTTAACAGTTTCTGTTTATCTTTCCAGAAATACTTTATACATAAGCGTAAGTGTATCTACTGTCTCCTCCCTTTCTGGAACTTTTCGGTAAGTTTTTTTAACATGTATGTTATATATATAGAAAAGTACATGAATCATGAGTGTTCTGCTTGATGAATTTTCACAATGAACACAACCATGTACTTAGCATCCACAGCCTCCCTTTTAAAAACCAAATTGTTACATTATAAATTGTTCAGCCTTGCTTTTCTTCATTAAAAATACATATTAGCAATTTGTCTTGTCAATACAGTACTTCTTAGGCTGCCACATTCTTTGTAGAGCTGCATAGGACAGCTGTTGCACTGCATGGATAGTTGATCCTTTATGTGGCCAGTCCCCCTAGATGGATGTTTAGATTGCTATCAACCCTTTGTATTACAAACAATTCTAAACATTTTGGTAGGAATATTACTTAGATGATGCTGTAGCTTTTTCTGTGTATCACAGCTAAAGGCAATGATTCAATTTGTTCATCACTGATGGTGACAAATCTTTGGGTTAGGATGTTATGTGCTAGGTTTTTCCACTGTATGAGTACCTTTCCCTCCTGTCCCTTTTGTTTTTAATTAGTAATCTGTGGGGTGATATTTTTTAAATTGTGTGGCTACCCTGTTCTCCCACAGTCTTTCATTTGGCTGTTAAAATACCCAAGGATAAATGCCGCCCGGGACAAATATTACTGAGTGTAAAGGACTGTTTTTTCTACATTTACCATTCCTCCTGTATTAGTTGGCATTCTTCTATAAATAAGAATATACAGTAAAATTTTAAACTCAGAAAAAATTTTAAATAGCCCTGGGTATCCTAAGTCCTAATCCCTACTCAGAGATTATTTTTAAAAAAATTATCTCAAGTAGAGTACTTTTACAGCGTTGTTTACAGTAAAAGGGTACTTTTTGTTTTGTTTCCTTTTGGCTTATAGTAGTGATGTACTCTTGACCACCTTTCATTTAGAGCAGTGTTGGTCTCCATGCATTCACTAAGATAATAATCTTCACTGCTGATCTTTTACAAGTTTACAGTGGTTGCAGCAACCAACGAAAGAACTCTTGGCACTGCTGTTCCAGGGGCTTTGTCTGGGACTTTCTGTTTCTTTCTCCTGAGTCAACTTCTGATGCCCAAAGTGGCTCATTTAGAAAGGAGTGGGTGTCAGAAAGATTTTCTGCTCTTGCCTTCTGCTTTAAAGTATGGAGTCTCCTCATCCTGAGTAACAAGGGGGTTGAGGAAAGAAAAGGGAAAGTGTATTCCCCACATTAACCAGCAACCGTGTCAGCTGTTGCTCAATAGACTGGGCTCTGCATTTTAAATTAACAGCATCACACGTCTTGTTTGTTTTTTGTTTTTTTTAAAAGATGGATTGTAGAGCATAAATACTGCCCCCAGGACCTAGCTACAAAAAAGTAAATATTTATATATGTATTTATAAATCTATATATGTGCAATGACACTGTGGCTCCCACTGTTTAAAAAAATTTTTTAATTATAATTATTGGGGTGACATTAGTTAACAAAATAGGTTTCAAGTTTACAATTCAATAATACGTCATATATATACTGCATTGTGTGTTCTGCAAAGTTAAATTTCCTTCTGCCACCAAATATCTGACACCCCGCCTTGCCACTGCTTTTTAACTGGCTTTGCAGGTATCTGGCAAGGGTTTCCACTTTCCCATTCAGTAAAGATGTACAAAAAGATCATCACTGATTCTTTCACTCAGTTGTATTAAAAAAATTTTATAACAAAATACTTTCCTTTTATTTCTCCCCTTTTATATTACAGTTAAGGTGTGTTTAAGCAGCTTACATTAGCTATGCATTTCATTTCAGGAGAGAAAGGAGGGAGTTACAGTATTTGCTATAGAAAAAGAGAATGTTGGATCTGATAAGGTTGAGAATCATCTGTTGAGGGGTCCAGAGGTGTGAAAGCAGAACTTAAAAAGAAGCCCCGAACACTTTTTGTCAACCCCAAACCAGGCCCCCTAGACAGATCTCCTCTACCATTCCCATAAGATTTCTATGCCTTGCTCATAGCTATCTCTGTATGGGCCCTTACAGCTCGTTCCCAGCCATTATGTACCAGTATCGGTTCTCTGGATTGGGATGAGAGCTGTGGCCCTAGTAGGAGTCAAAAATCCCTAGGGTTAATCTTAGGTATTTTAAGATTTTAAAGATATATCATTTCAAATTAAAAAAAAAAAAAAATCTATATCTATATCTATAAATGTTGGGGTCTGTTTACATATCTTGAGAATTCTTTGCAACCACATTAGAAAAGAAAGGAAATAGCACTTTTTGGAAACTATTATTACTGTATCATTAAAGAATTCACTTTTTTGACTGTCATGAAGCCCAGGCTGGGTTCACGGTGACGAGCTCTGGAGGTAACTACACTCTGCTCTGGACTTCCTGGTTACAACCACTATCTTCTACCTCGCTGAAAACCCAGACTCAGGAGCCCGCTCACAATACCTGCCCTCCTATTCCTGGAAGATGCCAAAGCCAACTGTGTAGGAGGCTTTTTCAGAAAAGACAACTTTGTCTTCCCAGAAGACAAACCCTCTAGTTTGCTTTATGAGGCAGATAGCAACCCCAAACCACAAACAGGTTGGGACCTGCACAGGCCTCAATACAGCTGTATTTTTATGTTTAAATTTTTGATCCACCTGTGATATATTTAGACTAAGGAACTGAGGTAAGGATCCAATTTAATTTTCTTTTCACATGGCTACTCAGTTTTCTAACCACATTCACTGACTCAACTAATCAAATCTGCTTATTTTAAATGTTACTTTGAATATATATTAAATCTGTAGATGTATCTGAGTTAAATTACTCTAGTCTACCTAGTTCTGTGCCAATAGCAAATTGCTTTAACTGCTATATTTCTATAATATGCTTTAATATATACTGAAGTTAACTGCCTTTATTAGTCACCTTTTCCAGAATGTTTATGGTTGGTTTTACACCTTAACTTTCCCACATTAACTTTACGATCTGCTTGATAAGTCAAAAAAAATTCTACTGGTATTTTCATTAGTATAAGCATAAATTTACACATTTATTCAATAAGACATATGCATCCAAGAACAGGTTATATCATTCATTTATTCAAGTTTTATATACTTCTCAATAGCATTTCAAAGTTTTCTTCAGAGATGTTATACTATTTAAAATCTTTGTTTCTAGGTATGTTCTTTTTAACCTTCTGTATAAAAGATTTTTCCCCCATTATAATTCCTGTCTATTGTCTGCATATTGATTTTTGTAATATTAATCCTTATCTTGTATAGCTCTCATTCATCAACCCCTTGAGTAGAAACAATTGTATTATTGACAGAAGCTCAATTTGGCTACCTCCCTTGTAATTTTACACTACTTATTTCCTAATTTTGTTTGTTTGTATTATAGTATGTCCAGAACAATGATAAATAGTGGTAATAAGTGTGCTCATCTCTATCTACTTTGTTCCTGGCTCTAAATGAATTGCTTCTAGTATTTCGTCATTAAATAAGACATTGGCTTTTCATTTGAGATTTTCATATTTTGTCATATTAAAATATTTTTACATTTTGTTATGACAGTATTCATACTTTAGTAGAGAGTTTTTTTAAAATTAGAAGTAAACTAATATTGTTAAAATAATATATCAATTGGAATTTATTCATTCATTCATTTTATTTAAGATTCTCCAACTTGGGTCATTTAGGTAGTTTACAACTTTTTTTTCAAAATTACAAATAATGTCACATAGTACATCATTGTGTATAAGAAAGTGCTTCTAACTTTTTCTAAATTTGTATTTCCTTTGAAAAGACATCTACTCTGAGAACTACTGACAAAGAGTGTTTGTGCTTTACTTTGTTGAAGAATACTCTTCTTTATCACTCTAGACTCTGCCAGTGCTTTTCAGTATTTGTCCTTGAGCTCATTCCTGCAGGCTCATACTATCAGGAGCCATGTTCCAGCTTTGTTTGGAAATACAGGACCAGGAAGGGTCTGGAAGTGGATCATGGGCACTGAGCCTGCATGAAAGGCTGAATTCTGCCCCAAAGCACTTGGTCTACAGAACAAAAGTAGCTGGTCATGAAGTGGCCCCAGAGCTGTAGCCTCTGAGGTCCCAACATTACATGAAAGATTAATGTGGAAATTTTATTCTATTCTCTAGTTAAAAATATTCTGTTATTGAGTTAAATAAATTGTTTAAAATCCACCTATGTAATATCAGCTGGCCATTTCATCTCACAGAATGTTTGTTTCTTTGCTGAAAATTTCCCCATACCTCCTGAAGACACTCAATTCCTTTATGCATTATCAATCGGCCTATCTGTTTCCTGGTTCAATATGTGCATCGAGTACAATATGTGCAGAAGAAGCCTGACCAAATTTCTTGAGGAAAAAAATCTGTCACTGGTCCCATTAATTAATATCATATAGGAAAGAAGCTAGCCAGAGAAGCTGGGAAGTGGACAAAGCTCATGCCTCATTACCCTCTCTCCCTGCCCTCAATCCCCATCCAACTAGAGGACCAAATAGGAGTAAAACGGGTGTGGTCCAGCCTTGGGCAAGCTGCTCAGAGGCACCAGGTCCTTGACATCAGATATAAGGGTACAATGATAGGACCACAGGAAGTAAATTAATCCAAGAACTATACTCCAAAGAATCCAGAAAGCAGAGAACTGGAATGAAGAGAGTAAAGAAGAGGACAGAATTCCTCTTTGGTCAGTAACTACTGCTGTAGAGATAAACAGAATATTTAAGAGTCAGGAGAGAAAAATTAATCAGACAGGCAACTTGGCAGCTCTGGAGCAAGATTCTGGAGACTGCTCCCTGATAGGCTGACAGTGCTGTTCTTTTATTTATTTTTTAAGATGAGATAAAATTAACATTAAATTTATCATTTTAACCATTATAAGATATACAATTTAGTGGTTTCTAGTATATTCACGATATTGTGCAACTGTCACCAATATTGAATTCCAGACAACTTACATCACCCCCAAAAGAAACCCTACAATTATTAACCCCATTCCCTCTCTCTGTACCACCTGGCAACTGCTACTTTCTTTCTGTCTCTATAAGGGTTTCCCTATTTTGGACATTTCATATAAATATAATCATAAAATATGTGACCTTTCATGTCTGACTTTCTTTACTCAGCATGTTAAGATTCATCCATGTTGTAGTATCAGTACTTCATTCTTTTTTGTGACTAAGTCATATTCTACTGTCTAGTTTTGAATATACGATGCACATGTGTTTCTGAATCCCACTGGCATAGCTGAAAGCAAAAGCTATACTCAGTTCCTGTTGGTGTGGGTGCTCCTTGAGAACAGATGGAATGGAGTTGACAATATCTTCATGAAACTGTTCACAGTTTTAATTTTGATGACCCTAGATCAAGTTTTTTGGTGGTAAATTCACAGCAAATTCTGTGAATAACTTAGGAATACCAAAATCTCACTTTTAAACATCAGGAGCCAACCTAAGCAGCATATTGCACAAAAAAGCTTTTATTAACAAAGCCAGGGAAATATTGGCCCAGGTTCAGAAGGGAGATTGGCAGGATGAGGCAGGAAAAGAAACAAATCATTCTGAATGAGGCTATTCCTGCTTGAGATCCTGTTAAAATTACTAGGTGACTTTGGAGAGTTATATGAAGCTGAAAATAAATGCAACTTATCCCCGGGATTGATCGATTCAGCAATAACTGAAAACCTTGCATGACAGAGTGGGTTTATCCTTTTCAACAGTTCTCACGGGAAAGGCCAACGTGCCCAGCCCTACAAATCCATTAAGCAAACTAAGGGTGTAGCCTGCATCCGTGAGATAAGTGCTATGTGTTTTCCAAAGGCCAACATTCAGGTGTCTGATATAGTTTCTTACTAAGTCAACAGGAAGATGAGAGGCAGCAACGGTCTGTGAAGACAGATCAGCATCATGATCAAGTGTGACACCTGGCGGCTGACCAAGAAGGGAAATAAATATCTTTATTCTTCAAATATTCAAAGATTCGCATCACGTAATGAAATATTAATTAATGAAATGCCTTTTTTTGACCCTCAAATTAGTGAATGACTGTAAAAAAAAAATCATAACATGTTTGGGAGAATTCTAGAGAAGTAGAATAAAGATGATAAATTGGTACCATCTTTCTACAGGACAATTAGGCCTTGTTATGAAAAACCTAAAACCTAGAATTTCACACCTCTTTTAAATCAGCAATTCCTCTGCTAAGATTATATTAATGAAGTAATCACAGATGTGTGCCAAGATTTAGATACCAATGTCATTAAATTGCTTACAATACCAAGAAATGGGAATGTAAACATTCAGAAATAGAGTAATAGTTCATAAATTAGGATATATTCACATATTTAAATATCTTTTGCTATGTACTAATAGTGTAGAGATATACATTATTTTTTGTTCACAAGAACACACTTTATATATTTTGGTTTACAAGGAAAAAAACAGTCCTCACAAAAAATATACCATGCTGTGAACAAGGCAATCTCTGAGGGAGTACAATTATGATGGAACTTTCATTTTCTACCTGGTTCTTTCCATGTTGAAACAAGACAGACCAACTTCAATTTTAATTTGGTGGGAAAGTTCACAGAGCCAGCTGGACAGCACAGGAACTGACTACAATATTTCAGATACTAAAGAGAAGGCAAAACCTTCTGTGTCCCACGTCCCACATCCACATAGTTTGGGAATGCCTGAGCCCTGGTCACTCCCCTCATTCTTCAGAGTTCCTGGTCAGCTCACTGGCCCGTTTCCCACAAAGGCTGTTTTAAATCTTGACACTCTTTTCAAGTCCCCTTTCCAAGTCTTGCCCCCTTCACTCTCAGTAGACGATTCCACATTCCATGTACCACACGAAGAAAAAGAGAACCCAGGAACCAGAACCCAGAGGCCAGAACCCAGGAACACCATCATCCTCAGGTATCTCCTCCTGTTCTTGTTCAAATGTGTCAACATTTGTACACACCGCTAGTAAAGTCACGAAGAGATTTTCTCACTGCTTTTACTACTACATCATGCCACCGCCCCAAGGTCAAAGAAGAAAGGGACTGGAAAATTCATTAGGATGCAACCAGGAGCTCAATTCCAACATTTCAAGTGAAAAATGATAGAAGATAAGCCAGATAGTAGGCGACTGTGGTGTAAAGAGGAGATGGCATCTCAAATTCTATATGAAAAGATAGGGGAATTACAAATAAATATACATATTTATTTTAAGTGGGGCTAGGAAGCAAAGATGACTTTTTTAATGTTTATGTGCTGATTTTTTTTATTTTTAAAAATAACTTATTTCAGTTAGTTTCAAATAAAAGATGACTTTTTAATTATAGCATAATTTACAGTAAACTGTATATATTTAAAATGTACAAGTTTTAATACGTGACTAAAACCATTACCACGTTCAACATAATAAACATATGCATCATCCTCAAAAGTTTCCTCCTGCCCCTTTATTTCTTCCTCCCACCACTCCTTAACTCAGGGGCATACTAAGATGAAAGCCTGAGTTTGTCTTT
>NW_006494608.1:8426722-8432891 GCF_000325575.1 Pteropus alecto | reverse complement strand
TCACTGAGCTGATTGGGTTCAGACCCCACTGTTCTCACTCCTCGGAATGTGGCAATAGCCCAGATCTCCAGTTTCATTTATCTTGCTTCACCCACAACCTCTAATCCTGCCTCTAAACATGACTAACCCTGTTTAGATTAAGGTCAAGTCCAAGATCCTCAACATGACCTACAGGACTCTTCAGGATCTGGATCCTGCCTACCTCTCAAACCTTATTTCTTGCTGTGCTCTCACACAACTAAAGCACCTGCCAGGTACCAAATGTGCTATGCTCCCCAATTCCTTTCCAATGTCTTTTCACAAGCTGTTTTCTTGGTTTGGAACAAATAATCCTAGACCCTCCCCAGCCCTAGGAAACTCCTACTCATCCTTCTAGAATGTAGACTAGTGGTTCTCAACCAGGGGTGATTTTGCCCTTTGAGGGCAATGTCTGGAGATACTCTGCATTGTCACAACTAGGGAAGAAGGGATGCTACTGACATCTGGCAGGTAGAGACCAGGGCTGCTGCTAAACGTTCTAGAATGCATGGGGTGACCCCAAGACAGAGAATTATAATTATCTAGACCAAAATGTCAACAGTAAAGAGACTGAGAAGTCCTGATCTAGATTAAAGCTGGAATATCCTATTTTCTATGAAAGCCTTCCTTGGTCTGCCCCGCACAATGAGTCCCATGCTTTGTTGTCAGGTCTACCTAATGCCCCAAATATACCTCTATTTTAGCATTTATCTCACTGAGTGATAATTTCTGATTTACTTGTCTGCTCCATTAAATAACTGCTTCAAAAGCAGACTATCTTTTTTATCTGTATATCTCCAGTGTGTAACAAAAGAGCTCGTTCACTGTTTTCTAATTAAATTTTAATAACATATTTAATAATGAATGAACAAAAGAAAGAAATGAAAGCAACACTTATTCTCTTGGCTCTACCACAAAAATCCCTTAAAAATTATTTAAGTAATACCTGTTTGCTGTAAAAACACTAGGCAAGACAGATAGGCAAGAAGAAAAAAAACAAATAGAAAAATAATTTTTTTAATAGGTAGAGACACCATCTATAAAGATGGAAGAGGTATACCCTACAAAGCAAATTTGAGAACTCTGAAAGGTGGGACTGAGATTTTTGCTGTATGAACCCCGATATGTACTCTCTACTTACTTGAGAACAGCAATCTCTTGAACGGTAATGGCCCTTTTATCTTTGGTTCCCATGTAGGAGAATATGTTTGGCTTGACTCTGGTAAGACAAAAACAAAAGCAGCTGAAGTTGCATACCATTAGGAGATCACATTTCTCAAAAACATTAAGATTCAAAGTAAATATACTGGAAATCCTAACAGAATAAGAGGAGAATAAGGAGAAATTTTATTTAAAAATGTACCCAGGAAAACATTAATATGCCAGAAAGTAAATGATGCCTGAACAACTCCTTCTTAGCAGTATTCAACTTAGAACATGTGTGGCTCTAAATGAGTAACACGCTGTTTAAAGGCTAGCCAGTAACAAAAAGGAAATGATATACTTCCTGTCAATCATATGCAATTCATTACATAACCATGAAAGTAAAAAAAAACTCATTCTATACATATAATGTACCACTTGAAAATTTTACATCTTCAATTTTTAAAAGTTAATGACGTGAAGTTTCTATAAATATATGCTATTTCTTTGTATAAAAAAAGCCAAATGCTAAAACAGGGGTCTGAATAGTTTTGATATGAAAATACAAGTAAGCTAGTCTACTGAGAAGTATTTTATAAAAATTCCTCCACACTAATGGGAAAAACTCTGAGCAACTGATTGCCTACACAGATCTGAGAGGAACTTCCTCCCCAGCTGTCTATCTTCCCATCAGGAATTGTCTGTTCGCCCAGGCTCATGTACAGACAAAGCACCATCGATTCTCCCCCAAAGAGCTAGCAACTAGAGTAAAATAAAATTACCTCATATAGTATTGTGTTTTACGGGCAGAATAGCGTTACCTGCAAATTTGTGTTGAAGCCTTGACCCCCCTGTATCTCAGAATGTGACTGTATTCGAAGACAGAGCCTTTAAAGAGGTGATTAAGTTAAAATAAGACCTTAGGGTGGGCTCTCATTCAATCTTACCGGTATCCTAGCAAGAGGAGAAAATCTGAACACACAGAGACTCCACGGGCACACACCAGAGGAAAGACTGTGTGAGGACACAGACATCTGCAAGCCAAGGAGAGGCCTCAGAAAAAAACTAAACCTACCAACACCCTGATCTTGGGACTTTTAGCCTCAAGAACTGAGAGAAAATTAGCATTATTTATATTACTTATGTCACCCAGTCTGTGGTATTTTGTTACAGCAGCCACAGCAAACTAACATACTGTGCACCATGTTTAAACTGGGTTAAACATATATATCAGATAGCAAATTTCCATTACATACAGATTTGCTGTGGTGTCTGTACCGTTCCAAAAAAAAAAAAAACAACAACTCTTCAGCACCTGACCCATCCTCAGAGACCCAATTTCTGCTATATTTGTATTCCTGTGAGAAAATCTGATTGGTTTCAGGATTTCAATCTAGTCGGTTTAGTTTAGTAAAACCTCTGTCACCACATCAAAGATAGGTTTTCAGGGAAGACAGATAATTTTTATGTTCAGCTGGATGGACTGATAACTCTACCATCCAAGGAGGTTAAAAAAATTAATTTACCTATTGTCTACAAAATTGGGAGGCATATTTACCAACTGTTTGCCTATATTCCCGCTCCTTTCTCATTAGCATGGAAAGAGAAAATGAATTTCCGTGTTTTGTTTTTGCATAGGCACAAGAACAAGATACTGACCTTAAATATTTGGACAGTACATTAATAGCATCCATGGTGTCTTTGTTTTCCTTGTATAGTACAAAGTGGCAATAACTTCCCCTAGATTTTGGCCAAGAATGTTTTCTTGGATCTTAAAAACAAAAAAAATTAAACGTTATATATACTTAATAAAAGTTATGAGTTTTTTCTTATGAAATCCTATAAGCTCATTTTTTGATAGAGAACCTCTGAGTGAGAAATCGAATCTAGACTGACAAGAAATACAGGTTAAGTGGTTATAGCTGTGTGTACTATAGGTATTAAACTTTCTGTGATTGGATAGTTAACATTATCTTTCCATATTTAAAATCAAAAGCTGAAATGTAGGTGGTGTGACAAATGACTAAGACTAACCAGTAATTTTCACACAGAAACACAGAAGGGTCCACCACTCCCTGGCGGAGCTACTTTACAAGCACAGGTCTGATGGGTGGGCTGACTGGCTCTCTAGAACACATGCAGTCCAGAGGGAAACAGCAGTCAGGTTGGATTTTGCAGCCTTGCCTCGTATCCCCAGGTGTTCACACACAGCTAAGGATGGATACCTTAGCTGGGATGGGGATAAAACCTGAAAGGAGTTGCTTCAGTGACACATTTAGATTTTTCAAAGGTCACTTCCATCACAAACGTTTAGCCAGTACTAACTGGCTTACAAATGTCTACATGACAGAGAAAGCAGCTGGCATTGAAGACCTAATTGTCATTCTTGGGGAAAAGGAAGTGTTGAAAATTAAGCCAGAATAAATGTTAACTTCTGAGCTGCTGTTACTTCCCTTGTTCGACTTCATGAAAACTGATAAACATTTCAAGACTCTGCAGAAGCTGACTCTTGAAACTGTTCTTTTAAGTGAAAATTTTAAACTGTTCTTTTAAGTGAAAATTTTAATTATCCTATAATTAGAAACATATTTAAACAATATTAAGGTTTATATTTAAGCTGCCCAAAGGGTGTTTTGAAAATAATCAACACTTTGGGAAAAACATGTAAGTCACAATTTTACTTCTCAGACATTGTAAGTATTCATAAGTTTTGTGCAACACATAGCTGCAGTTGTTATTTGAACACATCTAATTCGATTTCTGTAACTCTATGAAAGAAAAACTGAAAGAAGATTCCACACAATCCCTAGAAGTCTTATTTCAAAAATGTTCCTTTGTCCCTAAAAAAATCCTTCAGCATGAACTCACGCATCCAATTTCAGAGAAGTAAGAAACTCCTAGTCCTGAGGTTATTTGTACACCTCAGGTTTTGTAAAGGCAAAAAAACACTCTTGATAGGTTAGTGATTTAAACTACAATGTAAAGAACAAATGAATCAATAAACCATTCAAGAAAACTGCCAGAGCACGAATGCTTAGCAAATTGCTTTTCCTTTCTGATAAATATGAATGTTGAGTCTTTTCTGTCTTGGAAAAGTATTTCTTTGGCTTTTGGTGTGACTTCTTCACACTCATCCTCAGAAAACTGTGAATAGGAATATTAGTTTTGGTTTTCTTTCTAGCTCACTATAGTTAAAAGCAAAATTGTCTATACTTGGTTGGCACTTGTGACAAAAATCATTGGCATTTCATTTTATCTACATGAAACGCCAACCCCTCTTACCTGCTGCAGTTCTGACCTCTGTCCAAATGCACAGCATAAAGAGCACAAGAGAGCAATGTTTAATTTATAATAATAGTAAAGTGCTTTAGAGGTGAACATGCAAATGATCGCATGGAAAGTTTCTACCAAGGGCTTCTACAGCACCTGGTAGAACGTGGTGGGTTAACAGCCATGTAGACATAAGAATGGAATGTTGCAGAGGCAAACAGTGAACAAGTAGAAAACGCACCTACAGGTACAAGCCTTCCTGTCTCAATCCCCTTACAATGGTATGTCAGCTCCCTCTTAAAGCTGCACTATCTGTACCTATTGGATGTAGCAAAAGGTTTAAGACTGGATGCAAAATGCTTCCCCATCCAGAGATTTGTTTTCTCAAATATGGGAGGACATGTACTAAAATGCTCTTTGTGATTAACTTTTGGTGGTGAGACTGCAAATAATTACTGTTTTGCTTTGTGTTTTATGAGTTGCTTATACTGAAATACAAAGATTTTTTTTGAAAAAAATTGAAAAATTATTACAGAAAAGTTATTGAATTGATAGATTAAGAGATTTGAGATGATTTAAGAGACTTATCCATTGAATGCAATGTTCTGATCTTGTTTGTATCATTATTTGAACAAGTCATCTGTATGTAAAAGACATTTTTGAGACAATCAGGGAAAAACTGAACATGCATTGGATATTAGATATGAAGAAATGATTGCTGATTTTGTTGGATGTGATAATGGTTTAGGGTTTAGTCCTTATCTGTTAGATACATACTAAAGTATTTGAGTGAAATGAAGTGCTAGATAGAAATTTCTTTAAAACACTCCAGCAAGAAAAAAAAGTGAGAAGAATAGATCAAACAGAAACAACAGAATGTTAATAATCTCAGAAGGCAGTTGATGGGTACATAAAAAGTTAAAAAAAATACTTGTGATAAAAGTTGATGAAGTGAAGCTACATTTTTCCTTAACTACTCCTTTAGTACATTCAGAATTAACTATAATGGTAAGAAATAAATGAAGCCACAAGACTAAAAAACTAAATGCTATTATACCTTAAGAGAAACCATGACAACCGTGTATGAGTTTTGGCTCACAAGCATGCATCTTTTATTAGCAAATCTGAGCACTGAACATGCATACAATTATCTCCTCTGCAAATAACAGATACAAGGATTCTTTTTTCTAAGTGCACTCAGTGTATAAAATAGTAAGCATATGCATTGATTAACTGGGAATATTTTGAATAACGGAAAATCAATGAATCTCAACTTATTAGGGAAGTTTGTTAACTCCAAATCCTTAGAATGCTAAGTAGAATATGTGTAGCTTTAAAATTTAAGTGAATTTAAAATAATTTTCAGACATTTTTGAGACATTCTGATTTAAAATGCTAATGCAAAGAATTCTCAGTCTGAGATAATAGGAAGCAATCTTCTGATGGTCTGATATGGCAGCTCCAGTCCAGTATAAATAGAAACCAAATAAAAGAAACCATATTCAGGAAGAGTCATGTACCCCGCAGACACCTTCATGAATAAGAAAGGAAAAATGTTTGTAGCTCGAGAAAGATGAGAGGATGGGGTAGCATGCAGAACATTGTTTCCTTCTTATTTCAAGGCCATTGCCACATAGGCACCCTTGCACACCAACCTTTCAGCTTCCTCAGGGGTCCTGCTTCATCCGTGATCACTCTCCTCCCAGATTTTCACCTCCCTCTGCACTGGCTCTTTCCC
>NW_006494608.1:8408602-8426603 GCF_000325575.1 Pteropus alecto | reverse complement strand
TCAGTATATCAACATGCTCAGAGCATGACTTTCACTTTAAAAGTCAAACCCATGTCTCCTTCTCCTTAACAATGTTCCTTTCCCCTCTTCTCTTTACAGCTTATTTGAAAAGGCAGTCTGTATTTACTGCCTTCCATTTCAACCTACTGTGTAAACTTACTTCCAGTCTTATTCCACTGAAACTGCTCTGGCAAAGACACAAATGACTTCTGTGTTGCTAAAAATTGACAGACACGTTCCAGAGTTCTATCTTGCTGGACCTGTCTGTAATGTTTCCCTTGCTAACCAATCGGATTATTGGACTTCCCTCTTCCTGTGGATTCCAACACACTGGTCTCCCCCCAAGAGTTTCCTCTTTATCTGTCTGGCTCTTCCTCCTGAGTTTCTGTGGATTTCTAACTGCATGTTCATTCCTCGGGACAATTCATTTCAGAACAGTATGGAGAACCTCTACATACCACATAGCAAAATTTTGTTTTTTTCTACTTGTCCTTAAAAAGAAGTTCTTAGGGGTATTTGTAATGCACATAATCTATCTTAAAACATAAATCAATTTACCTGATTACACGGTTTATAATAATTACAAATAGTTGCAGAAAAATATCATTTGTATGCTCTGGTAGGTAAATGAGTCCTGTCTATCATACTGGATTAACACCCAAAATAACATCTAAGTTAAAATCGTAGGTAGCTTACTTTTGGGCACCATGATTCAGAATCTACTATGCCTATTTTTTAGGATTCATGACTCTATTTGAGGAAAGTTTAAGGATATTGCAAATCTGCTAGATAATGCATGACTCAATTTACATCACAGTTTGGCAGTAAAGGGACTCTAAAAATATTATAAACGTAGACTTGCAATGAAGCTTTAAAAGCTAAGTAATTCAAATCCTAGGCGAGGGGCCCCAGGAGAAGAAGCTGTCATTGGTATTGGGTTCTATGCAGAGGCATGAACAATAGTGTCTGGATACCAGCTCTCCCCACTTTTCCAATGGTGTTTACTTTAAGCCACTCTCAGCTTACAGGTGGGAAGTCAGATCTGTAAAAGAGGAATGCAAGCTCTCAAGTGCCAGTCTGGGTCCATGAGGAGGTAGGACAGAAGAGCTCAGAAGGCAGACCGCTAGTCCACCCTTGACTAAATGCCACAATACCTCAAGCCCAAAAGGTTTAGGTATCTATGCAAGCATTGATCCAATCTGACCAATCTGATCCAATGTTCTTTTTAAAGTGAGAAATTAATATTTTACTGAACATGTGCAAAGGGACATGGGGAGAGGTGATATATGTCACACAGAGCTCAGAATCTCACTTGGAAATTCTTAAATTTTTCATTTGGGGAAAAAAGAAAGGTGGGTATGGCCCAAATATAGAAAATGTGGATAAAGACAAAACATGAGAGATCTAGCGCTACTTGCCTGAGGAGAAAGAGCAGAAAAACTGTAATGGTGACCTTGGTCTATAAACACTCTAATTCCTGTCTCTGCAGATCATCAAACCTGGCATCCTCTAAGAAATAACAATCACTTCCAAGAAGTAACCAATCATTAAAAAAAATACAGGTTTTGACTTTTCCAATCTACTTCCTCTTGACCACACTTAGCAGAACAAGACCCTGCCTTTTCTTCCTGCCTTTGCAAGAGGGTGGCTGGCCAACAAGCATTGCCTCTCTACAAGGAACATCCCCCTACCAGCCATTCTCAAACTGGGTTCCTTTAGAGAATTAAGACTGAATGCACCAAGGCATCTTGTAGAGGCCTCTACATGTAGAATTGTTACCAGCTATATGCCAATTTGGGAGAATGGAAAAAAACAGTTATTCAAATCATTTTCCACTGGGCTTAATTCTTTTGAACAATCCAGTCGAAGACTGGTTGTTAAGGTAATATTTAATGCTGCAACTCAGACATCAAAGAACCTACAGGAACCAGGCCTTTTGTCTGTGGGTTGAGAAGTGATTAACAACTAGTATCCTCAAGAAGTTCCAGAATATATCATCTCACTTTTCCTTTTGGTACGCACTGAGAAGTAGCCTCCAATTTCTACCCTCTTCTCCCCAATTGCTCAAGGTTTCTCATTTTAATATTACTATCCAGACTTATTGATTTCAATATATTATTTTCTCAGGCACAGCTAAACCTTATTTCTGCTCCCATTTTTCTTATACACTGTCATTTCACTAGAACCACAGTTATAAACAATTAAGGCTTCATAGGTTCACAGCATTAACCTGAGAATACTAGCAAAGCATTAATGATTGTATCAGTTATTTGTTATATGGTCTTGGAGCTTTGCTCTAACAAATATATCTAAAAGTAACTCTTCACAAATAAGGGTCATCACTGGTAGAGGAGAAGCGTGAAGAAATAACTTTTTCCTACTGTAATTTTCGTTAAAGTTTTATCTGCTGATTTGATAGGTAAAAGAAAAAAATTATCTAATATTTTTAAGGTTATATACAAATAGAAATTTTCATGGCTGTAGAAAACATCTTAAAACAAATACCAAAGAGATGCACTGACAACACACTCATTTCAAATGAATGATACACAACAAAAGATGGGCTTGGACAGAGGGGCGTCTTTCTGTATCTTCCATGTTTTTTATATGTGAGTGAAGAAGATACTCATAGTTAGAAAGCAGCAGCTGTTTCAACATAAGGACTTTGCAGAAAATATGCTACTGAGATAGGTGACAAGCATTTTCTATTCACCTGAAAGCTTTCTTTCCTCCATTAAAAAGAATGAGCAATATCTTTGCATTTTCTTCTTGAATTGCCACTCAGCCACTCTGCTCTTTAGGTGACATATCAAACGCCTAAGATGCTCACTCAGGCACCACTATAATTTCAGTAAATCTTTACTCATACAAAAGACCTAAATGCCCCCTATCAGACGGTCTATAGGATTGCTCTGGCATCTGAAATGATATCATTCACCTTCTTTGAAGGAATGACATGACAAATATCCTTCTCTAAACAACAGCAAAGTACCCTTGAACATGAACAGGCAAGGAGAAGGAGGAGTAAGACCTGTCTCTCATGGCCGCCGGAAAGAAGAAATGCCAGGTCACTCATACACTTACTTGCCAGAGCCTTTTTTCCAGCTGCGTGGTAGGCTACAATATATTTCTTTCCCTCTCTATCCTCTGTTTTTGTCTCTAATCCCGGAAACAGAGATTTAATTGCTTGATGGATGACAGTTCTTTTTTCTTTGGTGTCTTCAATAACCTATTAAAAACACAGATAATGATACTAGTAATTTAACAAACATTAAATAGAGAACTCTATACTAATTAATGAGTAAAAACACTAATCATCTTATTACTATGTGAAATAATAAAAGTGTATGAGTACAATTTCAGAAATCTTTCAGAGCTCTGCAATAGGCAGATCCTAAGAGCTTGTTTACTGAGTATTTCCATCTGCCAGGCATGGTACTAAGCACTTCGGAGATGCTCCCTCAGGGACTCAGCAGGACAAACACTTCACGGCTCACAGAGGGAAATGGAGGCAAACTGGGCATCAGAAATTCAACTCCCTCAAATAGTCCAATCTACAACTGCCTCATAATGAATTCGATTCCTTACTGAATTATTTTATAATGATGTTCTAGCACATTTGTTCACAATGACAAAAAAAATCAGTATCAAGAAAGTGTAAACTTATTAGTTACATAATTGTTTTTCAATTTTTGAATGTGTCTCACACCAAGAAATACATTTTATATCTGGATACAATAGCCAGAAATATGTATGCGTACATACCTTATTAAAAATTTAAAAAATTTATAAAACAACTTACCCTTACGATATGCAATGCACTGTTATTTCCTATTTTATTTTATTGCATTAAAAAATATTTAAGATCCACTAAATTGATTTCATGACCCACTAATGGAATGCAAGCTGAAAAACACTAAGATATACAGCTAAACTTAATATTTTATTTTATTAAAATTACTGGAGTGACATTGGTTAATATAAACAATATTTTAGCAAAATGAAAAACATAAAAGAAAACAAACTACATTTTAATTAGAGATAAGTGACATTTTTAAATAAAAAGTGAGTCTAGACCTAGAATTTACTGAGAACACTGTATTGGAATCTTGGTGTATGTATATGAGCAAATATGAATTCAAAAATTCAGATAGTCCATCCTCCTCATTTTACAGATGAGGATACCTGCCCATGGTTTATGCCCTTTAAAGGTAAAAATGTTCAGTAGATGGAATAACTAGAATTTGTAAGATGATGCTAAATATTGTCATCTAAGTGGTAAAAAATGCATATTATGGGGCTGAAATATACCACTGCATTGCACAAACAAGGGAAACCTGGACCACCTTCCTGAACTATTCTTAAAACCAATTCTTAGAAATTTTCTGTTTGACAATATTGAAGATCTTGTCTATGGGGAAATTCAGTAATTGAAGATCCCTATAGTTGCTACAATATCACATACTTTTGGGAAGTTTTGGAGGGAACAGAAAGAGATAAAGAGTGGAGGCGAATGATTTCTGAAAAGTTAAACTGTTATTAACTATGGGAGACAGAAGGGGGAATTTCAGACACCCCCAAAGCAGCAGGTTGTTAAAATATGCTACAAAATGAATTTAACATAAACTTAAAATTCTAAAAATCTCATGCTACAACATTCTTAAAACTCTTGTAACATATCGCTTTGCCGTAAACATAACCTAGACCTGCTCTGTCCCATACAGTAACCACTAGCTACATGTGGCAACTGAACACTTTAAATGTGGCTAAACTCAGATGTTCTAAAACAGCTTAACAAAGGATTTAAGGACTTAATAGGAAAAATAGAAGGTAAGACATATCATTAGTCATTTTTAATATTATTTAATATTATTCAAAATAATATTTTGAATGTATTAGGATAAAAGAAATATATTAAAATTAGTCTCACTTGTTTCTTTTTACTTTTGAATTTTTAGAAAATTTAAAATTAAACATATGGTTCACATTATAATTCCACTTAACAGCACTAATCGAGAATCAAATTTTTGAAACAAAAGCTGTAAAAAAAGACATTTACTATTCTATTTAATAGCTGAGCTCTCCTCTTCTTGTCCTGAAGTAGACTTAGGTTGAGCAAAGAAACACTCCCTTATCTCCTTCCCCTACTTCCTTTTCCCTCCCGGAGCCCCATTTGAAACCAAGAGGCTGTTGAAGCTATAGCCAGGGCCAGGGCCTCCCTGTCAGGGCCACACACCTGTTGTCAGGCTGTGGCAGTCCCTTTCTAGTAGACACTATATGATATAAGGTCACTATGAGGTTCAAAACAAGAGATTTCTTTGTTGATTTGTGGTCATATGAAACATTTTTAAAAGAAAAAATAACTTTTCTGGAGGGCCATAGTTAATCTGGATACTAGTTATTTGTCACTGATAAAAACATTTTTTTAGTGTAATGGCCTTTTAGATCAATTAGGACATCATCCTTTCATTAACTACTATAATTTTTCCAATAGATGCCTATTAACATACACCCAAAAAAGAAGCAATCAAAACTCTATAAAACCTTTTATATAATTCTATACTATTACCTCAATGGCAACACTGGTTTCCTTATTTTTAAAAAGCTGGAGCTCTTCTAAATGCTGTTTTTCTTCAGCTGTCAAAACTGTAAATACATCTTCTGAAGGATCCTTTAAAATAATCATAAGAACTCCCAGTGAGTCACGCACAGAATTCAAGGCTGTTAAAGCTCTATATTTCTATGATCTCTAGGAAATGCTATTTTTATACAGTAAGTGATTTGCTGTAAAGCTGGCTCCTACCTCCTCATCCACTGGGACAGATAAATCATCCAAATGGCTGATCCGTCCATCTTTTCCTATTTCGTGAACAACGAAATCAGAGTATCTGATGAAAAGAAAACACACATTTTTGTTTAGTTTATGTATTAGTTTAAGCATTAACATTTTGTTTCCTGTTAACTTTAGGAAAAACTTTATCAACAGTAAGCCTTACTATTGTGCAAAACAAAGGATTCTTAAAAAAAGTTTTCAGTGCAAGGTCATAAGAATTATTGTTCCTGGTTTTTCAATGAATTCAGAGCCACACTGTGGCTTTGTATTAGAATGTAAAGAAAAGACCCTCTGAGACTTTAACATCCCACTTATACCAATGAATAGATCACCTAGGTGGAAAGCTGGCAAGGAAAAATAGCCCTTAAATGACAGATAAGACCAGATGGACTTAATATTTATAGAACTTTCCATCCCCAAACTGGTAGAATACACATTCTTCTCAAGCGTACATGCAACATTCTCAAGGATAAAACTATATGTTGGGACAGAAAACAAGCTTCAGTAAATTAAAGAAGACTGAAACCATAACAAGAATCTTTTCTGACCACAACCGTAGGAAACTAGAAATCAACTACGAGAAAGCTGGGAAAAAAATCACAAATATGTGAAGATTAAACAACAGGCTAATGAATAACTATTGAGTCAATGAAGAAATAAAAGAAGAAATCAAAATATACATAGAAACAAATGAAATTAAAAATATAACATTCCAAAAGTCTTTGGAATGCAGCAAAAGCAATACTAAGAGGAAAATTTATAGCAATAACAGGCCTATCTCAAGAAATAAAAAAAATCTCAAATAATCTAACATAACTTAATGAAAAAGAACAAACGAAGCCCAAAATCAGAAGGAAGGAAATAATGAAAATAAGAGCAGAAATAATGAAATAGAGACTAAAAAACAATAGAAAAAAATCAATGAAATGGAGAGCTAGTTCTTTAAAAAGATAAACAAAACTGACCAACCTCTAGATAGATTCACTAAGGAAAAAAGAGGGAAGACTCAAATAAATAAAATCAGAAACTCAAGAGGAGAAATTACAATGGATGCCACAGAAGTACAAAGTATCATACAAGAATACTATGAAAGGCTAGAAGAATGGACAAATTCTTAGAATTATATAATCTTCCTCCACTGAATCATGAAAAAATAGAAAACCTGAATAGATCAATCACTAGTAAGGAAACTGAAACAGTAATCAAAAACCTCCCCAAAACAAAAGTCCAGGATCAAATGGCTTCACTGGTGAATTCTATCAAGCATTCAGAGACAATTTAATACCTTTCCTTCTCAAACTCTTATAAAAAATTGAAGAAGAGGGAATGCTTCTTAACTTATTTTACAAAGCCAACATTACCCTGATACCAAAATCAGGCAAGGATAACACACAAAAAAGAAAATTAAATGCTAATATTTTTGATGAACATACAGATGCAAAAATACTAGCAAATCAAATACAACAACAGATCATAAGAATCATACATCACGATGAAGTGGAATTTATTCTAAAGATGCAAGGTTGTTCAACATCTGCAAATCAATAAACATGATACACATTAATAAAATGAAGGATAAAAACCATATGACCATCGCAAATGTATAAAAAGCACCTGACAAGACAGAACATCCAATTATGAAAAACACTCTCAATAAAATGGATAGAGAAGGAAAGTACCTCAACATAATAAAGGCCTTGTATGACAAACCCACAGCTACCATCATACTCAATGGTGAAAAACTGAAAGCTTTTCCTCTAAAATCAGGAACAAGACAGTTTTATTCAATATAGTACTGGAAGTCCTAGCCTGAGCAATTAGACAAGAAAAATAAATAAAAGTCATCCAAATTGGAAAGGAAGAAGTAAAACTGTCACTATTTGTGAATGGTATGATTGTATATGTAAAAAACTTTAAAGACTCCACCAAAAACTGTTAGAAACAATAAACATACAGCAATGCTGCAGGATGCAAAATCAATATACAAAAATTTGTTGTGTTTCTATACTAACAAACTATCAGAAAGAGATGAAGAACACAATTCCATTTAGAAATGCAAAAAAAGACTAAAATACTTAGGAATAAACTTAACAAAGGAGGTGAAAGACCTGTACACACTGAAAAGTACAAAACATTGTTGAAAGAAATTGAAGATGATACAAAGAAAGGGAACAATATCCCACATGCATGGATTGGAAGAATTAACATTGTTAAAATGTCCATATTACCTAAAACAATCTACAGATTCAGTGCAATCCCCATCAAAATCTCAATAGCATTTTTCACAGAAGTAGAACAAAAAAATCCTAAAATTTGTGTGGACCACAAAAAAACCCTGAATAGCCAAAGCAATCATGAGAGAAAAAGAACAAAGCAAGAGGTATCATACTCCCTGATTTCAAACTATATTACAAAGCTACAGTGATCAAAACAGTATGGTCCTGGCATAAAAACAGATACACAGACCAATGGAACAGAATTGAGAGCCAAGAAATAAACCCACTATGGACAACTAATTTATGACAAAGGAACCAAGACTGTACAACAGAGAAAGAAAAGTCTTTTTTCTACTGGGAAAACCGGACAGCCATATGCGAGAGAATGAAACTAGACCACTATATTACACTATTTACAAAAATTAACTCGAAATAGAGTAAAGACTGTAATGTAAAACCTAAACAAATAAAATACATAGAAGAAAACATAGGCACTAAGCTTCTGGACATTGGTCTCAGTGGTATTTTTGTGAATTTGACTTCAAAGGCAAGGGAAACAAAACCAAAAATACACAAATGGGATGTCAAACTAAAAAGCTTCTGCACAGCAAAGGAAGTCACCAATGAAACAAAAAGGCAATCAACCAGATGGGAGGAGATATTGTAAATAATATTTTCAATATGGGGTTAATATCCAACATACATAAAGAACTCATACAACTCAACAAAAAAATAAACAACCTGATTTAAAAATGAGCAGAGGATCTGAACATTTTCCCAAGGAAGACATCCAGATGACCAACAGGCATATGAAAACATATTCAACTTCACTAATTATTAGGGAAATTTAAATCAAAACCACAATGAAATACCGCCTCACACCTGTTAGAATGGCTATTATCAAAAAGACAAGAAATAACAAGTGCTGGAGAGGATGCAGAGAAGAGGGAACTCTAGTACACTGTTGGTAGAATTGTAAATTGGTACAGCTACTATGGAAAAGAGTATGTAGGTTCCTGAAAAAAAAATTAAGAACTACCATATGATTCAGTAATTTTTCTCTTCTGGGTGTTTATCCAAAGAAGAAAACATGAATGTGAAAAGATATGTGTACCCCTTTGTTCACTGCAGCATTATTTAAAATAGTCAAAACATGTAAACAAACTAAATGTCCACTGATGGATGAATGCATAAAGATGTGGTGTGTATGTACACACACACACACACACACACACACACACACACACACACACACTGGAGTATTAAGACTAATTCAGAAGAAAACTTGAAACCATTTAAAATAATTTATTTTAAATAAATGAATATCACCCATTCACATGTTAGCAATACTTGCCACTGGAAAATTATTTTCTTTTATTTACTCGTTTTATCTTTAAATGGTTTCATTCACTCATTTAGGCAGCTCTCCTTCATCCTGGGGAAAGAAAGCTAAACAGAAAACTATACTGCTGATTTCTTTTAAGGAAAAGAATTACTGTAACTAAAATAACTTTGTACATAAACTAAACATACCTTTCTTTTAAGATTCCTGAGAATCCTTGATGAGAACTTACAAATTTGGTGATGCCGACATCAAGTTCAGTGAGTCCATGCTTCATCATGTCTGCAAAGCTCTCAGCTTCTTCCTCCTCGTCGCCCTCCTCTGAAAGGCCATCTTCTTCCTCTTCTTCCAACTGAGCAGCGGAATTCTTTTTACCTTCTCCAGCACTTACAGCTTCAGGCACATTTTCACTGTTGGGCGGAGAATCATTCTCTAGCCTATCCTGACCTGTGGTCAGATGGCATTCTGAGACCTTCTGTCTTTTTGCCTCCTCAGCTGGGGCCACACTGTCATTATCTTCAACAGCAAGGGATCCACGTTTCAGTGACACACCAGCCATTTTTGTCATCTCCATTTTTAAGGCTCCAAGAAAACATTTAAGAGAACCTTTTAGGAAGAGAGAGTAAGAAAGTAACGATCACTTCTATAAAGAAATAGGCTTCGGCAAACGGTCAGTTAACTTTGTTCATAGAATACTAAAAAATCATTTATTAAAATAATTCTTCCCAATGTTGGTGTGTACCTCTGGTGGCATAGAAAAATAGCACAACTTCTGCATGGAATTTGACAGTGTGCATCAAAAGCCTTAAAAATATATATGCTCTTTGCCCCAGAAATACTATTTTCAGGGAGTATTTTAAGAAAATGATTAAGATAGTGGTTAAAGTTTTAGTAGTAAAGATACTCATCTCGGTGCTTTTATATTAGCAAAAAAATCGAGAACAATGCCTGAGTACATAAACTGAACAGTATGTAGGAACCATGTAAATAGAAAATGGGAAAGGTAGTTACTTCTAGGAGAGGGTATAGGTGGCTGAGACAGCAGGGAGACTCGCTGTGTTTACTGAATACAATAGTTGTACCATCTGGATTTTGTTTCATGTATATTATTATCCTTTTGAAAAACTGATTAAATAAAAATAGTGTGTAAATATATTTAGTGACATGAAAGCATATCATACAAAAAAAAGCAAGGAGAATATGGAGTTGATTAATGGGTATGGGGTTTCGATTTTGCAAGATGAAAGAGTTCTGGAGATTGGTTATACAACAATGTGAATGTACCTAACACTACTGAACTATTTTAAGTTTTAAATTAACTTAAAACTCTGTTAAGGTGTTATATGTTATATGTATTTTGCCACAATTTGAAAAATACACATTATCATTTAACTGGCCTGTACATACTGTGCTGAGGAAAAGTCTGAGAGGCCACTCGCACTTTCCAGCACAGAGCATATTGAGAGAGGTGGCATGTGGCAATCAAAATCAATAAATTTACCTAATACCATGAGTGTCTGTTTAATTTGATCTTATTTGATGATCTTGGTGAAATAAAGATAAAGCCTTTTCCTATATTCATTATATAGGGAGATACTAAAATTAACATACTAAAAAAATTAGTAAACATATTCATAAAGAATATAAATAAGTAGAAAATAATATTCTAATTCTCCAAGGCTTGGTTAACAAGAAATATACCTACAGAAGCATCTACAGCAGAATAATAATAGTAACAACAACAACAACAACAACAACAATGGACTAAATTTTAAGAATCCATGTTTGGTCTTTAATAATAATAGTAACAACAACAACAACAACAACAACGGACTAAATTTTAAGAATCCATGTTTGGTCTTCTTTTTTAAAGTTATGTCAAAAATTAAGGATAGATAGAAAAGTAGAGAAAAAGACAAATACTACATGTGAAAAGTGAAAGAAAAAATCATGATAGCTACAAAAAAAGGGAAAAGAGAAAAAAATGCAGTAAAAACAATTTGAAAGACAAAATATTAAATTAAGAAAATTTTTTTCTTAAAAAAAAGGGCTAACTTGGTCAGTAATTATGGAACACAGAGAAGACCTCAAAAGGCGTTGGAGGTAATGGTGTCAGAGAAGACATTTTTCTTAATGGAAGATGAGAAACTGAACACCTGGGGCAAGTTGTGAGGAATTAGTAAAAGTAAGGTTGTAGAAAAAGGGGAGGAGGCTGTTTGGGAGAAGAGGGTACCAGATATGCCGAGGCATAGGAGAGCACAGAGTGCTGGAAGAACCCCAAGGAGCTCATCAGACACCGTGGAGGGTACAACACACAGGGAGAGTATGGACTTACAGCTAGGGAGTGTGTGGAAGCCACGCCAGGCTGAATAGAGGAAACGATGTCATGAAAATCAAACCACCACTAGATTTGTGAATTAGAAAGATTTCATGGCATCCTTTGAAGAGTAAGGGATTAGGTTGGAAGACTAGGTAAGAGGATACAGCCATAATCAAGAAGTTAATAGAACTTGATCTAAGGCTGAGGCACAGGCAAAAGAAAGGAGGGGTGGTGAGGAGAGGACTAAGTGACAGATGTGGAAGAAAAGAGGAAATGCTCCAGGATGACTTTGGTTTTCTGCCTTTGGGATCTGAGAGGACATGGGGACTCCATGAAGAGGAGTAGGTGGTGGGTAAAGATAAGCCGACTTATAGTTTTGCAGTGTTTCAGGTACTTGGGTGACATCCAAAAGGATATGTCCCATAGCCAGTCATTACACTGTGTCACACATACTCTTACCCAAAAGCCTGCAATGGCTCCCCAACAATGATACAATGTCTTCAGCTGGCATGACAACATCTACCAAGAAATCCTGATACCCTTGCAGCAGCCTGAACTCTCAGCATGGGCAGTAACAGCCATATCCACATTTGGCTCAGGGACTTTATGGTCTACTTCACTCCCAGTATGTAATTAACTCATCAGGCTCCTTCTCAAGCGCCTGATGGCCATAGCCTTGACAGAAACACCAATTATTTCCTCTGCAGGTAAGCTGCCATCCTTCTACTTTGGTATTGTCCAGTGCCTGTACTATTATTTCCACGTGCCTCCAATGACTCAGATCCAGCTCCAAAGGAGCCCAATCCCAGTCTGACTGCTCATGCTCTTTCTAATGGAAGGTCCTCTACACTTATCTCAAATCACCCTGGTCTCACCTATCCTTTAAGACTCATCTGAAGGTCACGAGCTCTGACTCCTATGCCTTTCACTCTATTAATTCCATATCTTCCCATTTTACTTCCCTTCATCTACACTATCCTTGCAGGCAGGCACCTGAGTATTGTATGTTCCCCCCACCATTTTCTAGCTGTGTAACTGGTCCAGGTAAATTATTTAACTTCTCCAAACCCCTGTTCTTCAAGTGTAAATTGGAAATGATATGTGCTTCATAGGACAGTTGTGAAGATATGATGAACAAGAGTGGCTAGCATAGGAGGAACTAAATTAATGCTAGTCCCCTCTTCCCTCCTTATCTTCTAATTTTTTTTTTGATGTCTGATCTTATTTGCTACTCTTACAAAATCTCATAAAAATATGGAACGCATCACAAATTTGCGTGCCATCCTTGTGCAGGGGCCATGCTAATCTTCTCTGTATCATTCCAATTTTAGTAAATGTGCTGCCAAAGAGAGCACAGGATAAAATTTCTTTTGTACATGCCAGAGAGTCCGGCATGGTGTAATCAATAGCTGAAAGGTTTCCCATCTATAGAGATCAAAGACACACTAAGTAGCAAATCCCTAATGAAATAGTGGACCTGGGCAATGAAATTACAAGGACAAAGACACAATTCTTTCAACTAATAAAAAGCAAAGGAAAAAAGGAAGGCAAAACCTACAGATAAACCTACAAAGAAGTGCAATGGTAGATCCTGACTTAAACAATCCAACAGTTAAAAAAAGCATTTATGAGACAATCAGGAATATTGAAACACTGAGCTATTTGACGACATCAGGTGGTATTGTTAACTTTTTAAGGTTACCGCAGTTACATTTAAAAAAGAATCTTTATGTTTTAGAGATATAAAAAAAGCTATTTATAGTTGAAAAGATATGAAGTCTGGAATCTGCTTCAAAATAATTTGCCAACGGTGAATAGAAGCAGAGTGGGTGTAGATTTGAAACAAGACTGGTCATGAATAGGTAATGGTTGAAACTGGGTGATGGAAACAGGGGGAGGTCATTGCATCATTCTACTTTGTATGTTTGAATTTTTATAATAAAAAATAAAAGTGTAAAGTCTAAAAAGATACACAAGCTACTCTACTCTGATCAAACCACTGACCTTTTCAGTTCCACTGCTTCCTTTCTCTCCCATCGCCTTTTCTTCAAACATAGAGATATCTAGTCCCAAGACACCACTTCTTCCACTTTCTTTGAGTGCCCCAAACCTCAACAACTCTTAGCCATTACTCAACACACTTGCTCACTAGTCCTTTTGCACCATGATCCTTGCTAAAGCTCAACCAAGTACCAATCCCACTGTCTGTGTCTGTGCTCCTGGCTGCTGCTGGAGAAAATCTCTCCAGGTCAAGGGAGTTCCTCTAACAGCCCTACACGCTACCTAGTGGCCCTCCCTAGTGAGCACCATCTCCTCCAGTCCTATTTATCATTCACAAAGAAAATAGGGATCTTCTGACAGACACACCTCCCTCTAGCATATTCAAACAACTCATTATTACCATTCCCCTTAACATAGCAACCTCTTAAGAGAAGTCTATCCACACTTACTCTAATACTCATGCCTCAACAATACACTTTACCCCTCCACACACTCACCATGCACCCCTGTGCCAGATACTATTCCTGGTACTGCCACAAGACACTGCTGCGAATCAAATAAACACCCTGCCAGCACTGGCTTTCTTGACAAAACCACAGCCATTCAAACCTGGCCCTACTTGACATCTTTTCCTAGGAAGACTTGGTTCACTGCTTTTCTCCCTTGAAACTCTCCTACTCCTTGCTTATTTCTTGCCTCTCAAAATATTCTTTCCCCCTCGTTCTCTGCCTGCCACTTAAATTCGGGTTTCTCTAGGTTCCTTCTCCAGTCTTGTTCCCTTCTCACTCCCGAGTTTTTCAGCCAAGACCACCTTCTCCAACTCCCTGGTTTATTTGGAGTCCAAGGCAATCGTAAAGACAGCTAAACAATGAAAGCGTGTGGTGAGCTCGTTCAAATTTCGCTTCAACTCTATGACAGAGGGGTCATTATCATCTCCATCTTAGCACTAAAAAATTGAGGCCTAGAGATGAAGTACCTACTAGTACCTACTAGTAGAATCAAATGCTCAAATTCAACATGCTCTAAACTGATCTCATCATTACCACAAACGGCACCTTTTACCTCAGGAAATGTTACCACAAACTACCAGTCAACTGCATCAGAATATGGCCTCATCCCAACTCCTTACTTTCTCCTATGCTACATCAGTGGTTTCGTGAATGAAATTCTAGAAAGTTTAGAAAAGCACTGTTATGCTTAACATCCCTGGAATGATTAGCGGACCATCGATCTGAAGTATCAACCACAGGTTTCAACTCTTACTTGGTGAATGGGAGTTTGTGGGGCATAACTTGAAGCCTGATCTAAGTTTTGTCATTCACTAAGCAGATCACTTAACCTAAGCTTCAGTTTATTTCTGTGTAAAACTGAAAAATGACGACTTGGTCAAAGGTCTGTAATAACTGCTCCTATTCAACTGTTGGTCATTAATATTTATTACGGATGGTTTTACACAGCAGAACTGGGGGAAAAAACAAAGCTGCTTATGCTTCTTTTGTTTTCTGGGCTAATGATTAAACATGGTTTTCACCTTAAATGCAATTTAGTTTTAAGAGACCCTCAAAGTACTGCTAACAGCACCAAATAAACAGATCCTTTAGTATTTTTTGGCAACCTTTTCTTGATTCTTGTGGACAACTGTCTGATTTTTTCTTGTTATTTAATTGCAAAGACAAGCTCATTAACTAATCTCACTTTTGTTTCAAATGGAATTATACTTTTCATTTGTTTTAGCCAATGGCCCTATCACAGACATTAATTATTAAAGTACATATAGCACCAAAGATTATAAATCACTTAATACATATTTTGCTAAGTTCTGTGGGCCTAGAAGCTGAGAACATACTACAATAGTTAGGTGTGCAAACTTCTGAACTACGAGAGGCAGAACTCAAATTAGTGTCTTTTCATAAGCAGGAACTAAATAAAAGATAAGAATGAAATGCAATATAACTTCTAAATGAGAGAGAAGGGTGAGGGGAGGATCCCATGAACATGAAAGAGGGTGAGAAGAATTCAATTAGAAAGATAAAACAACACTGCCCCAATGAGATTTCCTTAAGGAAAATTCAGGAAAATCCAAACATAACATATTCAAGCATTCTACCACAAAGCTATAAAAAGTGGTTGGCTTAAAAAAAAAGTGGTGGGAGGGGTAAAGAGACCAGCTTTGTGAAATTTTTTCAATGATATTTTTAAAAAATTTTAAAGAAATGTTACACTGCACAAATACATTATCCATAATAGTAATGACAGTATCTCACATGTCAAGCAAAACCTCTACAGACCAGAAGCTTGAGTCTATGACTGGGAAGAGCATGAAATCTACTGATACTACCCATAAAGTCCTACACAATTCTTTGGAGGGAATACTAAAATAATAGATTTTGTTTCTTTTACATTCCAAATGAGCCTAATGAGATTAGGAGTACTATAATTTTAATAGTATTTAATATTTGTTTCATTAAGATATCAGATTCACCAATAGCTTCCTCTACACCCACAACAAAAATAAAATTTAGCATTTCCAAAATTTTAATGCATCGACAGTCCCTTAATATTATTTCCTGCAAAATCAACATCTAAAAAAAGAGCCATATTAGTCTTAATCTTATCTATATTTCAAAATTCTCCATGACTTCCACCTTTTAAATGTATCCATCCTCCATCTTCTGCAAACTGTCGGTAATGCCTCTAGCGCTCACCATAAAGGGCACTTTCTTCAGTGTGGAGCACACACTATACTCTAACATGCAAAAATCATTAAGTTCATTACATTCATTAATTCCCCCAAATATTTATTGAGCACCTCTTATATATCTGGCACTGTTTTACGTATTGAGGAAAAAGAAATTTTCCTGTCCTCATTGAGCTTATATTTATTTTAAGGATATAGTGTAGAATAAAATTAAAAACTTGCAAGCATAAAGCTACAAATAAAAACAGTGTAAGAGAAATGAGAGTCAGAAGGGTGCTCTTTAGTGAATCTTCTCCAAGGAAGTGCCCTTTAAGCAAAGATTTGAAACAAGAAGGAGACATAAAAAGATATGTGTGAGGAGCGTTCCAAGCAGCAGGGGCAAGGTGTGTTGAGATCCTGAGGTTGGAGCAAATTTAGTCAACAGTAAGCTCAGTTGGATTTTAATTTCTCTTTCCTACTTAGAGGTAAAAGCTATGTTTTATTAATATCTGTATCGTCCCAGCTATCAAAAATATGTTCAAAAAGAGTTATATTAAATTAATACGGAGTGTTGGCTACCTGCCTAGTGGCTGAACAAAATCACTGCCTACCCATCCCTTTTTCACTATTAGTGTGCACTGGATATTTAGTAGATCCCTCCATTGTCAAGGCATCCGCAGGCCAGTGGGGGCATGCCTGTCTCACAGATGATTAGAGATTTGAAACAAAAGCCCTTATAATCCCATATTTTCGGAATGAAAAAAAAAAAAAGTGGTCTGACAACGGGACCAAATATTTGAAAAACTGAACTCCAAACCCTACTTCTTGGCAGGCGCTAAAACCCAGGCAATGATGATGTACTTTTAAATTTCTCAGTGCAGGGCTGGCGGTAAGGACTCCGTGCGCATGAGTTTCAACATGCATAGCACCTCCTTCATCCATTCGTTAAACACTGACCCTGCAGAGGGCTCGAGAAAACACTCCCGGTCCCCAATCTGTTCGCTCGTACTCTGGGAAACGTCTACAAAACAAGCAGCCACCTGAGTGCCTGCCTTGCACGCAGCAAGCTTGCAATAAGTAGTGATGGATGGATACCACGACGAAGCACGTGGGCTAGTCTGTGCTTAAGGCTGGCCCAGCGATGTATGGGAGCTGTAAAAGGTTTAGGGATAAAGGCCAGTTTTCTCTTCCGGGAGGGAGAAGAGTTTAGGGAGCGTTTGAGGCAAAGAAAGAGAACAGTGGGAATGGAATCCTTCGCCTGACAGCGCCGCGGGGAGGAGGGAGGGCGCGGTGCCCCGCCGACCACCGGCCCGGGAGCAGGGGGCGGGGCTGTTACCACCAAAACGCAGGATCCGCGGGGCTCCAGCCGCGCTCCCACGGGTACGACCAGTAATGGAGACGCCGCGGGCTCAGACCACGGCTAGGACGCCTTCCCAGTCTGCACAGCCCCTCCAGGCGGGGCCTGAAGAAGGCTGGGGCCCGGGCCGAGGGCTGGCGGCGGAGCCCGGGCGGCTGCGGGGAGGCCGCGCACTTACCCGGGGCCTGGGAGCGCGGCGCGGGCCGGATGGCGAGGGGGCGAGCAAGCTGCTTTGGGCGAAGGTGCGGCGGCGAC
>NW_006494608.1:8394599-8408427 GCF_000325575.1 Pteropus alecto | reverse complement strand
CGGCCCCGCCCACTTCCAGCCGCGCGGGCTAGGAGCGGCCCGTCAGGAGGCATCGCGCTTGCGCCCCTTGGCCCTCCTGGCTGCAGGTTGGAGCTCACCGTGGCGGGTTCGCTTCGGGAGCTGCCAGGCTGTTGCACCTGGACTTTGGCGAGAGCCAAAAATGACTTTATAGGCACAAAGAGTTCCTTAGACGACTTCTAACCCAACGATTGCCTTAGGAATGTTAGTTGCAGTCTAGTGAGGGTTTCTTCCACATAGTTATGGCCGTTTTTTGTTTCCGTCTACCAGGCAGTAAACATGAATAGAGAATCACTTTAGGGTCTATGTTGTTCTATATATATAATTCCTTCAAATGCAACGGATCCTTGGGCACCATTTTACCACTTCTTCGATATAAGCTATATACTTGACAACTCCCCGATAGGATGTTCTTCAAGAAACCTGATCTTAGCAAGTTTGTGCTCTATGTAAAGAAAAATAAAATTCATTGCTCTTCCCATGCTCTTCAAGTAGCACATGTTTACTGACCAAATCCCGGCCTCAAATAGCTTTTGCATGTTTAATGTTTTGCTTGAAAAACCAATGTTAAGTCCTTATATTTCTGCTAGACTTGTTTTTTCAAATACACAGAGACCTTGTATTCAATTTTGGGAGGCATATAACCAAAAGTGCAATCGCTGTATCATATGGTAATTATTTTTAATTTTTTGAGCAACCCTCATACTGATGCAGGACAGGGCAAATTTCCTAGCTGGGGGGGGGAGACCAAGCCCTGCAAAGCCCTGCACGGAGAGAAGAGGGTCTTTTAGCGGAGGGCGTAGAAAGAATTCAACACACAGCCAAAGTTAGTCAAAAGGAAGGTTTATTATAAAAGAAGTAACTCCACAGAGTGTGGTTTCCTCTCAAAGGCAGTGAGCAGAACCATTGGATCATTTTCTGTTCCTAATGCATGTATAATCACATGTCCTTGGGTTATGGTTAATTTACAGGTTAATGTCTTAATGACAGCAGCTGCAAATACTTTTACCACAGCCATGCAATAAAAATGTAATCCCAAACTTTTAATTTTTGTATATTTTAAAAAGTGTTTTCTCTGAGATTGTGGCCCAACTCTTCATAAATGAGTTGGGAGGAAAAACGTTCTTTTTTTTTTTTTTTTTTTTGCCATTAGTCGGGACCATGGTCAGAACTTAATGCTTTTTGCATTTCGGCCTAAACTTCCTTAGACAAGGCCCAAGTGAAACATGCATTTCTAGTTTTGTTTTCCAAAATAGCAGCTCTTTATTGGCTTTTATAGTTAAAATAATACAGAAGTGTTGAAAGCCTTACCCCCATTCTAACTCTAATAAACATTTAACAATTTAATGTTCTCTTTGACATTAAGATTATATCCTAAGATGTCTATTATATATAATATTTGAGATCCTGCTTTTACCTCCACAACAGCACTATGGAATGCTAAGTACGTAGCACACACAAGCTAACTCTTGTTCCATCCTTATCGTTGCCTAGTATTCTGTCCATTTTAGATGCCTCTCTTCACTCCCCAGATTGCAGTTGTTTTCTGTGCTCCCTCAAGCATTGAAAACATTCCCTTTGTTGAACCTACTGTATTTAATCCTAAATTATTTTCATGTCCATTTCCTTTACTAGAAAATAAATTCTTCGGAAGGAAAAATTTGAGCAATCTAAATCAAAAAATTTGATTTAGAGCAATCTTTTTTCTTCTTTAATGTTATTTTTTATCAGAGTTTTACATATTTAATAATTTTAGAGTCAAATAATTATGTAAAGCTGTCACCGTTGGGGCCGATGATCAGTGTCACTCCAATGGCAGGGGAAAGGGAGAGGGATAATGACAGTGCAGATGTGTAGTTAGCATTTTTCTAGGTTCTTCCTCAAATTATGCAGTGAAGAATCACAGGTCATTGAGATTAAAGTTTTAGTCTACGGCCATGCCACCCTGAATGTGCCTGATCTCGTCTGATCTTGGAAGCTAAGCAGGGTTGGGCTTCGTTAGTGCTTGTATGGGGGACCATCTTGGAAAACCAGGTGCTGTAGGCATTTTAAAAAAAAGAGATTAAAATTTTACTAAAAATATATTTTAGAAGACAAAGAATGCCCCAAGGAGGCCCATGGAGAGAGACAAAGTATGGACCAAGGAGGCACATGGTCCTGGCACTGTAACCAACACGAAGGGGCCAAAATGGCTACAAAAGGGCCAAAAGGCCACAAAAGGCCACCAAAAAGAGAGAGAACCCAGAAGGGCATAAAGGGGGCAAAAGGGGGAGCCCAGAAAAGCACTAGGAGGGGAGTGTAGAAGGACAAAAACAAGGCCCAGACATGGGAATGTCTGCCTTATATTTGGGCTGTGATTGTTGGTTCCAAAGGCATTCCTAGGTGATTGGCAAGTGAGGTCATTTTGATTGACGCCTCGCTGCTCTATAACTCTGCCTAGTGCACATGTACGTACCTGGAGTGTACTACCATTGGAGTGTTCTTTGGGTTGTCTCTAGCTGGGCCCTTATTCTTTTGTTCCCCTTTGTCACTCATGTCTGACTAACTACCTAACATCATGTCTTCTTTTTCCTTTGTTTAGTTTTTCAGATTAGTGGAGTACAACCTCCAGTAGCTTCCTGGGAAAGGAAAAGTACATGAAAGGGAAATTTTTTGAGATCTTGAATGTCTGAACATACCTTTATTCTTTAGCTACATTTGACTGGGGTTTAGTAATCAAGCAAAGAATTAAAATTTTGAAACAAATTTCCTTTTGTAATTTGATAGAATTGCTCCCATGTCTTCTAGCTTTCATTATGAATTTGAAAGATATGCTGAGCCTTGATCCTTTGTTTTTCTCTGAAAATTTAGGTTGTCTTTTTGCCCTCAGTGTTCTGCAATTTCACAATGATGAGCCTTGGGGTCAGTCGACTTTTACCCATTGTACAGGGCACTCGGTAGGCCCTTTCAATCTGGAAACTGATGACTTAGTTTGGGAAAATTCTCTTGAATTATTTCGTTGATGATCACTCCTTCCCTAACTCCTATTGGTTTTTTCTTTTGAAATTCTTATTTTTCAGATTTTGGACCCCCTGGAGTGGTCCTCTAATTCATTATCTTTTCTTTCCTATTTTTTCATTTCTATGTCCTCTTGTTTTTCTCCTAGGATATTTCATGACATTTATCTTCCAACTCTTTTATTGAATCTTTTATTTCTGCTAATACACACACACACACACACACACACACACACACACAGAGTCTCTGAATGCTTCTTTTTAAATAGTATCCTGTTATTGTTTTATGGCTTCTCATATATCAGGATATTGACTATACATATAATTTTTAAAAAAAGTTTTCTCCTCACTGAATGGTTTCTATTTCCTCTAAAGGTTGCAGCTTTCTACCCCATCCTCTTGTTTATGTCTCTATGGTCCCACCTTCCATGTTTGTTTTGAAGTTGTCAAATCCCTGGGTCCCCTACCTACATACCTCTCGCTGCCAGGTAACTCCTGTTCCTCTTCCTTGACAAAGGGCAGGTTTTTTTGGTCTTGCACTGCGTAAAGTGCATATTAGATGCTGAATCCTTTTCTTCTATTTAGTTCCCAGAACGTTTACAACAAGATCTTCACCCTCCATGCAGGAAATTGGAGGGTCATCTCTAGCTGAATCTGATCAGCCTGAAAAGAGAAGTCCAAACATAATAACATTGGAAATTCTCTAACTAAACAGCCCAATCAAATTACATTAAAGGTAGTCAACAAGCCCCCTCACACTCTCAGAACATCTGAAATAGCATCTACATTGTAACTTTAAATGATTCATATTGAATTTATGGTGCGGAAGGAGGAATACCTCCAAGCGTCATCATCAAGGCCCCCAGTGAGGCTTCGGAAGAACCGTGCCCCTTTTACTCAAGAGCTTCGGGGGCGGTGCCTGCTTCCTGAGCGGCCGATCCTGTTCCCTGCCGGCAGGGGGCACCACTGCTCACGGCCAGTGGCTGCGCTGGCAGGGCCTCTCTGGGAGAAGAGGAAGAAACCAAAGAGACCACGAGAGGAAGTCGCGGTGGCGCTCCGCCCTACGCTCACCGAGACTGAGTTGTTTGGATAGGTGGCAGGAGTCGGAATTCAGCCGTCACTCTGGCTGCTCCAGCAACCGAGGACTTTGGTGGATGCGCGATGCTCCCGGCGGGCCAGATCGGCCAGGCGCCGGCAACCCCGGTGAGAGGGTCTTGGTGGCCTAGGGAGGAGATTCTGGTGGCACAGATCTCTCGTGGGAGATTGTTTCAATGAGGTGGCCCTGGCGGCCGGTTTGAGGACGTTGTTCCCGTGGCCCGGGGGAGATGGCCCTTTCAGGTCTGGTGGGGTAGTACAGACCTCCCAGGAAAGGTAGTCCCAATGAGGTGGCTGTGAAGATTCCTGTGAGATGACATTCCTCTGGGGAGGTAGCCCTGGCGGCTGGGCGGAGTAACGCCCGCGGTCTTGGGCAGGTGGCCCTTTTTGGAACCTGCATTAGACGGCCCTGGTTGCTCAGGAAAACCCTAGGGGAAGGGATCTGAGACCTCTCGGTCTCCCAGTTGGATGTCCTCTGGGAACGTTGTATGAGTTACATATACCACTTCAGTCTTAATGTGTTTGTTACACCTGTTCTTCTAGTGCTGCTCTGAAAGTGATGACGAAAGGAAGAACGTGGAGGAGAAAAGTAAGCAGACTCCAAGCCCCTAAGCACTGTTCCATACACCTTAGCACTGTCTATCCAGCCATCTCTCCAAACAGCTTTCCAGGGTCTGCATCTGACAAGGGGCTTAGCCTGTTATCTTTTAGATGAAGTATTTTTCCCCTGTATAGTATGCTTGTATAGTATTAAATGCTGATTATCATTATACGCATATTTTTTTGTAATTGTAAATTGTAAAATATGGGGCGATTTGGAGAAGAGCACTTCCTGACCCATACCTAGTGTAGAAACTTGTGTGGTTTCACCGGAGTTCTGCCCATATTGGATTCAAAATAATTGGGGCCTGCCTGTTATTTTAATGAAGCATCAGCTTGGTTCCTGGGTCTTGGACTGGACAAGGAAGATAGAAAAGATCAATACCTCCATTTCTTACCTAGCATAGGAACATAAGTCAGGGATGTGGACATTTGTTATTTTATTTTAATGAGCTAAGCATGGTAGGGTTTTGCAAATCAAGAACTCTTCAGGGGCTTTTGAAGTGAAATTTATTGAGGGAGGAAGGGAAAAACATATAACACCTATTCCATCAGAGGGTTTTTGGTTCTTCTGACCATGGCAAATAGTGTGGGAATGAGCAGTGGTAAGAAGAAGGAGCTCATGTTACTGTGTTGGCTTTAGGAGCCAGGCTTACCCTTAACATTGTATACTGATATAACCTGCATCAGAAAGAAAGCTCCAAGTAGTCTATAGCACTTGACAATAATAGCTGCCACAACTCAGCTCCTTTTCCTTAAAGGATTTGAGAGTACCCCATATCTTTAACCCTTCCCTTTTCCACCTTTGCCCCATTCTTATGCCTGGGAAGTTGATGCCTATTGGGCTGTCATGTTAGTAATATGATAGATGCAGACTCTAGGCTTTGTCCTTGTCCCTCCTTTGTCTTAGGCAACTTCTTTGCAATTTATAGGAGTGCTTTTTACAAAAAATAGAGAACGGGAGAAACATAAAAACCTCCTAATGTGTTATTTTGAAGAATGTCATTTGACTAAGAATGTACTATGCTGCATTTAAATGGTTATATCAAAAGAGTATAATTTTTTAAAACATGAAAATGGAATTTCCTCCCTAAGCTACAGCAACCTTAGCAGTCACAAAATATTTCCATTGCACGTATGTGTCTGTAGATAACACCACATAACTCACTTGCTTTATTTAAGATCAATTAAAAGAAGAAGACATTGTGACTCCTGTACATAACAATTAATATTTTTCTGTATTAATAAAGTTTGATGTGGACCAGCCAATTCTCTTTTGAAGTAGAAGAAAATAAGAATATCGGTCGAGAGTCAAGAAACATGGATTTTATTCCCATTTACAACCTTTAAGTATAGGTTGGGAGAATGTTACAATTTATAGTTGGGAAGTCGAGGTATAGACTTATGCTAGTTTTGCTTTTAACTGTTAGTGGGCTATTGGTTCTCATAGCATATGAACAAGCTTTCAGTTCTTATAAGTTGAATAAAACAAAGGAAAATTTGTTTTGGAGGGGATCGAGGAGAGGAACATACCCAGTACGAAGCACACAGGTATATATTCTGCTTCTTTACATAAATAATTGAACAATATCTGGTAGTTACATTTGCATTTAGGCACATCTTTATTCTTATTTTGATTTTATCAGAAGTGACAGTTGTTTTGTAGTAAGGCTGATTATAACCTCTTGCCTTTATCTCATTGCTGCTGTCTTAAAACTTAATTTTTGGTAAAGAGCCATATTCTACAGGGACAGCTTCAAGGAAGAACAGAGGCAAAAGAGGTGAAATCCAACAATATTGCTCCCCAACAGGCTTTGTTAGTTCCCCCAACATTATCTGTAATGCAAACGCTTTTTAAAAAAAATTTATATAGTCCTTATTACTAAATATATGCTAATGTCATCAAACTTTTAATTTGTTCATAAACTCACCATGAATGGTTTGTTTAGAGGGGACCAAATCCTTCAGGCAAACATGAAGTAGAGAAATGCACTGTACGTTCAGGTTTATTCTGATGTTTGATTTCTGTGAAATGCACTCTTGCTTTCTCTGGGACCTTATTTTGTAGTATTTATTTTCATTTGGAGATCAATGGCTATTCCTTTAATGTTTATCTTGTGTTTTTGTTGTTGTTGTTGTTTGTTTTTTGTTTTTAAATAAAATCCTTAGGTACTACTCAAATCTAGGGAGAGTAAGCCCCATATGTGGAATAATTCAGGTTGAGGACTGAGTTGAGTTGAACATATTTAATACCAGGAAACTTAATGACCGCACAGTGAAATGGAGTTACCATTATACCAAGATTGACCCAAACTTAAGGTTTTCTGAACTTCTCCAGGAAGAAGGAAACCATAAGCAACCAAAAGGGGATAGATTACACATGGGAACATACTTCAAGGAGAAGTAGTTTATCTTGGCACACTGGAGTGGAGAGGAAGGAGAAAGATACGGCAGCCAGCATGGGCCATGTCACTCCTGCCTTTGCCAGGAAGCCACTTCAGTTCTCTCTGGGATTCAGGGCACGTTCAGAAAGCCACCCTGGCACAGACGGTCAGCCCAGATGTAGCTAGAGATACTCTGGAGGAAAGGAGCACTGCTGTTGGTGCATAAAATTACTGGAAAATAACTTAATTGCCTTTGGAGCGAATTATGTGTGTACGAGAAATTTGTTTTCTCAAGTGTTTTGTTTAAGTAAAAATGGAAAATTATTATAAGGGGTGGACTCTTTGGGAAATATCACATACTAAATGAGTCAAGAGCAAAGCCACTCAAAGCTAGTGAATGTTGCCTGTGCTGCCGCTCTTCTCCGAGAATGGCTACAGGGTTCCAAATCACCTGTTTTTATCACACTTAACAAGTCCAATGTGAATTAGTCTAAGTCTAGTTTATTTGCCATAGAAAGAATCTTACTTTAGACTACAGTTTATGATGCATCCCATTATGAAAAAACCCATTTAGAGTTTTTTCTAGTAATTTATGTTTTCTCTCATTTCCTTTAAAAAATTTTTTTTCTGTTTCTGAAATGGACTTCTTTGTACAATGGCATTTGAAACTTTTAAAGCTTTTTTACTCTTATATAAGGAGGAGTTTTTACTCATTGGTTACCCTTTCATATTTTTTTCATTTGCTTGAAATCTTTCAATACTATTTTTCTTTCTTTTTTTAACATCTTGAAGTCAAAGTCCTCCTTTCGTGTTATTTAGATCATACCATCTGGTTCCTTACAGATTTTGAAAACATGTTACGAATTTAATAAAACTATACCAATAAAATTAGACAACATCTATTGAAAGCTTTGGTTACTAGGACTTCAGGCATTTTTCTTTCACTCTGAGGAATTTCCTCAGCTCCTAAGCATTTTGTAATACTTGATTGAATGATTGATTGTATTATGGCTATTCATATATATATATATGCACACACACATGTACATATATATACACAAAAATATATAAATGTATACACAGATACCTAAATGAATATATAGAGTCTTTATATACATATATGCACATACATGTATGTGCATGTATTCATTTGGAAATTTTTGTGTATATTTTGTATATATATACATATATCTATGTTTTTGTGTATGTATATACATCATATACCATCCATAGAGAGTGTTTTCTTTAAATTATTAACTTTGAAGGTAAATATATTGCCTTGTATATCTTTTGCATTTTTTTTTTAACTCCATTGTACTTGCTGGTGTTGAATAATTGTTATTCGTTCATTTTAGGTGACGTATATATTGCAGCTCTTGTTGGAAATGAACAAGTCAGTGAAGGCACAGATATTGGTGATCTCCCTTCCTATGTGTCTGCATTTATAGAAAAGGAAGTTGGAAATGACCTTAAGTCTTTTAAGAAACTTGATAAACTCATAGAACAGATGACAGAAGGTAAAACGCAATTAGAAGAACAGGCAAGTATTAAAACATTGAAATAATATCATCGTAATTAATATAAACATAACCATCATTACATAGGCTATTTTGAAGATATAGATTTTGACAAATAGTCTAATCATTTTAAACTTTTTAATAGGTTTTAAGGACCCACAATATACTCAGTATTTTACAAATTATTCAAAAGTTACAGTTCATACTGATATGATTTATGTCTTAGAAACATAATGATAGCTGACATTTTAAGTAGCTTTGCATAAAATGAGTTTTAAAGTGCTTTTACAAGTAAATAATTTCATGGTATACAAAAATGTTATAACATCATCATTTTTTGCACTCCAAGGGAGAAAACATGTATAATATAATAATGGTTATTTCTGGGTGATTGTTTAACAAGTGATTTTTTTCTTTACATCTTTCTGTGTTTTCAGGTTTTTTCTTTTTACAGTGAACGTATTACTTAAAATAAGTTTTTAAAAACCCCATAAATGTAATCTTAAAAAAATAACTGAGTCCCTATATTTGCAGTAGTGTGTCTGTCAAAGATAAAGAGATTTGCATTGTGTAACCCTAAATTGGGTTAAATAACCTCTGCTTGGGATACTGGTGTGTTAGCCCCAGGTTTGTTAGTCATCTGATGTTTTCCCATTCCTGGTGTCTCAGGCCTCTCCATCTTCCTGTTTTTCTACCATGTGTCCTGCTAGGCTCTAGGCTTAGTCTAGCCCTGTCCTTTCCATTCCTGCAGGCAAGTTGTTGTGGGCTCTTGTGGAGGAAATCACACAGCCGAGTGGATGGATGCCAGCCCAAAGGTGTGGTCTTCTACCCCAACTGGCAGTCCCTTCCATAGGAAGGTTGGCTCCTCTGCTACGCTCTTCAGCTGTTTTTCCAAATTCTCCCTAACATACCTACCCCACCAGGCCATTCTATCCTTCCTTTTCTCAAATAAAAAATTGAGGCCATCTAGCATGAATCTATTGAACAATCTCCCCACATTTCACAAACTTATTTGCAACCATTTCTACTTATTAATGTAGTAGAGGATCAGTGTAAGGCAGTCCTTATGCCCCAGTCCTGTCTGCCACGTCAGTGAACTTGCTTTACTCTTATAATTTCATCCTCTGCTCAGCTTGTCCTATCTTTTCAGCATATGGACATAGTCAGGTCTTTTCCTTAAAACCTAAACAAACAAAAAACCCTCTCTTTATCTTTTGGTGTTAGTCCCTTTTACTGGTAGGCCTCTTAAAAAAAGTCATCTTTATTTATCGTCACTTCCTAATGCTTTTCCATTTGCTTTTTGACCCACTGGAATCAGGCTTGTTTCTCTGATAGTCATGGAAGCGCTCGCTGAAGTTTCTAATTGAACCTTAAATTCAGTGTATCTAAAACTACTGATCCATCTCTTAAAATGCTTCTCTATCTGGGAAAATGCACCACTATCTATCTACCTGTCACCCAGGCCTGAAACCTAGGAGCCTTCCTAGATTGCTCCTCATCATCCTTACTCTTCCCCTGTCACCAAGACATCTGAGTTTTGCCTCCTTACCATCTTTAGTGTCCATCCCTTTGTTCCCATCCCTGCTGCCACCATTTCAGTGTAGGGGTGCATTCTCTTGCATTTGATGGTAGTTTGCCCATCTTCTGTTTTCTTCATACTGCCACAATAACTATCTTTTTTTATTCCTTATAGGAATCTTATTAAATGTAAATAAAGCAAATGTTATAAAATATACAGTTAAAAATCTTTTATGTGTATGCAGGCATATATTACTTAACATGCACAGCTTAACTTTTTATGATTAATGTAGTATGGGACTTGTTTTCCTATCACCCTGTATAGATCTCTCTTTTTTAATGGTTTTATGATACTCAGATATGGCTGTGCATGATTTATTTAACCAGGCTCTTATTGATAGACATTTTTGCTGTTTGCAGTTTTTATTATTACAAATAATAAACATAATTGTTCATCACTTTACCATTCTAAGTCATAAATCTAACTGAATTGTTCTCCTTATTAAAATCTCTTAATAGCATCCCATTGCCATTTGGAAAGAGCCCATATTCTTCTAAGAACAGTTGTTACCTGTGATCTGGTCTCTTCCTACCTGTCTAGGCTCATCGCTTCTGTCTGCAATTCTTTGAACTGTATTCTGTGCCCTACTGACCTCTTTGCTGCTCTTTGATCATGATTGAGCTGTTTCTCTGCTTGGAATGCTCTTTCCTTCTAAAGTTCCATAAAAATTCCCCCCTATCCTGCAAAAGTCTGTGTATCAGCCATGCAAGTACAATTGCCTTGTACTTCAGAACCTTGCTACTCAAAGTGTGGAGCTTGTTGGAAATGCAGAATCTCAGTCCTTCAGACCTACTGAGTTTACATTATAACCAGATCTCTAGATGATTCTTCTTCACATTGAGGTTTCGGAAGTACTACCTTTATATTTGTACATCATTACATCTGGCATATAGATCTCTTTTATTGCATTAATTTCACTGCTGAACTATCTACTTAACATTTCTATACCAACAGTTTAAAGGCAGATGCTTTGTCTTATTTATGTCTATCCCTAATACAGTTCCTGGTACAGAGTATCTAATCAGTGGCAATTAAATTGAAATTCCTCTGTAATATTCTTTATATTGTATTGATACCTAATATTTGCATATATTTTCCATATGCTATAAGAAAAATTCACTTAACAAATACAGTATCTAAAGGCATTACCTGGATATATCATTTTACTAAGTTATTGGTTCTTGACCTGGGCATAAATCAGACACTTGGGGAACTTTTGCAATTATAAATACCCAGACTTTCAGAATCAGAGCTTCTGGGTTTTTTTTGAAGGAAAATAATTAGTAGATAAAGTATATATAAGTGTTCTCTGGCTGCACCCTCTGAAAGTACTGAGCTTTGTGAAAGCAGATCTATAGGTACTTATAGGGGGCCATGATGATAGGCCCGTCCCTACGCATGTCCACATATAGCATTTCCTGTATAGGTTTGGTTGGGACAGGATACAGAAATCAAACCTTTCTTTCTTTTGAAGCTTTTAATTGACAATTTCTAATTCTATTAGAACAAGCATGTATTTTGAAGGTAATGAACTAATTAAAAAGGTTATGAAAATTTTATCTGATGGCTGCCGTTTTTTGTTTTTGGTATGGTCAGGTACTTACAATTTCATCAGAAATCCCTAAAAGAATTCAGAGTGCCTTAAAAAATGCAGAAGAATCAGAGCAATTTCTTAATCAATTTCTGGAGCAAGAAACTCATCTCTTCAGTTCCATTAACAGCCATTTGCTGACCGCACAGCCCTGGATAGAAGATCTTGGGGCCATGATTAACCAAATTGAAGAAATTGAACGGCATCTCGCTTACCTTAAATGGATTTCACAAATTGAAGAACTAAGGTAAAATGGGCCTCTTTGTTCTAGTAATTATTATTTTCCTTTGAGGATCTGTCTTAGAGAGTGCATGCATGCCATTAAATAATTGAGTTAATTAAAGATTATAATAATGTAATTTTGCCAGTTGTTATGAAAATAGCATTATGATAATGATTCTTTTCCTTTATTGTGGATGAACATAAACTTTTCAGGGAGCTTAATTTGCATTTGAAAGAAAGTAATCCAAGTAAAAATTTTAAGTCCTATAGTTGTATTGTGAACACATGATAAAAACTATTTTTTGTAATGCCAAATTAAAATAACCCCTCAGTGTGGTACTAATTCCTCTATACTTTTACTTTTTAGAGATGGTCATTTAATGAAATGGATTGCTTTCTCTATAATTTCAGTTTGTTTTTTTTCAGTGAGAATCATCTAATAAGAGCTACACAGTGTGCTTAGATGAATAACAAGAGTTGTACCTATTGGTAGGGAAAAAAAAGAAGTACTAATTTTTGAATTGAATATATAACACTGGTGGTTGATTGTAAGTGTTTGATATTACCTTTCAAACAACCTAAATTAACATTTCTGTCTAGACTTGCAAATTATTTGGTTTCATGATATAGTCTCCCAGCCCCTCTAAGCTGTGCTATTACATCCTTGCTTTGTTATAATTACTCTTGCTTTATAGCTGTCAGCAGCCATTAATGTCTGGAAGACTTGAGGGAGAAAAGTCATCCAAGAGTCTTGATGTCCCATTTTAAATGTATCCTACTTAATATATTTTATGTTATTCCAAAGAGTAATACCGTATTACTTTGTCCTACATATGTTTTCTGAGATTTTAAAGAATTTTACATACCAGTACAGTATGAAAATATTAGTTTTGCATACGTGAGTTTTACCTTTACAGAAAAAAGCTGTATGCCTAAAATTGTAGTGTTACTAGCAATTCCAGAAATTGACTTAAGCTTTTTAGAATATCTCCTACTTGTTTAAATTATTTGCAGTGAAGGAATTTTAAACTTTGCTTTATTTTACTTCATTTTTCCTTGCCCCTCTGAAATAAAATGCCAATAAAGGGCAATATTAATACCTTTTTAAGTTATTATAATTACATAATAATTTCATTAGGTAAAAGCCTCACTCTTGTTGTAGTCAGAAAAATAGATTAATTAAAATAGGACCATGGTTATGGGTAGTCTCTTTGTGATGTCAGAATTGTTTAAAAGAAAATATTCCCAAGGAGTTGTATTAGAAATAGGAATCAAACTCATAATCAAGTAGAGCACAGTTGTTTATCTTTTTAATAACATGTTCTTTACCATAGGTCTTTTGTGATACATCTCTATTTCTAGCTTTCTTTTGGTCTTCTGAGACTTTTCTCATCTCCTCATTTCCCTCTAATGACCAGGTTTATCTATCTATCTATCTATCTATCTATCTATCTATCTATCTATCTATATTTAATTAATTTTTATGTTAATTAATTTTTATGGTGACATTGGTTAATGAAATCCAATAAATTTCAGCTGTACACTTTAACAGTAAGGCATATATATGTTTACACTGTGTGTTCACCTCCCGTAGTTAGATTTCTTTCTGTCACCACATATTTGACCCTTTTATCCCATCTACCTCCTCCCTCCCACCTCCCCCTTACCCTCTGGTAATTGTACAGTACATTTATTTGCTGAAAAATAAATCTATAGTTTGATGATATTCACTATAATTTAGGCAAAAATAATAAAATTTAAAAACTTTTAAAGCAAAATTGGGGAGAAGGTATAGAAATTTCCCATATGCCCATGGGCCCCTCTCC
>NW_006494608.1:8393342-8393965 GCF_000325575.1 Pteropus alecto | reverse complement strand
TGGTTGTCTCTTTACCTTGTTGACGATTTCTTTTGCTGAGCAGAAGCTTTTTAGTTTGATGTAGTCCCATTCATTTATTTTTGCTCTTACTTCCCTTGCCTTTGAGGTCAAATTCATAAAATCCTCTTTAAGTCCAATCAAGGTCCTTGAGTTTCGTTCCTATGTTTTCTTCTATACATTTTATTGTTTCATCAACTGACCTGTTTGTTTTTTTCTGTAGCTCTCTCTCTCTCTTTTTTTTGAAAGTAGTTTCTTCTTTCTAGAAGTAGCATCTTTATATTAACTCTGTTTCTTGAATATTGCAGTTCAGCAGTTTCACTATGAATGAACCCTATTACCCTGGCTTTTCCTATGCTCTAAATGTCATTCATGCTTCAGTGTTCTGTTGAGATCTGTTTCATTGTATTCCAGAAAGCAGGACACCTGTATTCTGTGGTTACTTGTATATTTAAATTCTTTTGTAACATTTATACATTTCTTAAACATGGATTTACATGTCTTTGAAGTGGGAAATCAATGAGAAGATTTTATGTAATTTGCTGTAATGCACAGGGAACAGCCTTCTACAGGAGCAGTCACTTGTGCATGCTAATCATCAGAACAATCATCAGAACAGAACTACT
>NW_006494608.1:8383304-8393295 GCF_000325575.1 Pteropus alecto | reverse complement strand
TTTTCAATTCTGAAAATAGCTATAAAACACAAAATCTGTTGGAAATCTTAATAAAATTATTAAAAAAGGAGAAGGAAGAAAAATGAGAGAATGAGTGTTGGATATGACCAAAAGGGCTGATAGAGTACTACAGACATGAGCTTGGTATTGTTGAGACCTGAAGCAGTGACAGTGGAAAAGAAAAGTGACTTTTGGAGAAAATTGAGGAATAAATAAATGCTAGGGCATAGTGTAGCTCAGCCAGTGGGCTACACATTTTTATTCCTAAGGAGGGCACTATGCCCACCCCAGGAAGATAACTGAAGGAGCGCACCAAACTAGGGACAAGAGTCCTAGCACATCAGTCAGCTTCCAGTGCAGTGGCCAAGCATGCAGGCAGAATGTGTGTGTGTAGGCTACTTAGAGATAGAGCACTTACTTCAGATTTTCTGCTGGAAGTGACCCCTGAACTGAGATTCACTATTGAAAAGGTTACATTTTGTTTTTTAGATGGCTTAAGATATAGAATATGTTATTTTTATCAAATCAAACATTTTAAAATTAATGTTTGCTTTATAGAGCCAAGATAGTAGCTATGTGCTGAGTTTGTCCTGAAGACATGTATTTGGCTTTTAAAGAATTTGAAGAATTGGTTTGATTTTATATGAAAATCTTGATTTCTGACTTTTCTAGAAGATTTTAAGATTTGGCCATATTGGACCCACACTACAGTGTGGCAACAATTGGCTGGAGCCTTAGGATGCTCTAGTCCCCACCCACTTGGCTTTTTTGTTAACTTTAACTATCAGGCCTCCATAGGCATTTGAGTTTGCTACCCTTGTTGTAGAGCTTACCTTAAATTTTATCTGGAACTTTGCTAACAGTAACTTGAAAGGACTGGATTTTGAGGTGCCACCTCCTTAAGTTTCCTATAATCAAATTCAGTTGGGCAAAGTAAGTAAAAATTGAAGACTACTGTATTAGACCTTATTAGATGCTACCCACATTATTTGGATTATAAGATACTGAAGACTTCTGTAAAAGGCAGATTTATCAGAAATGAGCGGTGCCTGAGGGAATGTGACTCAGGACAAGTCTCTTCCATTAGGAAGAGTGGGAGGGGTCCTGAACATGGGCCTCTTAGAAGGTTGCTGAATTTGAGGACTCCGGGATCCCAGAGACATGGGTATCACATTAAAAAAAAGCCACTTCTGCATGGTGCTTCCTTCTTCTTTGGGCATAACTTTATATAAAACAAGAGGGAGGAGCAGTTTTTTGCATTTGGAATTATTCTGAACTGTCTTTTAAAGTTTGCTTTGCCTTGTTTCGCAGTGATAACATTCAGCAATATCTGATGACCAATAATGTCCCAGAGGCAGCCTCTACTCTGGTGTGTATGGCAGAACTTGACATCAAACTTCAGGAATCATCTTGTACTCATCTTCTTGGTTTCATGAGAGCCACTGTTAAATTCTGGCATAAAATTCTTAAAGACAAGCTCACAAGGTAAAGGATTTATTCATATTTCATGGTAATTGCTGTCAGATGGATATTTGATTATCATTGTATTTTGCTGAAATACATGTGTTACTTTTCTGTTACAGCGATTTTGAGGAAATTTTAGCACAGCTTCATTGGCCATTCATTTCACCTCCTCAGTCTCAAACTGTTGGCTTAAGTCGACCAGCCAGTTCCCCTGAGATACATAGTAACCTGGAGACACTGTTTTGTCAGCTTCTGAAACTACAAACCTCGTATCTTTGTTGTAGTTAAAACTTACTAACATTTATTTTTCTACATTAGATCTGTAGCTTGCGAGTAAAACTTTCTGACAAAGGCCAGGAAGCCAAATGGGAGTGCTGGGTTTGTACTTGGTCTGTGTATGCCCGCGGAGTGGTAGATTGTTCTCTTTCAAAGTGAATTGCATGTGAGCGGGAGGGCGTGGGTCAGCCTGAAATACGTGACTGACCCAAGTGGGACTCACATATAGTCTTTTGGGACAATAGGAAAAATGGGCAACTGGGAAGAAACCTTAGTGTTAATAAAATGATTACTTGAATGTGTTTCTTTACTACTATTCTTTTAGGAGAAACAGATTAATTATAATAACATTTTTCATGTACTTTTTACTGAAATCATGTAATGTAAAGGTAGATTATATATTATGTGCATTAGAATTTTACTCAGTATCTTTCATACATGTTGGAAAAATGTGTATATGTATTCACATACATTCATATATGTGTGTATGTTTTTGATACTTTTTCCTTGACTTGTGTATGTCAGAGATGAATTATTTACTGAGCCAAAACAACTTTCAGAAAAATACTCTCTTCCTGCATCCTCTTCTATCATCCTCCCCATCCAGATTATGCTGACTCCCCTTCAGAAGAGGTTCAGGTATCACTTTAGAGGAAACCGACAGACTAACGTTATAAGCAAGGTGTGCTTTGCCAACTCTTATCCTTTGTTTTTATTAATAGCAGTTGTTAAGGGTTTTATACTTTTCTTGGAAGAAGTTAAAATCTGATTCTGTTCACATTTCTGTTTTTTCTCTAAAGAGGAAAATTCCTGATTTGTCACTGCCCTTTAGAGATATATTTTGGAACTTGTGTTGGTATGTTGTAGGAATCAGCTCACTCATTATCACATCATCTGACCAGTTCCTGAAGTTTCCCTTGGGTTTGCTGTAGCATTTGCTGTGGCACTTTTTACAACTGGGTCCATATGTGTTTCACCATGCAAATTGCTCCTTCAGGTTTATAAATAGAAAGAGAAGTGAAAGTCAAACGATAGAATGTTAGCTTTTGAAAACGGGTGCTGATGCTAAAATAATTTGTAGCTATGTGAGAGGGTGTGGGAATAAATCATGGGAATGGCTTGAGGAAATTATCACTAACATTTTAGTTGAGGGACTATATTCATGTATATTGGGCATATTAGTGAGATTTTTCTTTAATTTGACCTGAAAAACGATCATAGGCATTTGTTTTCAATGAAATTTGATTGAATTTGTTGAGAATTATAACCTTGTTTGTTGCCAGGTGGTGGATACTACCTTCTTTATCCTTGAGTTTTGCTACATCTGATGCAGGGCAAGTAACAGAAAGGTTCAGTAAATGCTTTGGATTAAGCGTTAAATGCCAGATTACACCAGGCATTGTAGGTGTCATATAAAAATGAGTTTATAGGTTTTACAGAATTTTTAAGGAATTAAGAAATAGGCAGTTATGTTTGCATAGGAAAGAGTAGAGTGGCAATGGATTTTTGGTTCTTAAATTCAGCTTATTCTTTTGTACTTTATGGGTCTCATCCTCTTTTGGATGGGGTGTTGGTGGAAAGAAGAGTAGAACCAATTAGTAGTGAGACAAAGCAATAAATTAGAAGCTGCAGAGAGGCATTAATAATTTGAGGTAGGAAAATTGTGAATTATGTTGGCTGCTTTTTAAAGTGTAGTTCAAATGGGCCTAGTACTCTGACATCAGGCCTAAACTATGCAGCTCCTGAGATTAGAGATTGCCCTTATTTTTGTATTCCTGGCATCTAGCACATGACAGGAATTTACTATTCAGTAAATGTTTTTGAATCCCTGTCCAACAAAACTTGGAAGGTTTGTAGAATCATCTCTAGGGACGATTTAAAAAGCTGCATACTTACATTTCCTTTTCTATAATTGTACCTGTTTTAAGGCATGTGTACACTTTTTGTAATGTAGACCAGCCAAATTTAAAAAATTTACCTTTTGAAAAGAAAAAGCAGAAAATCTTTAAAAATTATTTTGGAATGTTATTTCAAAAAAATAAACAATTTAAAGAGCCATTGGCTCTTAGTAATACTCATCATTTTACATATTTGTAAAGTGCTAGGTTTTAAATATATGTGGCATTGTAAATTTATGAGTTTATTGACTTAAGCCACATTATTGGAATTTGTTGGGAGTACATTAGGAAACATTTGATTATTAATTGTTCCGAACTATCGAAGTTCAGAATAACTTGAATTATTCAAGTTCAGAGTAGAAATTGTACTCTTACATATAGGAATTTTTATAAGTGCTGTGTGTATACAGTGACATAGATCTATTTGATTGTAACTTTCTAGTTGGAATGATGAAAGAATTCAAACTATTTTACCTCCTTCCTTAGCCTGAATGGTACTTGGCTCAGGTGCTTTTGTGGATTGGGAACCACACTGAGTTTCTGGATGAGAAGATACAGCCAATATTAGACAAAGTAGGCTCTTCAATAAATGCAAGGGTAAGAGACTCATCCTAAGCATTCCAGATTTAGAGGTTATGTGTCCATGAATAACTTGTCATTTACATTAACTTGCTTATGTATTTCTTTTAGCTTGAATTTTCTCGGGGCCTTATGATGCTTGTTCTGGAGAAGTTAGCTGCTGATATTCCTTGTCTGCTCTATGATGACAATCTCTTCTGTCATTTGGTGGACGAGGTGCTGTTATTTGAAAGGGAGTTACACAGTGTTCACGGCTATCCTGGCACTTTTGCTAATTGTTTGCATATTCTGTCAGAGGAAACCTGTTTTCAGAGATGGTTGACTGTGGAGAGAAAATGTAAGTGCTCAAGTGCCCATAGGATGGGGAGAGATGTCTCTTTTTGTGTATGTTAATTTGTGGTATTTTTCTCCTCCAGTTCTGGTTAGAAATTAGAGCCGTTTAAATATTTCTTCACCAGGGTTTACCAAATTGCTTTCAGAGGTCATCTTGTTTTCTTCTCATCAAACATTAGTTTTTTTCTGGAACTGTACATGTTTCTAGAGTATAATATTTAAGCCAATAGATTATATAGTTTATTGTTTAATAGATTTTACATATAGTATTTCTGCTCTTGGTAGAATCATTTTGTATGTAGTTTGTCTAGTCAGTATACCTATTTCTAAGATTTTGGGGTAGGGTTGGCAGAGAGAAGTAATTGTTTAACCCTAAAATAGAGCGTGTTAAATATAGTGCAACTAGTAGGAGGTAGTAGATTTATTTTTTTTTGTAGAAAAGTTATAATTCCTAAAAAATTGTGAGTTGAAAATTAGGAATGAATAACTACTTCAGATAATCCTTTTTTTTTGGCATATCAGTTGCTCTTCAAAAAATGGACTCAACGCTTTCATCAGAAGCTGCCTGGATATCCCAGTATAAGGATATCACTGATGTGGATGAAATGAAAGTTCCAGACTGTGCGGAAACTTTTATGACACTACTCTTAGTTATAACTGGTAAGTACAAGTCTTTTTGTTTTAAAAGTACTGACTCTTCACATGGTACTTTTTCTAGTTGTTCAACGAAATTATTAGATAATGGTTATCATAAGATCTTCAAATTCAGTTTATTTTGGCAGAACTATAGCACAATATTCTAGGTTTTGGAGTTTTAATAATTTAAGTAAGATCTTAAAATGAGAAAATTCCTGAATTATACAAAAACAAATAAAAATGTAATTTTATTACCTGAACTCACTTGCCATTCAGCTTAAGTGTCTTTAGTAAATGGTGATTGACCTAAATTTTAAATATTTCCTTCACTTTGATATGTCAAAGACTACACAAGAGTAAAATAAAGTTACTTGAAGCATTAGAGTAGTAGTTGGAACTCTTTCTATTGTGCAAGAGTGTTCTGGCTCCAGGGGAGGCCTAGCAGCCTCTAGCCCTGGTTGGTCTGTAGCCATCCACATTGTCCCATTTCAGGCCTGCTGGTTTTCCAGGTGCTACTGAGCCGTCATTGCCACCATCCTCTTCTGTCTTGTCCAGTTCTTGGGCCTGTGTATGTAACCTGAAGAAGTATATATAGCCAGTAAATAATTCCATATTCTTAACTGTAAGAAAAATATAAAAAACACTAAAGCACCAAAAAAATTAGAAAAACTCATGTCTTTTAAAAAACTATTAGGAAAATTTTCAAACATACACAAAAGTAGCATAATATAATGAACCCTCAGGTATCTGTTACTAAGATTTAAAACAACGCTTTTCTATTATGTATTTTTCTCCCCAACCTTTTTTTCTAGAGAATTTTAAAGAACATATCAGACATCTTACCATTTCACCTGAAATTCTTAAATATATATCTCTTTTAACCTATACTAGATCCTCCTTCCTTTAAAAAAAATTGTTAAAGGAATGGAGTGATTTTTGTATATAATTATCATATGCTTTTTAAAAAAACTGAGGTATGGTTTATATACAGTGAAATGCATAGATCTTATAAATACAATTCAGTGAGTTTTGACAGGTACATCTACTTGTGAAACCCATACCCTTAGAATGTTTAGAAATAGATCCATATTTGAATGTTCAATTGATTTTTGACAAAGGCACCAAAGCATATCAATAGGGAAAACCTATAACTATGTCATGGACAGTACCAAAAACCTTCATTTGTCTTAACTTTCTCCACAGACAGGTATAAAAATCTTCCTACAGCTTCCCGAAAGTTGCAGTTCCTGGAGTTACAGAAGGACTTAGTAGATGATTTTAGGATACGACTGACTCAGGTGATGAAAGAAGAGACTAGAGCTTCCCTTGGCTTTCGATACTGTGCAATTCTTAATGCCGTGAACTATATCTCAACAGTACTAGCAGATTGGGCTGACAATGTTGTAAGTTAATGTGCTTTTATATTAAATAATATATTAGTAGTTGGAACAATTCTACCTTTTGAAATGTTGACTCTGTAGCAAGTAAAAATACACATTAGGCAGAATAACAATTAGGCCAAACTTAGGAGGTGTGATTAAAGTACATATTTTTCTCAACCGAGTTTCAAATGGTTAAATAATCTTGGTATTTTAATCATTGAAAAGAAAGCAACATTTCATGAAATAGTTGTTTATAGAATTAACCTTTTTCCTCTTTAGACTTTATACTTAGGAAATACTCATGTATGGTAATTACTATCTCAGAAAAAGATAAGATTGAATAAATGGTGTCAAAATCAGTAAAATCCAGGACTTTACGGAAAAGTAAAATAATAACACTTGATACCTGTTGAATTATTTCATACATTTAAAAAATTTTAATATTTTATTTTTAAACATATACAGGAGTAAATAAAATGAATCTTCATGTGCCTGTCGCCCAGCTTCTTATACCAATTTTGTTTCATTTAAACCTCTCCTGTACTCCCCCCATGCTGAATTATTTTGAAATAAATCTCAGGATATCTCTTGGTAAATAATTCAATATATATCTCTAAAAGATAAGAAGTCCTTTTTGAAAAAATATAACCACAATACCATTATCACATCCAAAAAAATTAACTAATTTCTTATCGTATTGGGAGGTATATTTTAAATAATTCTAAAAATCAAAGTCTTGGGTCTAGTTAACAAGTACTATAATGCCTTTTACCTCCAAGAATTTTACTTATCCTTCCTTTCTCCATGCAGATTCCATGTGTTGACAGATTTGGTCTGCCTAAATAGAATTATTAAATAGTAATTTATTTTTATTCTTTTTATTAATGCAAAGACTATATTGGCTATTAGTGCTTTGGGAACCAGATTTTACAATATATACTTCCAGCTAAAAGTGAAGAAACTTAAAAAAATTTTTTTTATTTTACAGTTAGAATTGACATTCAATCTTATTTTATATTAGTTTAAGGTAAAAGTGAAGAAACTTAATTAGCCTTTATAACCGTAACCTATATAGATTAGTTCCATTAGCTGTTTTAGATATTAAAATGATCTCAGAGGGTCTCTAGGACCTCCTTCTTGGACAGGGTGTTCTTGGGTTAGGAACTGCTGTTCTAAGATCATCTCTGTGGACACAGAAATCACCTTGGGTTTTCACTAGCATGTCCCATGAAGTAGGTTTCATGAAGAAAGCATTAGCAGAGAATTAAGGTGACCATAAAACAGTGAAATATACATTAAATGGTGAAAAAACTATACTGAATATAATGAATATGAAGATATATATGTAAAGTATTATATAATTGTATCATGAAATGAAAATAGACAGGATAATAAAGTGAAAAACAACTAAAACATTTGCATTGTAGGGATCCCAGAAGTATAAGAAAGAGAGAAAGGAACAGAAACTTTATTTAATAAAGAATAATGGCTGAAAACCTTCCTAACCTGGGAAATGAAACAGACACCCAGGTCCAGGAAGCAGAGAGAGTTCCAAACTAGATGAACCCAAAGAGATCCACACCAAGACATATTGTAATTAAAATGGCAAAAGTTTGATAAAGAGACAATCTTGAAGTAAGTAAGAGGAAAAAAACAACGAATTACATACAAGGGAAACCCCATAAGGTTATCAGCTGATTTCTTGGCAGCAACTTTACAGACCAGAAGGGAGTGGCAGGACATCTTTAAAATGCTAAAGAAAAGAACCTACAACTAGAATAATTTACCCAGCAAGGTTATCATTCAGAATTGAAGGAGAGATAAATGGTTCCTAGACAAACAAAAACTAAAGGCATTCCTCACCATTAAAGGGTCTTTTTTAAGCAAGAGAAAGGCCATAACCAGACGTATGAAAATATGAGAAAGGGAAACTCTCAAAGGTAAAGCTGAAAATTTATTCACTTAAAAAGCTATAAGAGACCCATTTCAAATAAAAAGACACAGACCGAAAGTAAAGGGATGGAAAAAGATATTCCACGTAAATAGAAATGAAAAGAAAACCGGGGTAGCAATACTTACGTCAGACAAAATAGACTTTAAAACAAAAAATGTTTTAAAAAGACAAAGGCCAAGAAGAGGATATAACAATTGTAAGTACCTACAAACCCAACGTAGGAGCACCTAAATATGTAAAACAATTGTTAATGGACATAAAGGGAGAAATCCATAGTAATAAAATAATATTAGGGGATTGTAATACCTCACTCACACCAATGGATAGATGATCCAGACAGAAAATTAATAAGGAAATAATGGCCTTAGTTGTCATATTAGATCACATTGACTTACTAGATATTTATTTCATCCAAACGTTTCATCTAAAAATTGCAGAATACACTTTTTTTTTCAACTGCACATGGAACATTTTCCAGGGTAGATCACACATAGGGCCTCGAAACAACCCTCGATAAATTCAAGAAGATTGAAATCATATCAAGTATCGTTTCTGACCACAGTGGCATGAAACTAGAAATCAGATATAGGAAGAAAACTCAAAAACACAAATATGTGGATATTAAATACATGTTACTAAATAACCAATGGATCAAAGAGGAAATCAAACAAAAGAAAATAAAGAGAGGGGGATAAATAAATAAAGGTGTTTACCCTTGGGGGACAAAGAAAGAACAATAGGGGAACATGTTTCAAGTTTTAGTCAAAATATAAAGAGAACTAAAATGATATCTATATGCGGTTTTTCAGCAAGGTGAAAAAAACTAATTTTAATTAAAGATTTAAAAGTCCCACTTTTCAATTAATAGGTAAGGTGGAGATTTAAAATATTACAGTTAAATAAATCAGATTGATTGAATTAGGATTGGTGTTAAGTTCACAGTATGCTAAGGAACACTTAGTATGCTGTGAAACATTTTTGGGTTTGCCCAGATGAGTCACAAAGATGGACAATGTTGATTAAGTTAAACTTTCTGTACATTGTCAAATCTTAATGCAATAAAACAAAAAAGCAGAAATGAAATATAGTCAAACAGACATTTAAAATATTTAATACTTGGGTTAGGGAGGAAGTCTAGAAAACATAAGAATGTTTCATAGATTATGAATTTATGACAAAAAATTGTGGTTTACAGCTAATGCTTTACATAATTTGTATACAGAAAAAATTATGATGTACTACTAAAGCATTATATACATGAAAATGTATTCCTTTACCGGGAAAGGAAAAAGATCTCTTAAATACAGAGTAATAAGCCAAATAAATAGGAAACAAAAATGAATATACTAATAACAGGTATAAACAAAATAAAAATCTGATAAACAACCATAATTCTAATCTGGACTCTGGTTGTGAAAATAATAATAATAATTATTATTATTTTTAAATAATTATTTAACCTTTTTTTC
>NW_006494608.1:8367685-8383286 GCF_000325575.1 Pteropus alecto | reverse complement strand
AATCCATGTGCATAATATTCTGCTGAGCAAGGAAAATAAGACAAAATATTTCACAATTATTTCAAAATAAATACAATGTAGAGTGTAATAATAAATGCATTTATCTTTATAAAGTCACCTGATCAGAATACATTATTGTGTACTTTTGTGTCATATTCCTAATTTTAGTAAGTACTTTGTTCACTCAGCCCCTACAATGCTCTATTTTCTGCTAAGCTTTTCAATAGCATGAAACAAATTGTCATTCTTAATTCTTGTGCCAGATGATCTAATAAGAAACTCATTCAGGGACATATTTTTAGCTTCAATGAAATATTTGTGGAATATCTAATTACTGTAGTCACTGCCACAGCCTTTAACAAGGATGAATTGGCTATCATCCCTATCCTTAGAAAATTACCTGAGGCTAAAAACTTATCTGATGCTGAGTTAACCATCCTTTTGTCAGCAGAGAAATAACCAAATTTTAGAGTTGACTCCTCAAATCATGAATGAATCCTGTAGTAGTATGTTATTACAGTACAAATTCTGTTTAACATCAAAAATCCTTCAATCATCTTCATAGTTTTTTAGCCTGTGAATGCTTTAAATAGAAATCATTAAAGCTCTTGTATTACATGAAAAAATAAAAAGGAAAGTGGACAAGAGTTCGCCTTCCATTCATTTAGATTCTCTACTAATAGCTGTCTGTCCATTGCCGGCTTGTGCAAGCCTAACATGTCCAGCTATCCAGAATTAGGGATTTTTCAGTAGTAGATGACAGAAACTTGATTCACAGGCCTAAGTGGAAAGTGGGGTGGAGTGAGGAAATGAGGAATTTGTATAACAAAGGATTAGGCATGGCCACTCTAAAGTTGTTTTTTGGCTTCATTCCTAAGACATGCAGAGGTAAGTTGTGGCCATAGGTGGTTCTAGGCCCACATGATCCATCACCAATTTCAAAGGACAGTAACAGTTTCAGCAGAAATACCAAGGTGGCCTCTCACATGTCCATCCCTGAACAACTGCTAAGTGTGGCCATCCGCAGCCCCTATTAATGGACATTTAGGTTCTTTTTAACCTTTTGCTAATATCCACAGCATTGTTTACCTGTAGGGCAGAAAGAATAATACTAATTCTCCCTAAAATACTACCGTAAAAATGACATTTTACTTTTCTTAATTCTTAAGTCTGCTAGGTTTACTACAACTTTCTGTGTCAAAAAAATGAGGAGTGCTTAAGGCAGTATGGTAGCCCTCAGAGAAATGCAAATCAAAACCACAATGATATACCACTTCATACAAACTAGAATGGCTATAATAAAAAAGACATAATAACAGTTATCACAGATGTGGAGAAATGTGAATCCTCACACAGTTGGTGGGAAAGTAAGATGGTGCAGTTGCTGTGGAAAATAGTCTAGCAGTTCCTCTAACAGTTAAACATAGAATTACTATATGATTCAGCAATTCCACTCTATACCTAAGGGAAATAAAAACATGTTCACACAAAAACTTGTACACAAATGTTCATAGCAGCATTATTCATAACAGACAAAAAGTGGAAACAAATGTCCATCAAAATGTGGTATATCCATGTAATGGAATATTATTTGGCAATAAGAAATGAAGTACTAATGCATATTACAACATTGATAAATCTTGGAAACATACTAAGTGAAAGAAGCTAGTCACAAAGAACCACACATTGTATGATTCCATTTATATGAAATGTCAAGAATAGGCAAATCTGTAGAGACAGAAAGTAGTTTGTTGATTGCCTAGGGCTAGGGGAAATGGGGAGGGTGTGGGAGATGATGGCTAAGAGTGTGGATTTCTTTGGGGGTAATGAGAATGTTCTAAAATTGACTGGTGAGAGACGCAACAACTTGGAATATGATAAAAGCCATTGAACTGTATACGTTAAATGAGTGAATTATATGTTATATTTCAAGCTGTTAAAAAAGTATCTTAATAAACACGTTAGTCTACGGCCATGCTATCCTGAACAAGCCCGATCCCGTCTGATCTCAGAAGCTAAGCAGGGTTGGGCCTGGTTAGTACTTGGATGGGAGACCACCTAGGAAGACCAGGTGCTGTAGGCGTAAAAAATAAGGGATTGTAAGCTGACAAGGTCCTTGCAATCTGTGAGGTCAACCAAGGTTGTCTCACCTAAAAAATAAAAAATAAATGAATAAAATAAACACATTAACATGTTTTTGCTTTCAGTTCTTTCTACAACTTCAACAGGCAGCGTTGGAGGTCTTTGCAGAGAATAACACTCTCAGTAAATTGGAGTTGGGACAACTAGCCTCTATGGAGAGCTCTGTCTTTGATAACATGATTAACCTGTTAGAGCGTTTAAAGCATGACATGTTGACCCGTCAAGTAGACCATGTTTTTAGAGAAGTTAAAGATGCTGCAAAATTATATGGAAAAGAAAGGTAAGTCTTCTGTATTTTTTTTATAAGTCAATAGTCTACTCCAGTTTAGTAGAAGTTAAAAGATGGAGTTTGGCCTTTTGCACTCTAAACTTTTAATGTTTCTGATGGAAATCTTTCTAAAATATATTCATTCTTAATCAGTATAAACTGATCATAATTTAACCTTCAGATGTGTTTGTAAATAGAGAGCTGGTGTATGATATGGTCTGAATGGCCTAGCCTGTCACCCATTTTACAAAGGTGGGTGCTCCTGCAGTCCTCTGCATGCTGGCATTGTCCATAACTTTGTGTGGACGACTCCGTTACCTCCACCAGACTGAGCTCCTTCACAACAGGAAATGCCTTTTTTGTCCTAGCACAATTCCTTGCACACAGAGTACTTTTGGAAGTTTGGAAGTGTTATTCCCTGTTTTGCTGAAAATTAGAGCATAAAATTAGCTGATATCTTAAACGGGTATACATTTTAACTTTTATATTTCAGTAAGTCATATTTAAACTGGGGGATTTAAAAAATTTAATCTCATCCTTAAGAGTATTTAATTGAGAGCTAAAGTACAAATATATTTATTTTCTGAGTTTTTAATGTTGGGCTGTACATTTTTCTTACCCAAAATGCACTTCCACAAATTTAAAATGATTTGTTAAATCTTTGAAAATACAAAGTGATGACAATTTTATGGTAAAAATTAATGTGCTACAGGCAGAGCTATTTTTTTTTTTTTCCAGGTGGTTGTCCTTGCCCTCTCAGTCTGAGCAGGCAGTAATGTCCCTGTCCAGTTCGGCTTGCCCTTTACTGCTTACATTACGAGACCGTTTACTTCAGTTGGAGCAGCAGCTTTGCATCTCTTTATTTAAAATTTTCTGGCAAATGCTTGCAGAGAAGCTGGATATATACATCTACCAAGAAGTAAGGGTCGACTATATTTTGGGGTTGTAATGGATGATGAAGGCAACTGTTACATGACCTGTTCTTTATTTCAGATCATTCTTGCTAATCACTTCAACGAAGGAGGAGCATCTCAGTTGCAGTTTGATATGACTCGGAATCTTTTCCCTTTGTTCTCCCACTATTGCAAGAGACCGGAAAATTATTTTAAACAGTAAGCTCAGTATTTAACAATTGATTTTGATGTAGCAAATCGTTGGAGGAGGTTAATTCCTTTTTTTAATGCATTGATACTTTAATTATAACAGCAATAAATGAGATTTCAGAACATAAGCAACATATACAAAATGCTCCTTACAAATGCTTTACATACATCTTTCTATTTTAAGATGCTCATCGTTTCCCATTTTGACATTTTTGAAGTTGATTTATAATAGTTCATCTTAGAATCAGTCATGCCTCTGGTTCAGTAAAATATGGCAACTGATGTAATCGTGTAAGCAACTTTCTAAAGGAGATATCATTTTTATTCCCATCTTACAGATGAGGAAACTGAATCACAGAGAGGTCTTAAGTAACTTATTCAATGTGATATATCCAGTAAATAGCAGAGCTGTGGTTTAAACGTAATTAATCTGCTTCCAGGTTCAAATTTTTAACTGTTATGAGATGTTGCCTCATGGACCCATTTAGATATGACTCAAGTGCCATTTGAACAAGACCTTCTCATAAGGAATACGATTATTAGTTCCATGTACGTCCCATCAATATAAAGATGGCATTAATATGTAAAAAATATATATTATTTTGTGTTTACAGAAGAGTGTATACTACTGTGAAAATCTATTTTGTTTTCATTATTCAAGGTTAATTCCTTTTTTAATAACTTTAGTGTTCCAGTGATGTTAAATATATAGAAAGCATCAAATTAAAAATTTTAAATATTCATTGTGTACCAGTGAAAAATATGAGTGAAAAATATGGGACCTGTGACCCCAAAAAGTTTATCAGAACTGGATATAAATTATATGTTGGGCTTTGTTTTCTAGTATTTAGTTTAATACTCCTATTTGCATATTACTGGAGAAAAAAATAGAGAATGAAAGCAAGTGAAGTTCTGCTATATTCAATAAATGTAAGAAATTAAAAATATGTTTAGTACCTAATATTAGGCCAGCCTTGAAGAAAATATTTTTTTCTTAAACATTTGATATGAATTTTGGTTCTAAGTATAACTAAAACATATGTAAGAAAAATTCTTATTAGTAGTTTTAGAAATTGTTGATGTAAATTTTAAGTTGTTTAGGGCATTTCTGAGATTATAAAGTATTTTAAATTTATAAAATGAAAGATTATTTTTGCTCATTTCAGTGTTTTTTTTTTTTTTTTTAATATCCTACCTTTCTACTGCTCTCATTTCATCCCTTTTCTCTTTTCCCATATCCTAATCTACCTAAAGTCTTGGTTACATTTAATAGAATGTTAACATCAGGTATTATGTTTTGGGGAGTAATGGATCTGTACTGAAAACAGTGATCCTATTACCTTGGAATAATCTAATGATATATAAACTCTGTACACATACATAGTCCTAACATGTTAAAAGAACCAAATAATAAATTCATACATAATTTTTTAGAGGGCATACAGGCTAGCAGTGCAGAGAAGCTATTTAGTTTTTCAAAACGAAATTGTTATAGGATAATGTGGATGATAAAGATAATGGAGATCTCATTTCCATCCCTGTTTTATTTCTTTTAAACAGTGTAAAAGAAGCCTGCATTGTTTTGAATTTGAACATTGGTTCTGCTCTACTTTTGAAAGATGTCCTGCAGTCAGCTTCAGGGCAACCTCCCGCCACAGCAGCATTAAATGAAGTTGGAATTTACAAACTGGCTCAACACGATGTTGAGATTCTACTTAACTTGAGGACAAACTGGCCTAACACTGGAAAATAATGCATCTTTTTTTTTGTTTTGAGTTGGTTTTATTTGAACAAAGAGGGTGCCAATTGAATTAAGTTATAGTGACGTTCCAAATCAATGAAACTGGACAACTGAAAACTTCATAGAATCATTTATTATTTTGGACTTACGATGTTATTAAAATGCTGACCATATTTCCTTAGTCCTCTTGTTCCTGAGAAAACAGAAACAGAAAACTCAGAAGCCATGAAAACTCAGAGTAGTTCCACTTACAAACATAAATGCTGAATATGTCTGTGGAATAAAATAAATACAAAAGCAAAGATAATAAAATATAACCAACTTTCAGTTTTCTATGTTAATTAAGGGAGATTGTTATGGATAATCAAATACAGCAAATAAATTTTTAAAAATCACTTCAGAATGCATGTTTATAATTGAAGTTCCTGTATCTTATTTGGACATTCACTGTCTTTCCCATAGGGAAACACATTATGTGAGATAGTGACTACAATAGGACTGCCCTCATTTTCCACAAATGTCCTTCTGTTTAAAATACTTCCTAGTTCCATTCCATACAACAGTGGGCAACCTTTTCTTTTGGATGAAACATTTCAGGCCAGAGCACTGTACTGCCCTCTTTCCCCTGGGTACGGAATATAATTACACATTTTTTGTTTAACATTTATGTAATTGATGATGAGATGGGAATCTTGAACTTTCTCTTCTAACTTTTCCTTGGCCTTAAAACTATTTGAATCATTTCTTGATTAATAAATCCTCAGCAAGTAAAACTTAAACAAATTGAGTTAGATTAACTAGTCTTTCTTAACTATCAAATTTTATTGCAGTGGTTCTTTGTATTATTAACTATTTTTTAGCATTTATAAGTTATTAAAGACTGATGATTCTGTAGCTTTAAAAAAAACTTGCAATGTTTGTTTTCTGATTTAGCATTTAATTACTACTTTTCCTGTTATAATACTGCAAATCTGAAACTGTTAGTCTGGGATGCAACCTATACTATTGATAAACATTTACTTTGTGATAAATAATATTGAGGAAATATTTTAGAGAAATTCCACTACTCTACAATTTATACAGAGATTTTCCAATTAGTGTATTGAGCTCAAAGCTTTTCCATTACTTTTAGCAGATTAAGGCTTTTCTACCTCATTTTTTGAGAATTGCTGGAATTTTCCATTGAGAAAAGAATAAAGCCACCTCTGGAACCTCCTAACTAACTCCAGCATCTTCTCCCTCCTCTCCCACAAGGCTTAGGGACTTTACTGTCAGCCCTCCCTGTCTTCACTTTCTAGTCAGCTGAAAGTTTTGCAGGAATGAAAAATATTTCTATCAAAAAAGTAGGAACCTCTGTTTTAAAGTGTATTATTTGTACATCAAAATCAGGCCATATTCTTAAATATTACTCATTAGAAAATGAACTTACACTTCAAGCTTGAATTTATCCAAAGTTATTCCATATCCATCATCTTTTAAAACTTCATCTGCAGTACACAGACCTAGGGTATTTAGGGCTGTAAAAGTCAGAATGAGAAGAAAGGAAAATATAAAGTGAGAACTATTTTCAGCTAGAGAAAGTTGAGAAATGACTATGAACTATTATCTCAATTGTATTAGCTACTGACCTTCTTTATACTGCACAAATGATATGGTGCCTTTGCTCGAGGAGTCCATCATCTCGAACATAGCCACAATGTTAGAGTGATCCATAAAGAAAGGAAAAGCCACGCCTGTCATTTTGGCAATTCTCAGTCGTTCCAATAGAGCTACTAAATACTCTCTTGGTTTATCTGTAAAAGAATAGTTTCAATTCTTTCTGATATGAAATTAAAATGTCACAAGTATGTCATAAACAGTCATTTAACAATTATTAACTTGTTCAAGGTACTGTACTAGGAACTGGGGATATAGGCCTTGTGAGAAAGGCAAGACATTGAAAACTTAATTACATATGAGTATAATCTGTGCTCTACCCCAGATGACTGAATAAAACAGTCCAGAGGCTGGACCTGGGCATTTCTTTTAAAAGCTCTTAAGGTGATTCTAATTTGGAGACAAAGTTGAAAACTAAAAAAATTGGAATGGCATGATGCAGGAAAGAAGATTGCCAGCTAAAAGGATGAAATATAAATAAAAACAGACTTCTAGGTTAATATAGTCTTCCAGTTAGGAAGCATAAATGTTCATTCCTAACAAAAGCAGTCATTTGGATAAATAAGCTAGCTTTCATTTAAGCAATGTTAAAAATGAAAAATCAAGACCAATCCACTTTCCACCTATAATGTAGGTCAGTTATGAGGAAAAGAAGCCAGAAGTTAAGGTGGAGCAGCTTTGATGACAAATGCCATACTTACTGCTCCATCACTTTATTTCAATACTAGGCTTTATACATATACATACATACACACACACACATATATATATGTACACATATATGTAGTTATATATAATTCTTTTAAAAAATGTCATCATTGAGAATTTCATACTTATATAAAAATAGAAAAATATAATGAACCAATCACCAACTTCAGCTGTTAGAATTTGTGGCCAGTCTTCATTTTCATCATAATCTTGTCCAGTCCCCCTCTTCCTGTATTATTCTGAAGTAAATCACAGTAATCATATTTCATTAATATTTTAGTGTATATCTTAAAATATAAGGACTCTTTTTTTGAAATTGGGATATGATTGACATACATGTTGTTTTGATACATTTATATATTCCAATGTGATTGTCAATGTAGCATTAGTTAACACCTTTATCACTTTTTTTGTGGTAGGAATTAATATTTAGTCTCTAAGTTTGATATTTCTAACATGGTATTCTATAATTACTGTACTGTGTATTAGAACTCCAGGACTTTATCTACTAGTTGCAAGTTTGTATTCTTAAACAATATCTCTATTCCCCTACCCCTTTCCATTCCATTTATGAGTTTGGATTTTTTAGATTTCACATATAAGTGATATCACATAGTATTTGTTTTTCTCTATCTGACTTATTTAGTGTAATGTCCTCAAGGTCCATCCATGTTGTTACAAGTGGCAGGATTTCTTTCTTATGGCTGAATAATATTCGATTCTGTTTACATATTATTTTCTTTATTCATCCACTGATGGACATTTAGGGTGTTTCCATAACTTGGCTATTATGAATAATGCTACAATAAACACAGGAGTGCATGTATCTCTTCAATATCCTGTTTTCATTTCCTTTGGCTATATACCCAGAAGTGGAATTGCTGGAGCATATGGTAGTTCTATTTTAAGTTTTTTGAAACACATAGTGTAAATATATATATGCCTTACTGTTAAAGTATACAGCTGAAACTTATTGGATTCTGTTAACCAATGTCACCATAAAAAATTAATTAGTTAAAAAAGTAGATTTTTTGAGGATCCCCTGTCTTCCATAGCCACTGAACCAATTTAGATTCCTACCAGCAGTGCACAGGTTCCTTTTGTCCACATTCTCACCAATACTTGTTATCTTTGCTTTCTTAATGATAGCCATTCTAACAGGTATGAAGTGATACTGTGGTTTTGATTTGCATTTCCCTGATGATTAGTGATGTTAGGCATCTTTTCATGTACCTGCTGGCCATTTCATTGTCCTCCTTGGAAAAATGTCTATTTAGTTCCTCTTCCCATTTTTTAATTGGATTGTTTGTTTGTTTGTTTTGTTACTGTTTTGTATGAGGTTTTTTAAAAATATATTTTGAATATTAACCCTTTATCTGATAAATGGTTTGCAAATATTTTCTCCCATTCTGTAGGTTGCCCTTTAATTTTGTTGACTGTTTCTTTTGCGGTACAGAAGATTTTAAGTTTGATACAGTCCCAGTTGTTGATTTTTGCTTTTGTTGTTTTGTGCTTTTGCTGTCATTGCCAAAAAATCATTGCCAAGGCAAATGTCAAGAAGCTTCTTCCCTATGTTTTCTTCTAGGAGTTTTACGGTATCAGGTTTTATATTAAAGGTTTTGATCTATTTTGAGTTAATTTTTGTGAGTGGTATAAGATAGGGGTCCAATTTCATTTTCCTGCTTGTGGTTATTTAGTTTTCCTAACACCATTTGTTGAAGAGGGGACTCCTTTTTCTTTTTCACATGACCACAATACCATTATTAGAATACTATTCACACTTCTAAAATAATTCTTACTATCCTCAAATTTTCAGGTGGTATTCGAATTTCCTGTTGTCTCATAAATTTCATGGAGACCCAAGCGCCATAAAACAGGCTCAACACACAGGAGAGAGGAGAAGAGGATTTTTAGGATAAGAATGAGGGACACCCCTGAATATAACTGTGTAGCTGAGAAATTGAGGAACCAGTCCAGATTGGAGCAGGAAAACAGTTGGGGGGATGGGGTGATGGTGGTGATTACCTGATGAATGTAAATGTAATGAGAGGAGAACCACACTTGTGACAAAAAGAAGACATGGATGAATTAGTGATAATTACATAGAAAATTTAAGCAAACATTTAAAAGATAGTATTATTAATTTCAGGGAAAACAACCAAGGAATACAATCATAGCATACTACATGGATTAGCTGTGGTTATTTGCCCAATAATAATGTAAATTCTGAATACTGGTCATATTAAAATTGTGTTTTAACTTTATTGGGAAGATGGTGTTGAGTGAGAACAGGTGTGAGTGTGTATGTGCATGTGTTTGTGTAAAAGAGCTAAATTTTCATTGTATAGTATAACGCTAAATCTAAACCTTGCGGGGGGGAATCATTAAGAAGTAGCAGTAAAAATCTGTGATTTAGAAACATCAGGTCTTCAACACAAAGGAAATAACTAAAGGAGCCGAAAATCATTTTTTCTGTAGAGTAGGAATCTGGGATAAGGAGGGAATGCTGTTAATCATTATAAGCCTTGCAGTACTTTTTGACTGTTAAACCCCATATATTTAGTTTGATAAAAATCAAAATGAAATTTAAAAATATGTTGAAAAATATTTTAATATAATGAATATTATATCTTGTTAAAATGGGGAAAATTAAAATTTGCCTATATATAATAAATATTAGAGGTTGTTAACATGAATGTCATAACATTTATTTTGAAAAACCAAATGCCTTAAAATCAAGCTATCAGGAATAACAAGTGTTATTTAATTGGATACCTTAGTAGTGATCTATCTATGTGTGTATGTGTATATACATATATGTGTATGTAGTATACATATATACAGAAATTACTGCAAGACTGTTTCACTATCACAGTACTAAACCCTAGTAAGAAACAGTAGTCATTTTTCCAAAATAATTAGTTTTATAGCAACTTTTCCCAGTGCATTTTTTGAAAAGTGCATTCCTGTGTATTTTATTTTTTCCACGTTCCATTAATTTTTATTCATTCCTTTAAACAGATATTGCTTTATCCGTTTAAAACAAATAGAACTTAATCACCCTAGACATGATCATATTCGGTTAAGTGGTTCTTTGGCAAAGTCGGAAAGTTTGGTATTTCCATTTCCTTAAACGGAAATAAATGGATAATTTTGGCATTTTTGACATTCCCTAAGGAGGCCTGCAAGTTACAGTTCCGCATCCTAGGGAAAATGATATCAAGCCATTTCACCTTAGTATAACTTTTAAATCACTGCACAAAAATTATGCAATGATTCAAACTTGTAAGGGGTTTAGAGGTGTAAAAAAAGCATTAGGAAAAGCTGTCTCCTCAAGAACACCCTTTGGTCTAACCCTAAAAATTGCTTAGTTCCCTTACCAGATTAAAAAGTCTTTGAGGTCGGGGTAATATTGGAAACATCTGTTCCTTGCCAGACATAAGGATAATTCATTCATTTACTCTTCCCCACGTTTCCACGAAATCAGTACTATTATCCCCATTTTCCAGAGGAGGAGACTTAAGTTCAGACTTTTGCCCAAAGACACATAGGACTAAGAGGTGAAGCCAGGCTGTGGGACCCAGGAGTCTCTCCCACACCCCTACGAGCCCTCCACCTGCCAGAGTCCCACCGCACCTAGCTAGTGGTAGGCACGAAGAGCCCTTTCAATAAGTACTTGTTTCATTGAAGGCCACCATTGACTGGCAGCACAAGGGCTCAAGCAGCAGAGAGAGAGGATAGTGTGCGTGTGAAGGTGGTGGCGATGGGGTGTTTGGGAGGGACGCGGGCGCCACCAGGGGAGGGCGTGTAGGAATGGCTGTACCGGGGATTTCCGTGGAACCGCTCCGTGTGGGGAAGTGGGCGGGACAGAAAGCCGAGTGGTAGCCAAGACCCTTACCTGGCTGGTAAAAGACCAGGGAGCTGGTGAGATAGTTCAGCAACTCCATTATCCGATGTTTCTCTAAATAATTCCTGGCCTCCAGCTCCCTGCTGCTGCAGGCCTCCATATCTTCGCTTTGGGCCGTTGCTAGACGACCAGGCAGCGTCGCGGCTGTTTGGCCCCGCCCCTTCCGCCGAGACTGTCACGTGACACGCTTGCCCCTGGCTGCGACCTGGGCGGGGAGTTCTACACTTTCCCGTAGAGGTCTGTGGGTTTGGATCGTGCACCGAGGCTTGAGGGAAACTGGCGCCGAGCCCGTTGTGGGCGGATGGCCCCGTCCCCTATCCTGGCTGAGGGCTGGGCCTGATTGTCCTCTTGTTACTGTCTCTAGCACCTAGCTCAGTACTTGTTGATCCAATAAGTGAGATCTCCTGTGCTAATAACACAGGAGGAGCTAACAGAAAGAACTTGTGTAATTCTGGAGGTGTCTAGTGGCGAGTCCTAACTAGCATTTTTGGTACGAGCAGCCTGCAGCTCAGCGCTGGCAATGGAGCAGGAAGGTAGCCTGTTTTCTTTACCTGATTGTGGGTTATGAAGCATGACTGGATCCTGAGATCCAACATCTGTTGCTTAACTAGACTGCATGTACTGGTCTTGTGAGGCAGAGACCACCTGAGAGTAGTTTTGAGGGAGGGTCACAGAGTAAGGTGGGATACAGATGCTAGGAGGGCCTCTACTCATTGTTATATCTGCAAAACTAAACTTTAAGCTGGCACTTATATTTTTAAGGGCCAGGCTCTGAAACCTGTGTCTTTACCCCTCACCAGAACAGGCACTGAAAGAAGAGGACAAATGGCCAATAAACACGACAGACAATATTCTCAGCCTCATTGGCAATCCTATGAATAAAATAAAACTACAAGAAAAGATTATTTTACATCTACCAGACTGATACAAATTAAGAAGTTGAACAACTTCAAATGCTGACAAGATATAGTGCAACAAAACACTGATGATGGGAGCGAAAATTGGAATATCCATTTTAGAAAACAATTTGGAATTGTCCTAGTAATATAAACATGTTTCTACACTATAACCCAGAAATTCCACTCCTAGAGCAACTCATATATGTGTACCAGGGGATATGTACAGAATGTTCACAGAAGCACTGTTCGTAATAGAAAATACTGACAGTAGCCCAAAGGTCACCAAAGCAGAATGGATTAAAGAAACTGTGCTATATTATATAATGGAATACTATAAAGCATTGCAACAATGTATTGTAGCTATTTGCAGCAATATGGGTGAATCTCAAAAACATTGTCTCAAGAATGTATACTGTATGAATCAATTTATACAGAGTTTAAAAACATACAGAACTAAGCAATATATTATTTACAGATTCAAACGTGAGAAATCTTAAGAAATGCAAGGAAATGACACATAAAATTCAGCATAGTGTTTGCCTTGGAGGTAAGAGGAAAGGGAATGGGTTTATGGAGGGGGACTCCAGGGGTAATAGTAATGATGGGTACACATGTGCTCATTGATTATAGTTCTTTATACTTTATGTATACTTTATGTATTTTAAAGAACTATATGTATACTTTATGTATTTTACAATTTAAAAAATCAACTCAACACTTAATAACTATTTTTAAGCGATTGAAAAATAGAGGAAGAGGGGCCAAAAAGTCAATGCCAAAATCTGAACCAAGACTGAAACAGAAGATAGCTGAGATGCTGGTGACATGGTGTCTGAATCTTCAGAGGTCAGGCTTACCTTGAGAAGGCTGTGCCCTGAGCATCTGGGAGAACTAGAGGAGACTTTATGGCTAGTGGTTGGGACATTGACACAAGCCTTAGAAAAGAGGAGAGAGAGTGCTTTGTCATCCAAGTCTGGAGGAGGCATTCAGAGGATGGGAGGAACCCATTCTCTGAAATGACTTGAAAACTTTATGCCCAGATCTGCACCGCAGCTTGGGTTTATAAGAAGAATATTTCAGGAGGATGTAGAGTGTGCTTTGCAAACTTTCCAGCAGTAGAACACTTTAAAGAAATTGTAGGTAGGACCCCCTCATGTAGAACAGATGAGAGAGTACTATGTTAGGATTCACAGGGACCCATTACCTAAGCTACTTGAGTTGTGCTTTATTTCACAGAGGCATGGCTGGTAGCTTGAGTGGTCCTGGTGACAGAATTAACTAGAGACTGGGAAGCCCTGACAGAACTAAGCTGACAAAGCAGATGCATTGCTCCATGGCCTGTGGACCCAAGGGCCCAGTTGGACCTCAGTTCCTGATGGGTTCTTGGGAGAATTTGAAAACTACCGATGTGAGCTTTTATTCTTCAGTGTGTCTTGATCGTCCTTTGGGGACTTGCTTTATGTTCCCTGGTGGAGGTGATAGTGAAACACGAACAGCAAAGCCTAAATTATGTGCGACCCCCCAGCCCCACCCCGAGTCCCAAATCCTTGACTCTTCAGGGTTAACCAAAGATGTGTGATCACTTAGGAAAGTAACTCTGGCTCAGCATAGCAGAGGCTAGACAATGGTAGACGGACTAAAATGGAGAGGGACCCCTGCAGAGGGGATAATGGCTATGGGAAGTAGAAGAGGAGGACCTGAATCATATGAAAAGAGAGGGCTGGTCATGGTGTCCTTTGACTGAGACCAGCATGGCCTGGGAAAAGCAAAGTAAAAAATGTAAGGAATGTCCCTTAATGGAGAGAGAGAACATTGTGTTGGTGCACAGGAGATAGTGATTTCAGCTCAGTGCTCTAAGCTCAAGATATTTGGTCCCGAGAACTTCATTTACTTACTCTCTATGAGTTACTCAGTCCCTGAATATATAGCTCTGCTTTTTGAACCTTAAATGACACTGAAATTGCAACAATATGATTCTCTCTGCCTATGGAGTGAGGCGGAGAACACACTGGACCCTGCTGATGCCTTCCCAAGTTACTGATTGTTTTAATTCCAAAGCATCTGGGTGCCTTTGTCAGCTCAGCACTTCCTTTCATGACATACCTCAGACAGCTATGACCCCAAATCTCCACTTCCTCTGGAAACTGCTAAACGAAGTGTCCAGATGCCACCTAGTGGAGTCAGCTGTTCTCTGTCAAAGCCATCTCTTAAGCCAATTTGGGCTTAATTAATAATCATTATGAACATCATCATTCCTAACACTTCTCCCTTCTTCTTCGACTCCTTGTTCTCCATCTCTTTATTACTATCCTTTTAGTGGTTTGGGAGAGTACTTCAGGTGGAAGGTGTTAATGCAATGGTTCTCAATCAGGGCTACACATTAGAACAGCGTGGGGTCCTTTAAAAAGTACTGAGGCTTCGTCGCATTCCAGGTCCATGAAATTGGATCTCTTGGGATGGGGCCTGAATATTGATAGTTTTATTTTTGTTGTTTTGAACAGCTTTATTGAAATATAATTAACACTTAATAAACTATTTAAAGTATATTCTTTGATAAGTTATGATGTATGTGTATATCCATGAAATCATCACTGCATTCGAGATAAGGAACATGTCTATCACCTCCAAAAGTTTCCCTCCGTCTCTTTCTAGTTCCTTCCTTTCACCTCTCCTTAACCCTGTCTCCCCACCTCCGCTATCACCAGGCAACTGCTGACCTGCGTTTTGTAATCTGTAACTATAGATTAGTTTACGTTTTCTCGAATTTTATATAAATAGAACCATATTTTGTCTACCAGACAAAAATAATTGTATAGCTCACTCAACTAGCTCACTCAAAATAATATATATATATATATATTTTGAGATTTACTTGTGTTGTTGCATGTGTCACTATTTCAATGAGTTAGATTCCATTGTATGGATATACCACAATTGATGGACATTTGGGTTATTTTCATTTCGGAACTTTTACATATAAAGCTGCTATGAACATTTGCATATAGAACTTTGTGTAGACATACGATTTCATTTCTCTTGGTTAAATATCTAGAAAGGGGATAACTGGATCATGTGGTAGATGTATGTTTAACCTTTTTTTTTTTTTTTTTTTAAATTGGGTTGGTTTAATTCCAGGTGGTAAAGAATTCAGGAAAGAACAAAGAATGAACAACACCC
>NW_006494608.1:8336187-8367522 GCF_000325575.1 Pteropus alecto | reverse complement strand
TTTTTTTTTTTTTAAATTGAGTTGGTTTAATTCCAGGTGGTACAGAATTCAGGACAGAACAAAGAATGAAGAACACATTTTGACATGATTCCGGGTTGGGTTTACTCTGATCTCACAGCTAAAGTTGGAGTGGCTGAGTGAGAAGAACTAAAGAGATGAGCCGCTGCATGATTATTATTGTTATTATTATTTTACAAAAGTTTATTCTTAAATTTACAACAGTCTCCAAGACAACACTTTATTCTAGCTATAGGTGGCAACAGATGTTATGGCAGGAAATCCAGATATTAAAATGGGAATGGAATTAAGAATCACCATTTTCCCAGGCACAAAGAACAGCTCACTTTTTGCCAGATTGCTTAATTCCAACTGTGGCCAAGGGGCCCTTCTCCGCGGCCTTTACTTGTAGTTCCTCAAGTTTCTTCTGCTCCTCTTTTTGCTTCTCCTTAAATGCCTTTTCTTCCTCATCCATCTTCTTGGCCCGTTTCTTTGGCTGTTTCAGAGGCTTCTCCTTGTCACCTTTGTGGCCGGACATGGTGCCTGCAGCCCCTCTGTATGTTTAACTTTTTAAGAAACTGCTGAACTGTTTTCCAAAGTGGCTGCAGCATTTTACATTTCCAATTCGGTGGCTATTAAGAGCTTTCGCAGGCCATCTCAGTGGGCAGCCGGGACGGAGGCCTTGCATTAGGGCCAGCTGTGAGCTGAGGGCCCGGTGCATGTCGGTCAGAAGTCCCTATAGTCTAGAAGCCCCCAGCTTGTACTTGGGAGCATCTCAACCCAGGACACACACTAGAATCTCCTGGGGAGCCTTTTAAAAATTCAAATTTTGCCTCTTCACCACCCAGAGAGTCTGATAGAATTGTTCTAGTGTCAGGGATGCGGTGGTAGGGTGACTGTCTCAGGCATCACAACTTTTTAACAGCTTCCCAGGTGTTCTAGAACACAGAGCGACCAACTCTTCAGGTTTGCCCAGGATCATGGGGAAGGAGAGGGCGTGTCCAGTGCTGTGACACTTTGAAAAATAAAACTGGGAAAGTCCCAGGTCAGCCTAACAACTGGGCATTCTGTTTGTGGACCACTAGCATAAAGAGCTCAGGCTTTGGTGTCGGAAAGACTTACTTGTCAACCTTGAAGTTATAGTGCAGGGTCATTGTGTGTGTTTTGAGGGGGTATGTATAAAAGGGAAAATGTGGGGACATGAGTGGTCACAACAGACTGTGAGCTGATTCCCTCTTTCCATTTTCTGTTTCAGCCAGAGGCAAGTCAAAGATGCCTCAGCTAGGAGTTTTGGTCGCTGTTAAAAAGGAGAGGGAAAAAATATAAAGCTTTCTTTTTTTTCTGAGAAAATATATGATGTTGGAGTGTACTGTAGCAGCATCGAGAGCCAGACTGTCTCACTTTAAAAGCTAGTTTTACCACCGACCATTAATAATTATGTGATCCTGGGCAAAACACCTAAATTCTCTGCCTTGGTTTTTCCATGGGTATAATGAGGATAATATATCTACCTCACAGTGGATGTCTTGAGGACTGAATGAGTTAATATATGTAAAGCACTTAAAAAAATGGTGCCAGGAATGTATTAAGTGCAACATAGTGTTAACTATTATTATCTTAATAGTTTTGTTAAAATGAGAAGCGGGGAATCGTGACTAAATATAGTTCTATAACCTATGTCCACAGGCTGTCCTACTTGGTTTTCTATTGAAAGATTTTTTGGGGGGTTAACATTTTAGTTTTTATGGTGCAGCTTTAAAGGACTCTTGGTTCTGTGTGGCAATGTAGGAGGAACTAAAGTTATATTTAGTAGACATTAAGTTCTCACTTAATGTCATCAATAGGTTCTGAGACTTTAAGCAAAACGATATGTAATGAAAGCAGTTTTACCATAGGCTAATTGTTATAACCAAGAGTTAAGTCCTATGGCATCTCATCAATGATATAACAAAACAATATTGAATGAAACGGTGTTATTTGAGGACCCGCTGTACATTTAATGTTCTTGTGCAAATCATAAGGGAGACATAAGTTTGGAACTTGATAATTTTATTTTCACCAAGTTGTTTTACTGATGAACTGCATTTTAAGAATTCTTTTTAAAAACAGAACACAGTCTAGTAGTGACACCATATTTGTCTTGGTGTTAGGTGGGGCTAACACAGGAGTCTGTTTTAGCTTTGCATCTGTGATTTAACAAGTACACAGGGTTCTGTGGAGCTCAAGTCTCAAAACTTACATCTCAGTCTTTCTGAAATGTTAGCATTCAGTTATCTAGATAGTGCCAGACCTGCTGAGAAGCAGTGTCCAGCTATTCTTCATTCTTCATTGACCTAAAAGAGGCAAAAATGCTAAAAATATTTTTAAACACTAATTTAAATCTATTTTACAAAACACAGAAGTAGGAAATATAAAGAGAGTGGCCACAGTACAAAGGATGGCGGAAGATGGGGATAATGGATCTGGTGCTATAGTACCCCATGTATGGTACTTCATTAATTTTTTTTTAAATTTTGAAATAGCTTAAGACTCAAAAGTAGTTGCAAAATAGTACAAAGGGTACCCTTCCTAAGCCTCCTTCCAACAATAATATTTTATATAACCATGTACCATAGTCATTGTCAGACTAGGAAATCAACTGATACAATACTACTAACTTAGCTGGACTCAGTTTAGATGATGCCAGTTTGGTTGGCAACATCCAAAACATCATAGTTGGGAGCCAGTCGAACACAGGCCATCTTCATCAGGCCTGATCAGGGCATTGACTTTGGCCATGTCAGTGTCCTAGAGCTTCTTCACAGCCTGTTTGACCTGGTGCTCATTGGCCTTAACAACCACAATGAACACAAGTGTATTGATGTCTTCTGTCTTCTTTGTGGCTGACTCTGTTGGTAGTAGGGGGAACTTGATGATGGCATAGTGGTCAAGCTTGTGTCTCTGAGGGGGCGTTCTTCTGAGGATGTTTGGGTGCCTTTGGAGCCGCAGTGTCTTGGGCTGTCAGAAGGTGGAAGACATGTGTATCTTCTTTTTTTTCCTGTGACTGTGGATGCCTTTCAGTACCACTTTCTTTGCCTTCAAAGCCTTGGCTTTGGCTTTGGGAGCAGCCAGCGCTTCCTGCTTTGCTTTCTGCGCTATCTTTGTGGAAAAAGGGATAGAGACTTTTTTTTTCTGTTCTGTTTCATTTTTGAGGCTACTTTCATATTTCAGAATATTATAAGCTGAGCTTAAAATTTGGCTCCCATTGCATTAATAGGTCCGTTTAAGCTTTGATCAGGTCCACCAAATTGAAGCCGAGAACAAAATTTGTGAACGACATTATTTGAGCTTTCTAAATGTTTCGTATGCAGGATGACCTCAGATGATCTCCTGTTACACAGTTTATACAGGGAGTTAAGACCCTTCCCCAAAGGCTTTCCCACTTACTAGACATGTAATCTTGATCGAATTACTTGAATTGTCTAAATTTTGCTTTTCTCATTTGTAAAATGAGGGTAATAATCTTACCTACTTTATAGAGTTATTGCAAAGATTAAATTAGAAAAGCTCTGAAACACATAATCAATAATGTTATTGGTTTATTATTACTGTTACTGCTACAACTACTGCCATCACCACCATCACCACCAGTACCACTGCTACCACCACCAGGGGAATCCCTGTCCTTTTAGCCACTTTCTTGATATTAGAGCAGTACAGGTATAGCTTAGAGCTGGAAGGCTACTCTGGGTGCAGCCAGAGGTCTTTACTCTCCTGGTGGTTGGCAGATGGCAGGTCCAAGTGTATGGTCTCTCATGGTTGGGATGGCGGCCAGGTGCATACAATCTGGTTTTCCCTGGCTGAAACTGAGAATACAGTTTCTAGAATACTACTACCATTGATATCAGACTTCCAGGGCATTGTGAGATCTGTGGGTTTTGTGAATTGTCCTGCAACCTAGTCACCCTTGATATTACTTTTAAATGGAAGGATGTATTAGGCTCCAAATGAAACATTTGCAGCATAGCCCATGGAGTGTGGATTTCTTATACAAGAAAGATAATTGCTTGTATATTATTTTTGAAATTAAGATACCTACTTTGCCCAATGCTTTTTTCCAAGCAGAAATGAGTTTAAAAGAAAAATAAAAATTGGCAAAAAAATTGTTTGAATGTTGGTCATTTCCAAGTGATAGTAAAATTCTTTTTGTTGGCCTTTCTAGTGTATTAAATTATTTCAGATAGTTTAGTGTGAATTAACATAGTATTGCGGGTCATAAGCACATCTGTTATATTAGCTGGAATCAGAATGTGCTGGAGCTGGCTTGACTAGGCTCATAGTGTCAATCATACACCTCTCTTCCCACTGTGGGTTCAGCAAGGTCATGCTGGTAGCTTGAAGTCAGACATAATAGGCACATTAAAATCACAGAAATCAGAGAATGCTTCCCCTCTCACCTGAAATCTGAATGTTCCACATTTATCCACATACTAGTGACTCCATTTTTTAATTTAGCAAACATTTATTGTATGCCAACTGTATGCCCACCACTATTTTAGGAACCATATAGCACTGAACAAGACAACCCTTTGGAACTTCAAAGGAATTCATAAAAATAAATTTGAAGTCCAAGGAAACATGAACTATACTTGGTTTTGAATGAAAAAGCTCCCAAATGTCAATGTAACCCATTTTGTAATCCACACCAAGCTTTACCAGCATGAACTCTCTGCTGGGTAAGTCCCCCTGTGAAGGAGGATTGCTTTTGAAGCCATTCCTGGCATTCCATTTTTAACTACCTCCAAGAAAGTAGATTCCCTAACCGTTCACTGTAATGAGTTACATTTGATCACATTCAGTTTTTCTGTGGTCCTGTATCCAGGCCTTTAAGCTGCTATGCCCAAAGCCAAACATTGTACTGTGCTCTGGTAAACGCTAATGTGAGCTCATCTAGTGACTCCCATGTATTTCATTGTTATTTAGGCATACCGATATTATACTCTAATTTAAAAAATTTCAAAACAGCATGATCTTGCAACAAATTAATATTCTACAGTTTATGATGAAAGAGACAATCTTGTGCCTCATGCCACTCTCCCACCCCAAGGTGAATTTCACTGCCTGGTCTGGTATCATTGAATCTAGAATCTAAGTGTCCCATTCAATTTTTCCAAAAAATAACCCTTCAGTTCCTTGCTGACGGAGAGGTGGTGGGAATAGCCACTTGGCTGCATGTGGGAGGTGAAGAGATCTCTGACGGGTCCAACAACTTCGTGTGAGACTTTCCAATCCCTTTCCCTATTTTCAACCCATGGCTGCACCCACTCCTTTGCCTTGGGGAGAAAATGGGCTTCTCATTAGTATTCTCTTCAAATCACTTTGTAACTTCCTTCTTTCTGCTAAGACAATTCCACTCCAAGTCTGCCATTTACCTTTTGCATCTGTGTGTAAATTTTTAAATTTCAAAGTGCACAGTGAAATGAATGAATTTTAAGTATACACTTGATAAATATTTTATCAATGATTATATTCATTTAATAAGCTCCCAGGTCAAGATATAGAACATTTCCAGCACCAGTAATCTCCCCTGGGTTCCCCAAAGGTAACAGCTATTTTATAAATCCATCTGTTGATATTCATGGCTTTAATTCACCAAGGTTACTTTGAATGCCAATTCATTAATTAAAATGTTGAACAATGCTGGGCTCAGCATGGACCTGGTGGGAACATCCTCCAAGTGTTTGAAGGTGAGCGCAGGCCCCCAAAACACCCACTCTGGTTATGTCCTCTAGCAGAGAAGTTCAGTCCTCTACTTAATGCTGTGCGTCTAATCCATATCAAAATTTTCTCAGTTTATTGAATTGGACAGAACCAAAAGAATTGTAAAAATTGCAAACGAAAATAAAACATGCACCTGATTCTTAAAAAAAAACCAAAACACCCTTGAGTCATGTTTTTCCTCCCCATTTTCTTCACTTCTATAGGGCTCTGCCTTTGCTCTATTCTAATAATGTGCCAGAATTGTTACCTTCTCGCTGCCAGTCCCCAACCTTGTGTCTAGATTATTCAGAAACATGGGAGAGATTTTGGGTGGATGACGGAGGGGATTAGTGATAAGACTGGCTAGGAAATCAGATAGGGAAGTGAAGTGAATCGAGAAAAGATGAAAATCCTAATGCAGACTGCACAAGTGCCTGTTTTAATAGCAGCTTCCATAATACTTGACTTAGGTTACAGAGGAAGCAAAAGCTTTTGGGATAGTAATATTTGCTTTAATTAAAAATTTACTGAAATATTTGAAAGCGAAAGAAGAAACCCAGGAAATTTCCAAAATTTCTTAAATTGAGAGAACCTTTTCAGTGCTAATGACCTTAGGTCAGATTTGTGTTTCGAGTTGTCGCCATAAATGCAATATGTCTAAGTTGTCGGCAGGCTTCACACAGCGGTTCTGCAGTGACTCAGACTTGTGTGGGACTAATTTGTTTTTGAGGCATTCAGCTTTTTGCACCTTGGTTATTTATTTTTCTAGATGGATGGCTTATAAAGATGTAATGAATAGGAAGTAGACTTATTGAAATACATGTCTGGGAACTTTGCTCAGAAACATGGATACATAAAATCTGCTGCTCTGGAAGAGCCAAGCCAGATCGGAAAGCAAGGAATAATCCATTAAGCAAGTCATTCTTGCCTAATAGGAAGAATAAAAAAGGAGAAAAATAGTTAAGTGTAGTAAAATGAATTCCAGAGACCTGAGTAAACCAACTAGGAGGAACGTAGACTTTTCAAATACCTTCGTGGAAATATCTACAGTGGCTTAGGAAGAAAATCTGTAGGAGTTTATTCCTACTGGAGGCAGTGAGTTACAACAGAAAGAGCACTAGACTGAAAGAACAGGCTTGCCCATCAGCCAGCTGTGTGGTCTTTGTACCTCATTTGACCTCTCTGTTTCAGTTTCTTCACATGTAGAAGAGAGTCTTTAAGATTACTTTTTGTTTTCATATTGATTCTCCTAGCCTATGACTAATTTTGAAGATGCCTTTTCAGAATTTTAAGTTTGGAAAACACAGAATGTATAGGTTTCTTTTAAAATGGAATTAGAAGTCACTCAGGATAGTGCAGTGAAGCCAGTCATGGACAAAGCTCAGAACCAACGGATAAATGACAACTGTGTTGTTAGAAGCACCACACTGACTTTTTATGACTTTGAATACTCCAGTTGTACAAACATTTATTTGTAATATGCTTACTCTGTGCCAAGCTACAAATCTGCTTCCTCTGGTTTTCTCTTCTGCACAATAGTAAAAATATTCACTTGGGCCTGAGGTAAAATGATAAGAAATTTGCCTTAGTTCGCCCAAAATCCTTGGCTCCAAATGGACTTATCTATTCATGGTGTGTTCACACCACACCCCAAGACTGTCTCTTCTATACCAAGACCTTCCTTTGATCATGAATCTCAAAATGTGCTCAACATGATGTGGCAATCCAGTTTCATTAGTAACCGATTCTTTCTTTATTCTTCTCAAACTTCTCCCCATGGTCTCATGCACACTCAACTTGCTCCATGTCACTGATGGAAGCCGTCAGGTGGGAATTCCCGCATCTCCCCAACAGCGAATTGACAAGCTGACTTCACCCCCATTTTCCTGGAGGAAGTAGCCCTCTTCCTACTGTTAAATTAATTAAACAAGGAGGCCATCAGATTCAGGTGGCTCTAATACCCTGGTGGTCTATACAAGCAAACCAAAATCTAAGCCTATAAATGCCTCGAGATTATGAAATCCAAGTCCTAGAGACAACCATCACAAACAGCCAACCAGGCTTTAAGCTACAGCCAATTAAGAATTTCTTACTTTGCTTTTGCCTTTTTTCTATGAAAGTCTCTTACTGAGCTCTTGTCAGTGGAGTGCTCCTAATGACTTCTGGTTTAGTGCTGCCTAATTGGAATCCATTTTTGCTCAGATAAACTCTTAAAATTTTTAATATGCCTCATTTTATCTTTTAACACTACAAAGGCCAGTACTCCCTCATGTGTTTGAGTTTACTTCTCCCTTGCCTTCTCAAGGACTTCTCTCTTTGAGGAACTTGTTCTTTCTCCTGCTTCTTCAACCTTTCATTCCTCTGTTGTCCCACTGGTCTCACCAGCTCCCCTACAATCTCACCAGCATGTGAATTGTAATCTGCTCTCTTCTCCCTTGAAAGACAAAATACACAACAACAATAACAAAACCAACATTCAAACACTCCCTCGTGTCTTTTAACATCCTTAAGATTTGTCTACACAACTGAATTTTCTTCAGACCATTCCAGTCTGGTCTTGGCCCCTACCATCCCATCACACATGATTTTCTAAGGTCACTGTAGGTTAAATGGTAACCCCTCAAAAATATGTCCAAGTCCTAATCCTTAGACCTGTGTGAACATATTTGAAAAAAAAAAATGTATTTAAATTAAGGATCTTGAGATCATCCAGGATTTAGGGTGGGCCCTAAGGTCAACAACAGATGTCCTCATAAGAGAAAGGCATGGGAGATTTGAGACACAGGAGAAACACAGGGGAGAAGGCCATGTGAAGATGGAGGCAGAGATGAGAGAGATAGGTCTGTAAGCCAAGGAATGCTAGGGGCTGCGAGCAGTCACCAAAAACTGGAAGGGCGAGGAAAGATTTTCATTTGGAGCCTTTGGAGGGAATGAGGCCCTGCTTGATTTTGAACTTCTAGTCTCTGGAACTCTAAGAGAATAAATTTGTTTTAAGCAACCAAGATGTGATAATTTGTTATGGCAGCCCTCAGGAAAAATAAGTCACCAATGACCTCCATATTGCAAAACCCCAGACACATAGCATCTTTATCTTCCATTTTGCCGCGGTATTTGACTCAGTTGGCTGTTCCTTCATTGAAACACCTTACAGCCCTGGCTTCTAGGGAACCACTTCCTGTTGAGTTCTTTCTCCTCTTTGTGAATGCTTCATCTTGGGGGGCTTTGCTAGCTTTCTGCTACCCACTAACCTCTAAATGTCTGCTTTTTTGCCTCTACATTCTCTCAAGTGATCACATCTATACCTGTGACTCTAAATATCATCCATATACTAATGATTCCCAAATTGATGCCTCCGATGTAGACAGGCTGATAGCTTCTATCATGTGTATACCATACCTTCTTGACATAGATGTTTCATAGTAGTCTCATGCATGAACAAATACATGCACAAACAGAACTTCTGATCTTCACAAACATTCCTCCCACCCACCCCTAAAAAACCTGTTTTTCTTCTGGTTTTCCACATCTGAAGAAATGGCACCTTCACCCAACACAATTGCTCTACCAGAAACCCAGAAATCATTCTTTCTCTTACTCTTGCATTCAATTCCTAAGCAAGTCTTGTTAACTTAATATGTAAAATATACCTTGAATCTATTCACTTCTCTTTATATCTAGTGTCATCATCCTGGGACCACACCAACATTATGTCTCGCCTGGTCTCTTGCAATAGCTTCAAACTGATTCTTCAAACAGCAGCTAGTGATCTTTTAAGAGATCATGTCATGTCCTGACTTAAAGCCCTTCAAAGAATCTCCACTGAATTATGCACAAGATCTAAACTCTAAGAGCCTCATGTGATCTGGTCCCTGTTTCCTGCCCATCTCTCTCCCCCTGCTTCATTTACAGTTGATCTTCCTTAGGCTCCAGGAACTTACCAAGCTTTTCCCACCACCTTAGATCATCTCTGCCTGGGATTCTCTCCCCACCCGGTGCCTTCAGCTCACTTCCTCAGAGAAAACCCCCTGACAGCACTCCCTTTACTCACTTTATGTCAGTTTCTCCTATTTCCTCTCTCATACAACTCAGTTCTTTCCAGCATCGCATTCACCACAATCTGTAATTACACACTTGATCGTGTGTTCATTTATTTACTGTCTCCCTCAAGTGGGTTGCTTTCAGAAAGCAGCTGGGAGTGTGTCTGTTTCTCATCACTAAGCACAGAGTGCCTAGCTCAGGGGCAGCCACAGCCAGGATGCTCCACAAATATCTGTTGAATGAGTTCACTCTCTTCTCTGTGCCTCAAATGTGTGTGCTAGCAGGAAGGCTCATCTGGTTAGACCATTTTCACCCAAAAGGGGGGAAAAAATAACAAAAGATCTAAATTTTATGGAAACCCGAAGACTTTGTTTTACAAACATATAAATTATTTTATTTACAAAGCCATGTTACAAAAAAAAAAAAAAAAAAAAAAAGTACAATCACTCACGGGAGAATGTCTCCAGGCCTGGTGTTGAACCATGGCAGTATCAATAGATACATGTTTGTTCTTTCCTTTTTAAAACTGTAAGCCATAGAATTTACTATTTACACCTACTTTAGACATTTATTCTGCTTACAATATCACAGGCATGGAATGAATTATATCTGATAGTACTAATACATAAAGGTATGGGACAAATAAGGAAAATACTTAGTGTTACAAAATATGGATCGTAGAAAAGAAACCCACTCCACAAGTGTGGCATTTGTTTAGAATGTTTGGACATGCTTTCTTCAAAAGTCTTCTGGAAAAGGTTCTAAAATCGGTAGTAGGAAAGGACAAATGAGCAGGTGCAAATTCTTGTCTGTGCAATAACAGTTATTTAATATACCCCATGACTGACCAACTACGTAAAACCCACAGAGTTTTGTTAAAGTGCCATGGGCAGACAGCATAACAAAATAGAAGGTGTAAATAGAAAATTTCTTTTTTTCCTTTTTTTAAAACAAGAGTTCACTGAGAATCAGCAATAATAGAATATGCTGTATAAACTATTCTCTACAAAGGTTGATCGGCGTTATTTACAATTGGTACATTGATACAAAAGAAGGCATACAAGTTATCCAAGTCGCTTTGTTTTTATGGCTGACAGGTCTATGCATTGCGTTATGCTTAACAACCAGAGCTTTCGAGCCTCCGTGGCTGGCGACAAGTCACGAGATCTTCAGGCAAATGGGGGTGTGTGCAGTCAAGGGGCTGGGAGAGAGGGCTGAGTGGGGTGGGCTTTAGTTCCCCCCAAATTTTACCTTAATAGTGCTTTATAGGTGGGTCCAGTTGAACTCCATTAAAACAAACCCAAAGAAAACCTTTTATTTGCATTTTTCAAGCTGAGTTTTAAATACATTATAAAGTAAACCTGCGGTTGATTGTGAAGGAAGAAATACCGTGGGTTTTCCCTTTTTGCTCAGTTTTCCGGAAATGTCCTCACCTTGGTCAGGGTCAGTCTTTTACCAAGTCAGCAGCATTCGGTGGGGAGCCTCTTTATTCCAGATTGCAATTCAAGATGTAGAGAGCTAAAATATTTAAACCTATTATTGAATTGCTTTTCTAGTCCCTGTCGAGACATTATTTCTCAGAAGCAGCCACTTAATCTCTCAACCTTTGTTTTCCCTCTTTGAATGTAAGAGTTTATAAATCAGAGGGTTATTTTGTTGCCGAGATTTTTTTTGTTTTGTTTTGTTTTTACTCCTGGAAGTTTTACAACTCAAAATAAATTATAAAAAAACAGACTTCTAAAACCGAACAAGACAAAAATTGTGCAAAAATAACAAAGATATGTACATACTTTTCAGTCTGAAGAAATGTACAATAAAAACATAATTCAAAGAACATTTTAAAAATATAAACATTGCTTAAACTTTCCTAAGTTTCATATTGTTTCTGAAACTATTCTGGTCAGTTAGCTCTGTAATATAGTAAAACATAAATATTACAAAATTAACACTATAAAAATTTACTTTAAGAATATCTTCTAAACTTTTTTCAAAGGGTCTAACCTTGTTTATAATTTCTTAAACATTTATAAGTCTTAAAATCTGCCTTAACCTTTTTTTTAAAAAAAGAAAAAGTAACATAATCTTCCCTTCAATTTGCAGTCTCTTTTTCCCAAGACGTAAATAAACCAGCATATAAGTGCACTTTTAACACTGTAGAAATAAAAATGAAATCATCTGAACTAATGTCCTAGTACCTAATATCAACTCATGATTTTTTAAAAAATCTTTATTTTATATTAAAAAACTTTAGTAATCCTATAAGAAACACTGTCAGTGCAATTCCATTGATGCAAATCACTCCGTTTGCCTCCCGTCTTTGTAAAATGCAATTGTGTGGTGAAAACTTAACAGTAGTCTGATCTTTGGGAAGGGGGGATGGGAAAGAAAAGGAAACAGAGTAGGGGTGAGGGTTTGTGCCCAGTTGCAAAACTGGCATTCATTTCTGATTTAGGGATGAAGCAAAACCTCCTACTATCCATGCCATTATATTATTTGCAGAGTTTCATGAACAGCACAGAACATGTCCTCTATATTGTGAGTTCTTTTCCTATGATACCTGATTAGAGCTTATGGCATTGCTGTTCTTTCAAAACTCCAGTGTGAACGGTTTCATAGCTGCAGGGCTCCAGCCTCTCTCTTCCCAATGGCTCTTCTTCACTAGGTGGTGGCTATGCCTTCCTACGCCTTGGAGTGGTTCTGTCTGAGTTGGGGCCTCTGATAACCCACACATGCTAATCTAAGGGCATGCTGACTCACAGGGCCCTGTGGAGGTAGTGGGGCCATGCCAGTATTTATCCTCATCAGGGCTTTGATACTTAACCCTCCGTAGAAGCTTTCCCCCCAGATCCTTCCTTCCTGTCCTACCTGTTCCCTTGCCTACTAGCCCTTGAGGGCAGTTTGAGAACTTCCACAGCTGTGGACATTATGCCTCTGAGTAGCTTCCTAGGGTCACGTGCCTTTTCCCCTGGAATGCTTCCCTTTCTGGCTTGCCTAGCTTTGGGCCCTTGTACACAGTGCCCAGGAAGGTAATTTACAGCATGGATTCCTAACAAGCTCAGAGACCACAGTCACCTGCATCTTTTGAAGGATCTTCCCCTATACCTGTGCTCTGCTTCCTGCCATCTCCCAGGCCCATTCCAGACCTGACCCAGTATATTTTTTCTGAGATGCACAACAGGACAGTGGTATTGTGGCAACTACACCATTAAAAGGTGGATCTTCTCAATTTCACCCATAGCATCTGGTTCCCGCTGTGCTGGTGCATCACAGAAACCTGACAAGTGCCCTTGGCTCAGCCTCCTGCCTCTGCCCTCAGCTCCCCAGCAAGCCCCTCCCCCAGCACACTGTCCAGAGGGGAGCTTGGGGACCCAGTGAGTGGTAGGTAGGAGGGGATGGGAAGGATGGGTAGGAGAGGACAAGGAAAGGAGCACTGTAGGTGCTAAAGTTCAAAGGTTTCCGATGATGCCCACCAGGAACTAAAACCCTGCACTATCTGCTCTCATGGCTGGAGCAAAATGATGGTGTCAGTAGTGGAATCAGAGGCTGGAGGAGTGACCCCACTCTTGGAAGAATGCGTACATGTGGCAAACGAAAGACAACGGAAACAAAACACTGGTATTGTTTTCTGTAAATCTCAAATTCACGTTCTTTTGCCTTTTTCTTTTTCTCCAAAACTAAAAATTGGTCATTAAAAAAAGAGGAAGAAAGGCCAGAGCCACAGTCAGGGCCCAGGAAATGGACTCCCCCACTGCCCACTTCCCTCTCTCCTTCCCCAGTTCCCCGTGGCCTCCTGGGGTGGGAGCCGGTGGCCAGGAATTGGTTTGGAAGTGGCTTCACAGTCTTGTTATGGAAGAGTCCTTATCCTGCCCATTCTGTTTGTGGTCTTCTAGGAAAGGAAAAAAGAAAAGCTTGTTTCAAAACCATATATTTGGGATTACCACAAGGATTTGAGAATGGAGACTCAGTTTTCCCATCTATATTAAAAACGATACCATCCCACCTCCTGCATTTGGGAAAAGGCAGCCATAATAAACAAATGAGGGGATGGCTGTAAAGGACACCATAAATGTAGGGTAGTCACAAAGATCTGAGGATATAAAGATTGTTTCCCTATAATCTTCACCTATACTCTACCCAAAATTTGTGAGGGAAACCCCGAAGGCCAAAACGCTGACTAATACATCGCCATTTGTTATCTACAAAGCCTACAGCACATCTAAGACAGCACAATGCAGCCATATTTGTATTTTTTCAATCATGTATAACTTGCACAACCACACCCTCTACTTTCCCTGGCTTCCCCTGGATGCTCTTACACTCCATTGGAGAATATCACTGACTATTCTCACACCTCAAGTTTATAAAAATCTACCCTGAATATTCCCACCATAAAACCACATCCTGAATGGTAGCTAGAGCTCCCCAGAGACCTTGAGAAAGCACTGGCTGCTATCTGCCATGAGCAAGGCCCTTTACTTAACATCATCTTATTGAATTTTTACAACCACCTTAGGAAGCAGGCATCAATTTTGCCATTTAACAGAAGAAAAAAATTAGAATCAGAGAAGTAATCAGCCTAATATAACACAGTTGCTAATAACAGCTAATACTGTGTGTTTATGTGTCAGGCATTTTCTAGAAGCTTTTAGTGAATAAATTAATCCCCACAAAAGTCATATAAAGGGGGCCATTATGTTCCTCACCCTATGGGTGAGGAAACTGAAACACAGAGAAGTTAAGTAATTTGCCCAAGGGCACACAGCTAATAAATAGAAGGCCTAGTTTTAGAAGCCAGGCTGCCATGCTCTTACCTGGAACTTTTGAACCAGAGTCTGGCCTCAATGCTCATTCTTTCCAACCTGCTGATGACCCTATGTACTTTTGTCCCCCTAGTAACTTACTTACCTGTCGGCTGTGTCCTGGGCTGGATATAGTTGAAGGACTGGACTGTGACAAAGCTAGGCTGCTATTTTTCCCAACCTGAAAGACACCAGTGAAGCCCTACTCAGATACATGAGCCAGCTTGGGAAAGAGCCGCAGTTACCACGCGTTGCTAGGGGAAAGGAGAAGGGGTGCATGATAACGTACTCATTCTCCTCGCGTCGATGTGGAACTTGTGTTTCCATCTTAAATGGCAGAGAAAATGAAAATGTTTCAGGGGGTGCCTTGATGATGCCCCTCTCATCCCAGAGAGAAAATGCAGTGGAGGGGAACTCTTAATCCCACTTCCCAGATGTAGAGACTGAGAGCTTCAGGGATGAGGACAAAGGCATCTGGCCAAAGGCCTGGTCCCTCCTTGGAGTGTTTAACTCAGTAGAGGCCCAGCTTTCCCCACTGTGGCCAAAGGGTTACACAGACTCATGTACCTCTGACCTCAGGCCCAGACTCCCTTGGCGATAAAAGCTTGGGTCTTTTTCGGGGTCAGTTTTTCTGGCCAGAAGACACAGTGCACACCTTACTGTTCTTGAGAAAAATAGCAAGATGAGCTTCACCTTCAAGTGGGAGCTTGAGCTGGGCATATGGGTGTGGCTGTCGGGCTCTTTTCTTTCCCGTGGGACAGTCCTTGGCAAATGTTGGACTGGATCCTCAGGTGCTTACTATTCCCACCAGCAGGCCTTTGGCCTATAAAGAGCTGGTCCTCTACAGCAGTAATCCCCAAACTTTTTGGCTCCAGGGACTGGTGCTCCTATGAGAATCTAATGCCTGATGATCTGAGGTGGAGCTGAGGTGGTGGTGCTAGGACTGGGGAGCAGCTGCAAATCTAGATGAAACTTTGCTGGTTTGCCTGCCACTCACCTCCTGCTGTGTGGTCTGGTTCCTAACAAGCCACTGACAGGTACCAGTCTGCAGCCCGGGGATTGGGAACCCTTGCTTTACAGTAACTTGACTTTGCATAAAGACATTTGCCTTACATTCACAGTCTTGTTTTTTAATACCGCTGTGGCAAATTCTGGCCTTATACCTACCAGATATAATTAAATAGATCCCCAACTGGTTCCCAAGGCACATGTTTATCTTGAATTTCTAAACTTCATACCATGCCTCTCCCAATCTCCTATGAGAATCAACACAGATGCCAAAGGTCTTTCCTCTGGGAAATCACCAGTGGTGACCCTGAACAAAGCCTTTTCTTAATGGCCTGGTGATGAGCACCCGGCTTTCACCTGCATTAGGGAACCAGTGCTGGCTAGATCAAAGGCAGGTGTTAAATTCATCAGCTTTTTTGATTTCTCTCCTGATGAGAACTTGCTGGTAGAGGCTTGTCTGCTCCTTTCGCCACTGGTATTGACTGATTCATAATGTTTACTAAACATTTCATATGGTCCTGCAGATCAAGAGTCAGCAGAGCGACATTTACTTAATATAGAGGCATTCCATTAAAAAGAGGCACGGGGGTTAAGAGCCCAGATTCAAGAGCCAAATTGCCTGGGCTTAAGTCCCAGAGTTACTGTTTACTTGCTGTGTGATTTTGGGCACATTGCTTAACTTTCCGGTGCCTTGGCTTACTCATCTATAAAATGGGTTATAATAGGCAATGATTAAATGAGGGAATATATCTTAAGTACTTGGAGCAGAGTCCACCCCATAAGTGTTAGCTACTAGAACTTTGTCTAAAATGGGTGATGCTACAGCCTTGCTGTTCTGGGTGTGGCCTGCAAACCAGCGCAGTGCCACTGCCTGGAAGCCTGTTAGAAATGCAGACTTGGGTCTATGGCCATGCTACCCTGAACAAGCCCAATCCCTTCTGATCTCAGAAGCTAAGCAGGGTTGGGCCTGGTTAGCACTTGGATGGGAGATCACCTAGTTAGACCAGGTGCTGTAGGCATAGAAAATAAAAATATAAAGGACTGTAAGTTGACAAGGTCCTTGCAATCTGTGAGGTCAACCAAGGGTTGCCTCGCCTAAAAAAAAAAAAAAATGCAGACTCTCAGGCCCCACCCCAGACCTGCTGGGCCCCCTCCCCTTGCACCCCTGGAACGAGGGAGTCAGAAGGGCAGCACATCTGCTGCAGCTGCAGACATGTGCGAGTGCCCTGGGCTCTAGTGAGAGGAACTACGGCTCCCCCTCTCTGTTTGGCCTCAGTTGCAGCTTGTCTGGCCCTTGGGATCTAAAGTTGCTTTTTTTCAAGTGTTTGTGATTTGTGAATCCCCCTCAAGATGTTCTCTTCGTGAGGTTTTAACAAGTCCTATATAAAGATGACACAAAACAAAAAAACCATCTTTTTAACAACTGCCTCTCATCTCTCCAAAATCCTCATCCCCAGATGGGGATGGCTTAGGGTCCGGCCTACTAAATCCTGTGGTTGTAAACCCGGAGCCGCTGCTAGTCTGTGCGTGCTGCCCTGGCACCCGTAAGGCCCTTGCGCAGGCCTGCGGACATGGTCCTTCCACCAGACTCGGCCCTTCCCGGATTCTGCTTTCTGTGTTCAAATGGCACTAGAGTCCGGTGGGGGTGGGGGGTGGGACTTTTCTAAGTAGCTTCCCCAGCCTGAGGAGAAAGGCTAGACTTGAGGATGTGAACAGAGCTCAAGGGAAAAAAGCACGGATTCTTCTTGGACCACGCCACATTTCCCCAGCTTTCCTCACAATATACCCTCCTATTTGTACCATGGCATCAAATACTTCTGTGCCAGTAGGTGAGTTGCAGTTTTACTTTAGGAAAAAAAGTTGTATGAGGAGGAGGTGGGGGTCGAGGGAGCCAGGTAAAGTGAGAACAGTCACCTGGGAGCAGGGAACACAAGCTACCCACTCCCAGGTAGGACCCTGGGTCATCATATAACCTGCCTGGGCCTCAGGTCTTCCTAAGGGGACTTCAATAGATCAGAAAAAAACTTCTTGGCAACAAAACTCTTTAAAATAAAATCGTCTTCACCTTAAGATATAAAAAAGAAGTGGAGTGGGGTAACTCAGAATCTCTCTGTGCCTCAGTTTCCTCATCTGTAAAGTGGTAATAACAACTGCACCAACTGCACTGGGTTGTTGTGAAGATTAAATGACATAATATTTGTATAGTGCTTAAAACAGCACCTAGTGCATAGGGAGAGCTGTAGAAAGTATTTGTTAAATAAGCTGCTCTCTGAGCAGAGGGGGACAATTGCCTACGAGGAAAACGAGGCAAGAAGTCACACTTGTGTTTCCTGTCTGAGCCACCTGGCTAAGCAGGGGTATTGCCCAGCTCCCCCTGCCCCACCCGGTAGAGAAGGCAGTGCCAGGAGGCCCCTGGAAGGACGGGTCCCTTACCTGCCGAGAGGAGGCGCTGTTTACAGGATCGGGCACCGGTGCGAGAAGGCTGGGCGGGTTCTTTTTGTGAACGCTGTTCATACCAGGCATTTTAGTGATTTTACAGGCTTTGCTACTAGAACTCGAGTTCTTACGCTTTTTTCCTTCTGATTTGTCAAAAGAGAGGGGCAGAGAAGACACGGCATTGTGTGAGGCCAGAGAGAGGTCCCCTGCAAGTGAGGGCACCGAGAGGGGACAGGAGTCACTGCTGCTGCCCACCGAGCCCACGTGTCTCCCTATGTCCGCGGGGCCGCCGGGCAGCGAGGTCCGTCCTGAGGGCTCCAGTTTGGCACTGAGTGGGCTCACCCCATTGTTTGAGTTGTGCACAGACAGACTGTTATAGGGAGGGCCCGCCTGATAGGAGTTCAAAGCTGAACTGGCATTCAAAACACAGTTCTTTTTGTGGGGTCCTGATAATGGAGACGATAGGGATGTCTGGAAGGAGAATGAGGAGGAGGAAGTCGAGGACTGCGACTTCCTTTTTTTGTTACTTGGAGACTCGTCGCTACGGGCTGACAGGTCTTTGACTTTTGAGGATTTGCTGGTTTTGGTTTTGGATGGCTTGTGGGATGGGGAAGGGATGACAGCTGGTATCGGGGACACAGCGGATGGGGCCTTGAAGGTTGAGTCCATGATGCTGAGGGTTGCAGCCACATGAGGGAAAGCTGTGGTGTGTGACATGAGGGCACTTGGGTCCGGCGATGCCACAAAAGCTGCATTTGAGAGCATGGCTGATGTCATTATGTAAGAAGAGGTGAGTCTCGAGCTGATGGGAGCTGAAGGAAGATACACAGCACTGGGGTTGCTGAAAGGCTGTAAAACGGATGCTGGAACAGGGGTGGTGATGTGGGCTGCTGGCGAGGGCATGGGGCTATCTGCCGCAGGAGGGATCTTCCTAAACATGAAAAAAGAGCGAAAGAGAAACAGTGAGAAACGGGCTTGGCATCGCTCCAGAGGCTCGATGAAGTGTGAGCATCAAGGCTACAGAGAAAACCCCAGTAGTACCAGACTATGGAAAATGAAGACTGGAAGGATGGCAAAATCTGAATTATGGCCCTTCCCTATGGCTCCTCCCATCGCAATATCCAGCACCTATTTTAAATCACTTTCAGGTTTTCAGATCCTTTTCTCCATGCTTGGCTACTGGATAATGGCTGATTTGGGTTCATGAATAAAAGGTGAATGTTATTTAGAATATAAATTTCCCCAGCAGTATTTCCCTCTTTTTTTTTTTTGGCAGTCATGAAGGTGGTTTTTAATGAGAAGTGGTCATTTCACATTTAGGTCCTGGCTTGAAGTAAAAAGTATGAGGACAGGGCTTTGTGACCTGTGCACATGGGCGAGTATCCCCCTGCCGTCTCTGCCCACTGCCTGTCAGGGCTTCCCAGCCCTCTCCTGCGCCCTGCCTCCCCACCCTGCTCTTGGCTTAAGGCAGGATGGGAAACACCCCTCTCTCCTCACAGGCCAGCCTCCTCCTGCATTTCCTGTCTGCTGCCGCTGGTTTACTCTGTAGTGAGGCGTTTCCACGTCACCTTGTGTGGCTGCTGGCTTGTACTGGCCAGGCCACGGAGGCTGTAGGGCAGTGGCGGGTTGGGGCTTCGGAAATGATGGTGATGTCAACTTGCCCACATCCAGGACTGATTTTTTCCCTGTCTGCCCCACCCTACCTTAGCTTTCACTCAGAGGAGCTACAATTGGGGTGTGGCTGCCCTTCGGCAGGTCTTCGTGCCCCTGTATTAGGAAGGGGTGAGTGCAGGGATCTTCATTTATCCAGAGAAGGAGGCCAGGAATTTCTAGTGTTTTTTTTTTTTTTTTAAGATAAATGCAGAGTCTGGGCACAGGAGAACATATAGATGGGAAGGTCTTCCTGGAGGAGGTGGTGCCTGGGAGCAAACCCCATGCCTCTTACACTCTGTGGAGCAAGCCAGCACAAGGTAGTGGGCCGCTCTTGCGGCCTCCCTGCAAACTCCGTCTTTTGACTTGCGCTAGAAACAGCTCCTACTTCCACACCATGGCCTGGGTTAATGCTGCTGCTACTCTGGGGACCAGGAGGAGCACAGAGGCCTTGGGGTCACCATTTGTTTCTGATTTTGCAGGAAAGGATACTGACCTCAGGAGCCAGATGAATATTGTCAAACTGGCTCTTTCCTATTTCTCACCTTGTTCCCCTTCCCCATGTCCCCTGGAAATCATTTCCAGCATAGTTGGGACTCTCCGGCAGTTAAGAATTCTTCCCAAAGCAGCACTTGAAGGTGGGCAGGCCTCAGAATTGCATCCTGGGGAGCTTGCAGTAAGGTGTATGAGAGGGCTTCCCTGGTCCCTTTTCTCTTGAGAGGCCACCTTCCCAGCTGTGGCACCAGGGAACTCTGGGAAAAGGCCCGCTGAGAAGGAAACGGTTCTCCTAGCACTGCTCTCTCTGAGGATTCAGTTTCCTGCCTGCAATTGGGTGGAGCCTATGGCTTCCATCTTTTGGGTGGAATCCAGAGGAATCCTTCAATCCCGAAGCAGAGAGTCCTTGAAAACATCAGATGGAGGTGAAGAAAGATAAGAAAGCCCATTGTGGCCATGATGGTGTTGGAAAAGCTACTTTTCTTAAGTCTAAAGAATGTAGAAGATCCCATCAGCACTAAACAAGTACTCTATTAGTACTTATTGCAACGAATGAACGAGTGAATGAATGAACGGATGGATGGGTGGGTGGATGGGTGAGCAGGTGAATTCTCAGCAGCAACATAACTATGCATGCTGGGCAAGGACTCCCATATAATCAGACCAGAAGGGTCTAAACATGCCCTTAGAACTGTCTGGCACTGCACAACCCCTTCCTAGCAGTGCCAGGGAACATTTCTCAGAGCGTGCAGCGTCAGCACACTTGCCCTGCTGTCTCTGCCGCCTTGCTGTGGCACTGCAGGCCTCCCACTCAATCTTTCCTCGGCTCAAGTTTCTTACCAGAGCCGAAGTCTGGATAGAAATACATGTGGGCAGAGGTTTGGTAGTTACTTGTAATAAAAAGTTATTTACAAATACCAGATGGCTCATTTAGAGAGGACCCCATTCAGTGACCTCAACTGGGATCTACTCTGAATGCCCCAATTTGTAATTTTCCCATTCTGTAGTATAAACTCATGCTTCGACTTGTGCTGACAAGCCGAGCTGACGTCCTCAATCTTACTTGGCTGTCACTCAGGGTTGGGACGGGGACTATTTTTTGGCATACTTTCTCTCCCTTTCCTTCCTCTCCCACTAATCGTAAGTGGATAGCAGAGGCAGGAGAGAAAGGGCAGGGAGAAGCAGGGCAAGGGCCATGTGACCACTCACTGTCCCCAGGAGCCCCTTCCCCCTCCCATGTTAAGCAGTTTATGTGTTTTTCTAGGTGCCAAATGGCAGTGGATTTCAGCTTTGTGGGCTGTGCCGGGTTTAAGCTTTGCACACTGGCCTAGGGAAGTCCCATAAAAAGCCCACAGATGCGAATAAATTACTGACAGTGCCCATCCTCCCCTGCCAGCTGGCATGGAGCTCCAGATGCTGACCTGGCTGAAAGAGAATACTGTGTTGGCGTCTCCTGATGCAGAGTTAAATGCTTGTTAAAGAAAAAAGAGTCTTGGCCGTTCCTTTTCTTCCTAATGTCTTCCACGCCCCCATCGGCTGCCATCCCTCCAGGTTCGGGCCCGTCGGGGCCTGGGGTTTGGGCAGCGAGGTTGAGAGGGCAGCGGGGTGCTACGCTCTCCAGAGTTGACACCCAGGCAGCCCCAATGTTGCTCAGTGACAGCAGATTGGTTAGGCAAGTCCTGAAAAGGGGGGAGGGACCTGATGCCCTGTGACTCGGGTTTCTGTGCCTGGGGAGGAAAGGAATATGGAGCTTGAGCTGACAGGACATCAGGTAGCGAAATACAGATCAACACATTCCTTCCACGTGTCTGAGATTTACACTTCCACAATACGGGAGAGCAAAGAGCTGCGAGAATTGCCAGGTCTGGCTGCCATCTTGAGGGAATAATCGCAGAAGGATAAATAACCAAATAACCGTGAACAAGATAACTCCACATGCAGTGCCAATTTGTTGCTGTTTAGAAGCGACATAGGTAGGTATCGAGGGCGCCTTTTAGACACACTGGGCAGTCACTTAAGTGGGAAGAAATGATAAGCTTCTCTTGTGGCCCTTTCCTACTTTATTTGAAGTGTTAACATTTAGTCCTGAACCTACTATGAGCTTATTTCAGACACAATGGGGCTCACTCCTAGAAGTTCAGGGGGGAAGGTCTTTGGGCATCAGGGTGAAAAGGTGCCGAAGTGCCACAGCTGCCTGGGAGAGAGGAGGAAACCTGGGAATTGGCAAGTTTTGAATTCCGTTCCATCCCCACTGCCAGCACCTTTCCATTTCTTGGGAATGCCTTCCTGGCCTTTCCTGGGCTTCGCTGGGCAGGATGAGTGGTTCAGAGTTGGCTTTCCTGAACCATCTGGGCCTAGACCTGAAGATCCATGATTCTAAAAGATTATGTCTTAACAGCTCACTTTTGTAGGAGTTGGGGGTGGAGACAGCCAGCAGACTGGCCTTGCATTATCCAGTGGCCAGAATGGCAGTTCCTTATGTGCTGCGGTTTGAGAGGGTCTAGCCTGTCACTCCTTCACAGTAGCATTTTCCTAAGTCAAGAAAGTTTCTTCCCCTTTTCATGAATCTCCTATGAAAATGTAAATAGATTGGGAGGTATTGGAGAATAAAGGGACATTAGAGAAATAGAATGTAAGCTTGGGTTTAGGTTAGAGAGAAGTGCGAGCAGAGGTGAAGAGAGCGTTCTGGGAGGTGGGAAGGGCCAAAGACAAGCTTAACCAACTTTGCAACATTGCTCAGGATCTGCCCTGTGGGCCGCTGTACATATGTTTTTCATAAGACATTAAACAATTAGAAATTGGTCCATAACCACTATGAAATTTTTAGTATTGACATTATAGCCTTAACATTGAAACAGAAGCATATTCTTAATATCCTTAGATGTTCTTGGTCATAGTACTATTAAATAAATAAGATTTTATCCAATACCCTTTTCATTTAGAAGGTTACCGAAACAAAAATGATCTCCAAAGAAGATAAGGCATACCACACATTGCATGTGTCTCCGAAAAACTGTAGGCAAGCCATTAAGAAGAGCCGATATTTGTGAATTAATCATGAATCCTGATTCAGAATCATTTTGTTCTATGAAAAGCCAACTATTGATATTCATTTAGAAAGCTGGGTTCAGATAGTTGTGGGGCAGCTCTGATCTTATATTGCATAAAAACTGCTCACTTACTTCCACATCTGCGAATTCAAGTGTTTTTCTACCATGGAGTTTAGTGCTAATCGAAAACGATCCCATCTTCTATCAAACACATAGTACCCTCGTCCCATGAGGCGACTCCCAAATGAGCAAAACTGTGAGAGGAAAAAAAAACCATTTTAACTTTGATTACAGGTTAATAAGCTAATATAAACCATACACAGAAAAATAACATTTGCATAAAAACACACAGGGGTACAATTTTACTCAGAATAAAGAAACAAATAGTATTGAAGCCAAAAATATTTCTGTGGTTCTTTAATTTGAGCTCTAGATTTTCTGCAGAAGCCCACGTTATGACTCAACAATAGTGACATTCAATTTTCTGTGGCACTGAGGGCTACCTTCTCTATATCTTGACTGAGCCAGCATTTTAGGGTTAAAAACCCCTAAATCAACCAAGGTGATTTTTCAGCACTACTTGCTTACCGAATCATCCATTTTAAGGAATTCGGTGGTTCCTTGCTTCTCATCACAATAATGAAAACAACTCGTTCTAATCTTCTGCCAACTGGCTATACCTTTCCTATCTGTTGTCAATAGGGCCACTTTGCTTCTAAGTAGGCTAAACTCCTCTTTTCCTCATCTTGACCTCATCTCCCCTCCTATTAGCACGTGCAGGCTGCCCTGGGACACATCACTGCCTCTGAGCGTACACGCATGCTGTTCCCTCTGCCCGCCATCTTCTTCCCTCTTCTCTGTCAATCCCAATTCTCTCCTCCCTCAGTGCCCTAATCTAGACTCTCATTTCCAATGCCTTTTGTCTGATTAGCTCTGCCGCTTTGAACTCCACGGCACACCCATTGCTTACTTCATTACATTTCACCTTGGAATCACTACATGGATGTTTTATGTTATATATAATGCCTATGTGCTGACTTGATTATAAAGGCCAGGGACCCCATTGTTATCTTCTTCTTTAACATGAGGATAGTAGGGATTGGGCCAAATGATGGATTGGAGAGATAAAGTCCCACAAAATGTTTAAATCAAACCATCACATTTAAAACATATGGCTGAAATATGGGCAGTTAGCTGTATAATAAACATAATTTTATTATGATGTTAAGACAACCAGAAATGCAAGAAGTGGCCTCTGAGAAGGTGACATTTGGCTGGTCTAGAGCTCAGACAAGTCTGCAAATGACTCTATAACTCAAATGCAGCTTTCTCCCCCTTCCCCCAGGCCTCCAGCAGCGCCTGGCCTCCCTCCCAGACCCAGTGCTGGACTGGCACTTGTTCCACAAACCTTTCCCAGAACCAGCCTTTGGGACATTTCTCAGGAGCAAATGCAAGACCTTCCCTTTGTTTTGTTTCTGCTTATGTTGGAAATTTTGCCTTAAAATCTTGCCACCTACCAAATCTGGTACTCCTGATGAAAAACTCGTTTTTGCACTTTCATATTAAGTGCTTACTGACCACACAAGAAAACATACAAAGGGAATTCTCCAGTGTGGAAGCCGGTCCCTGGCGTCATGTGGGAGCTATTCCAGGTCTAGACATCTTTTCTTCCTTCATCCCAGTTGCTAAAGACACACTTAACGAGTGTTCATTACAAAAATGATTAATATATCAATCGACCGTGAGAGAAAGGACAAAGCAAAGAAAATAATCCATGGCCTTTCCATTTAAATTGGCAAAACATTAAGGGCACACAAAGCCGCCATGCCCAGAGTTGTGTGAATCTCCCATTTCCTGGCAGCTTGTCATTTGCACAAACATCTTGATATGCTCTAGAATGTGACCTTCTGGTAGAGCCCGGTCTCTATTTCAGACTTGGAAGCTAGAGGCAAATTTTTGTCTTTGCTACCTATGTCTCTAATTCCAATGAGATATAAAGCTGTGCCCCGAGAAGCTCTTGTTTCTGGTCACGTATTATGTCCTTGGCAGAGCTATAAATCCTCACTGCATTGGCCCCTGTAGCAGACCTCACAGGCTGTCAATCTCATCAACTGCCACCCTGCTCCCACCTCTTCCTGCCTTTTCCTTGCTAATACTTTTGTTCGGATATCTGACATGGAGCAGTGAGCAGGGAAGGCAAGTCTCTTCCCGGAACCTTAGGATGATCATGGCTGACCTCATTCTTCTCTGCCACCGAGTGGTATAGGGGATGGGCACGTGACCCACTTCTGATAGATATAAAGGGAAATCTGTTAGGGGATTCACAGGAAGATTTTCTTCCCTACGAAATGACATAAGATAACGCCTATGAAGAAGACTCCCTTTCTGTTTGTCCCTTTCCAACCTGTGTAGAATGCTACTGGGTGAGGATGTGACAATGGAGCTGTGTGAAAGGTAAGACCATGTGTGAAAGGTGAAGAGGGTTGCAGAGATTCTCTCTTGGCTTGGAACCACCTACCTCCAGACTTCTTGTTATATGAGATAATTAAATGACTGTAGTGCATGCACTGCATGAGTTGAGTTTTCTATTACTAGGAATCAAAGGCATTCCTAATTATCCCTCACTATTTCTGAATTACCTAAGAGGCAAAGTCTCAGGCTGTTGGTGAACCACAGGTCACCATCATTCCCACCAACAGGAAGTGAAGCTGGCCTTCACTCATCTCACAGACAGAGGAGAGGAGGGACTCACTCGAAGAGTCAAAGCTATTCCTATAGGGCTTAAACTGGCTCCAGAGCCAGTTAGCCATGGGGTCCCACGTTCCAGGCCCCCAGCATTCAGGCCTGTGATGGTAGCACCAGGCGTTCCCTTCTTAAGTGCTCACACAGTAAACATAAATAAGCCTTGAGCTCATGCCTCCTTAAGTTTCCCACCTCGATTTCAATGACATGAATTGTTAAAATGGACTCTTTCAAAATTGGGAGGAAACTGACCTTTTCGTTAGTCAGCAATCATGCTGACATGAAATGCCTTCTTTCCTCAACACATTCTTTCTGTCTCTCAGTATTGGTGCCATATGGTCACACTTACTAATAACAATAAAACTCAGAACGAGCAGGGGAGAAAACCAGTTAGGGTTGGCACCTGGCACACTGCTAAGACAGACAGTTCCCAATGCAGGTGAGCTAGACTAACTCTTGAAATCAGAGGCTCTGTTTTTAGATGGGCAAAGCCAGAAGGTCAGCTCCCCGGTGCACTTATATAAACACCATTTCTCGAGCATTATTGCTTCAAGGTGGACCACAAATACTCTGGTGTTTAAAGGATTATAATCAGCTAGGAGCCCTTTCCTTTCCTTCTGTGATTTTCAAGGGTATTTCTAATGCAATCATTTAACCTCAGGGTAAGCCTTTCCATAAATCATTGTCCTGACCACCTCTCCTTAGGAATGTGTGCCTTCTGACACAAACGCCTAAATGCTCATAAAACATAGGGGGGGAAAATGCATGGAAGGAAACAGGAGGTGGCTTACCGCAAGAGGTTTGGGGTGGTGGGTGGAAAACTGACAGTCTAACTTCTCGGATTCGTCGGCTCCGTCCATCTCCCCTTCATCACTCGACAGTCGGCTGGCGAGATCACCTCCAGCTGGGGGCAGAGGGGGTTCGGGAGTGCAGCCACTGTTATTTGAAGATGTGCTGCTGCTTATACTATTTGCAGAGGATGGTCTAAAGGCAAAAGAGAACAAACAGAATAAACTTTTCTGAGGTAACGAGACCTACCCAGACTTAACTAGCTCAGAAGGCAGTCCAATTAGCTCTCCTGTCAACAGCAAATCTGCACAAGGAAAGCATTTGGGCTGAGAAGGTTAGCAGCGACCAGCTCTCTACAGATTCGGTGGAGCTGAGGCTCTGTCCTGCTTGAATCTGGGCATGAGGGAAAAAGCCCATAGTGTAAGTGGCATGTAAAATACAGTAGTGTGATAGAGGGTTAATTTAACTGAAAACGAATCTTCCATGAGTTCAGTTATAACTATTCAACCATTTGCATGTAATTTGTACTTCCATGTACTCGCTTCTCTTTGAAAGTGAAGCTTTCAGGAAGATCAACTAGGTAAACAAGTTCAATCAACAAAATATCAGTGATGATGAAAGACGGTCCTACGCACACTTTTTTTTTTGTTACTGAACTATGGCTTTATGAAATTATCATATGGCATGAAAAATGGTTTTTTCCCAGTGATGGGGCCATAAGTCCCTTACCCCATACCTAGGCCAGTTTCTTAATATCAAGCCACATGTAATTTAATTGTATCTTCTGAAGATGAATGTTTCCATTTAATTTTTGACAAGCTACTAGACCCTCCAGCTGGCATGGTTGGCTCATAGTAGGTGTTAAAGAAATATGTTTCTCAATGAAGGAATAAATGAATTCCAGGTATATAAATAATCCAACATATCTCATTTCAATTATGGCTGAGCTAATAGAAAAGCAATGTCACAGTAAGAGGTGGCACTATACACTTCCCAAGCAGTAAAAACAAAACAAACCAAAACAAAAAGGCAAAAACAAAAACAAAACAAACATAGCCACATCAGTAGAAGAGTTAGAAGAGAAACAGTAAAGTTAGTTGTTTTCACTATTTCTTTACTTTCATCAGGTGATTGACTAGGAAGAAAGGCAGAGAAAAAAAGAAGTTTTAGAGAAAAAAAAAATCAAGATCCTTAAAAAAAAAAAAATTGATTTTTTGCATTCTTCATTGAAAGCTGCCCTTACAAGTCAGTATTGTTGATTTGTTTCCCTTCTCCCTCGTTTTCACTCTGGATTCTTTGTTGCTTTGAAATCTTTCTAGGTGTTATATACTTGAGTTCAAACCAGAACCCCAAAGCACAGTCATTTAAAAACAAAGCCATCAAGGTGGAAACAACCCAAATGGCCACCAATAGAAGAATGGATAAACAATGGAATATTAGTTAAGTCTCCATACAATGGAATATTAGTTAAGTCTCCAAAAGAAATAAAGTATTTCATTTAGGAATAAAGTATTGACTAACATGCTACAACATGGATAAAACTTGAAGATACTATGCTAAATGAAATAAGCCAGTTACAACAGACAAATATTGTATGCTTTTTATTTTTTGAATATGAGGCACCTAGAACAGTCAAATCCATAAAGACAGAAAGTAGAACCATGGTTATAGACACTAGAAGAGGGAGAACGAGGAGTTAGTATTTAATGAGTACAGTATGGAATGATGAAAAATTTCTAGAGATGGACGGTGGTGATGGTTGCACCACAATGTAAATGTACTTAATGCCACTAAACTGTATACTTAGAAATGGTTAAAATGGTAAAATTTGTTATGCATATTTTACCACAACAAAAAAACTTACACACACGCAAAAACCCAAAACAAAGCCACAGATAGTTTTTCAGTGTTATTATAAGGACTCTGTTAGTATGAGAGTTTATTATTGACTATCACTTTCCTATACTTATAAAAACAAAGATGCCATTCAACCTGCATGTTAAAAGTCTACAGTACTGAGACCACATCTGCCCAGGATACCTGCATTCCCAGACACCTACTCTCCTGTATCAGAAGGGGCAACCACACTATTTACAGCTGAAGGCCCAAATAGTAAAACAATATTAATAATGCTGAACACATTAAGAAAGAAAACAGTGTCCATAATCCTGCCACTCAAGATGAGGTCCTATTACCATTTTGATTTATATCCTTCCAGACTTCTTTACTGTGCATACATAGGCACATGAATTTTTAAGCAAGAACTGGATCACATTGTATGTACTATTTCTAGCTATGCTTTTTTTTTAACCTAGTGATATAGAAATCTTCCCACGTATAGAACTATGTCATTTTTAATATTCCCCAGTATTCCATAGTATGAATATGTCCTAATTTACTTAATTAGTCTATTGATGGACATTTAAGTTGTTCTTAAACTTTCTAGTAGGCACTTTTTGAAGCCTTCCCCACCACAATAGGACCTCCTGTCTTGCAAGAGATAAAAGAGAACTAGATTTTGTTAAGTGTGATAATAGTGTCATGGTTATATAGGAAAATATCTTTATTTTTTAAGGATGCATTTGGAAGTCATTAAAGTTAAAATGCCATGATATCTGCAATTTACTTCAAAATATAACACCAAAAAAAATAGACGGAATAAATATAATTGCAAAACCTTAATATTACAATTCTTAAAATTAGGCATAAGGATGTTCATTATATTTTTTTCTTTTCTGTACATGGGAAAAATTTAATAAGAAGAATTAAAAAAAAACAAAAGAAAAAGAAAATAAAGTGAGCTAGTAGTACAGGTATATATAAATGTGGCTGATTTCTGTTAATGAGGAAAATGGATCAAACACACTTATTTCCTCTCCCTCCCAAAATCCTACTAAAGTCACAGTAAAGGAATAAAAAGGCATTAGTCCGAAAGAATAAAAAGATCAGCAGAAATATGTTGATAGTTATGGTGATGACTTCCCAGCCTCCATTTAATCCCCAAATCAGTAACGGAATCTCATTCATCTTGCTCATGATTGGTTTGGGAAAGGGCATAAGAAACAAAAGAAAATGGTTTTTTTTTTTTTTTGAGGAGGGGATATTTTTGCGAAGATTTTTTTCATCTTTAAAAAGAGACATGAGGAAAATGTGGTCTCCACCGTCACTGGACCTTGTTTTATCCGCATGTACCTGAAAGAGCTGCAACCTTCTTGCTATAGACTTTGAAGATGGAGTCAAAAGACTGAAGAGAAAAGTGTGGAATGAAAGATGGGCAGAGAGACAGAGCCAATTCCTGATCTCTGGGGACTTTTACCCCTGGACTTCTTGTCACATGTGATAAGGGATTTTGTAATTATTTAAGTGTTTAGTAAGACTAGGTTTTCTGCTACTTGCACCTAAAGAATCCCAACCGATGTAAGTGTGAACATGAGATTTTAACATATTTTTAGAAGACAGAATGTGGCTGGAGAAAGGCGTGTTAACTGATGGGAAAGGAACTGACCTACCTAAAACCTCTGAGAGGCAGGGCACCTGGAGTTACCTAGAGCTGCAAAGTCATGGGTGAGGTGAGGACTAAACATAGCGGGAGAGTTGAAAGTCTTAGTATGTGGTAGCTAGACTTACAGGTCATTACTGCTACTTCATACAGCCAGGTGACTCACCATCTGCCAGGATACCCTCCCCCGCTAATTAGCTTTCCAAGAAAACAAAGCTTACTCTCTAGAGAAACTGAACTGGAGAGACTCTAGACATAGGGCCACCAGGGTCAGCAGAGATCAGGAGAGAGGCACAGGGCTGGAAACAGGGTAACTGTGGGCAACTGTGGGCTATCCCTGGTCAGGTCCTTAGTCGGCACTTCCAGAATGCCTATTATTACCAGGCACATCACCAGGCAAGATTCTTCCTTGAGAAAATGAATAAGCCCAGAGAAAGGGTTTCCAGATCTTGCCTTTGGGACTCCACCAACAAAAGGCTGATTGGTGACCTGATGACCTTTTGGTTGATAGTCCTACATATGATATGGTAAGTAGTCCTTCCAACCAGCCTGTTAAAGCCTCTCTTCTAAATATGAATAGTTAGGGATCAGTAAACATTCCTGGAACATCTCCAACATGAGACTGACCAACCAAATATCAAACACATGTAGAAAATAAACCTGGAGGAAATGAAGACAATGAAGGAAAGAGTAAAAACTAAAGCAAACAAACAAACAAAACCAAACCCCTATCTTCAAAGATGTTAGCATGGAATTACCTTTGCAAAATGATAGTCTCTCATAGAATATCATAAGAAGAAATCAGATTTTAAAAATCCTGAAAATTAAAAAAGCAAATCATAAATTGATTATTTAATATACAGTTTTGAAGGTCAAGAAAATCTCTTAGAAAATAAAATAAGAAATTAAGAGAGACAACAGGAGAAAAGAGGTAAGAGAATGAAAAGTTTAGAGCAAAAGGTCCAACATCCCACTAATAGTTGGTCAAGAACGAGAATAATGACAATAGTAGAAAGAAAATTATCCAAGATGTAACAGAGGAAAATATTCTAGAAACAGGTGCTTCCAGATTGAAAGGATCTACTGCATGCCT